>NC_141022.1:41122500-41462500 GCF_052040795.2 Danio rerio
ACTTTTGACCGGTAGTGTATTTTCTACAAGAACTGTCCTTTCAAAGGTTCTTTTGGGAATATGGTATTAATGGAGAAAAAAAACCTTCAGGAAATTTAATTTTAAGGTTGTTTGTTTGTAATTAAACATTAAAGACATAGTTTTACATAATATGTAAAGACTTCTAAAAAGTAATGGTTTAGGATGCAGACTAAAGAGAAAAATCTAAATCAAAAAATAAACTTACTGCTTTTTGGTTGGAGGCAGAAAACCGACCATCTCCATGGCCTGATGAAGTCTCCGGAATTCATGTGTCATTTCAGCTTGATCCTCTGAAATTGGCATTTCCTGTGAGGTTAAGTTGAAAAACAGATAATTAATGGAAAAGCTTAGCTGTGATATTTTAACAATAACAAAAAAAGCTAATAATCCAATAAGACATACAGTAAGAACATTAGAAGACTATTAGATTCTTTCTTCTCTTGAAAAGAAGATTTTTTGAAGAAAGTCCAACAATTGACTTAAACAAAATAGACATGTCAATGGTTACTAGTTTCTCACAATCTTTAAAATACTTGCATTTATCTTTAACAGAAACATGAAAGTCTAACAAGTTTGAAACAAGTGGACGATAAGTAAATGATGACAAAAAAATTTGTCCAGCAAAGACAAGAAAAACTAAGATAATCCTTACCTCTTTGAGGTAGTGGTAGTCATTAGGCTGCAGAAGCTTAAACTCATCTCTCTCCTCCTCTGAGGCGCCAATCAAAAGGTAATAAAAAACATGATAATTCCTGTAGGTCAGATAACAAGCAGACAAGGAATTTGCGTTGAGTAATACATTTAATTCCACTTGTGACACTAAGGAGTTCAAACGTAAAAGGGATATGGATAAAATTGATATATATAAAATGGTTTCCCATTTATTACCTTTCAGTTTTTCCTCTGGACACTAGGCGGCATTTCTCTAGTAAATACTTCTCAACAACAGCCCTGAAACATTGAACAAAAGCTGTATTAGGAATTTCAGATCAATGCCAGCAATAGCTAGACTTTCAGATAATTATTTTAGAGAATGGGACCAGAAAATATAACAGGTCTATCTTAATCTGTCTCTGCTGCCTAGCAACTTCAGTCTAACAAAAACATCACTTCCTGATTGAGAAAACATAACGGTACTTCAGACATGTCTTTAAAAACATATTCAATCAGCATAGTGAAAAAAGCTTGCTCTCCAACTTGCTGGACAAAGTAAGGTGTGCACCTTCGTCGGTGGTTTAGTAACTTATATTTATAGGTTGTCTTATCAAAAAGATGTTTTTTTGGGGTAATGACTGCATAAAATATAATGATAGACATTGAAAGCTCAATTCTAATATCTCAAAAGAAACTTTGAATGTAAATTTACCAATATGATACCTTATATGATATAAATGTTCAGAACGACCGCTATGGCCATACTAGTAGTCATAATTCTGGTAGTTCCAGTATCAAGATTAAATGCACTGGTGTCAAATCTCTTATGTGAGTGAGGAGCAGCTGTGGGAGTTTGGTGTGTGACGTGTCTCGGGGCAGAAGGACAGATGACTCACCCTCTCACAACGCCACTCTCCAGATAATTCACTTGAATGAACTTTCCAAAGCGACTTGAGTTGTTGTTGTATGCTGTTTTAGCATTGCCAAATGCCTGAAGAAAGCAAAGAATGAATCAGATAAGCTGTTTTTGAGATCACAAACTATAAAAAACAAACTGATATGGTTTGTGAATGCTGACGGACAACTCTCGTGTTAGATAAAAGATGGCCTTAACCTAATAAACACACTTTAACTATACTTTAAAACTAGTCAAACACAAAAATTAGACATGATTACAGTCTTATTGTCAGTAGATTATTAGCATTTATTATTGGTGGTTCATACTACGGCAACCAGTTCATCAAAACCAAATGACAAAAATACAGTATGAAAATAAAAATGTGTGGGCCTTTTATCTCAGACACCACAAACAAATAAACATAGCTTAGGCAGTCTTGTCCTTCAGTTTGACTTGTTGATGGTAATGCTGATATAAGGCGAGTAGATTTATCCATTTTAAAATACTTCCTGCTATTCCAGTAACAAGTAAAAACAAATCTCACTTAATCATTTATTCATTCATGTCAATTCAAAGACAAATGACACTCACTGGAAACTTTTGCCTTTACAAAGAAAAGAGGCTGCAACCACGATCTGTCATGGTCCAAAAATACATTATTAAAGAATTAGATTTAATTGAATGCTACTTTGTAGTATTTAGAAGCTTTTTGGTAGACATATGAGCAGTCAAATGTCCTTAAACATATCTTTGCAAGTATAACAGGTTTAAAGATTTTTTTTTTATTGCATTATAACACAATTACAATAAGACAAAATTTGATAAACAACTTTCACCCACATTTATAGAACAGAGCACAAATAATAATCAAATCAATAAAATAATAATACAAATAAATACACTTAAACCATAGAATAGGCACACAAACGTATCTAAAAGAATGAAGAAAAAAAATTACACTACCGGGTCTTCTATTAATTACATTTTTTCAATAAACTAAATAGTCTTTCTCCACAATTTGATTTTAGCAACTTTAAAGATTTACAGTATAACCGAAATTCCTTTCGGAAAACTAAAAACAGTGGTTTTGTTTTAAGGGTACTGCATTTATTAATGTAAAATTTCCCCAAATTTAGAAAATTGTTCAATACAAATTGAATATTAAAATCTTTCCCTGATAAACCAAAGAAAATATAATTTATAGAATATTGGGAGGACAACTTGAGAGAAATCTTTAACCACTCAAATGAATCAGAACAAAAGGTTCTGCTATATAAGCATTCAATAAATAAATGTGCAGTCGTTTGAATGTCAACCTCACAGAATGTACAATTGCTGTGATCAAAATTAAATCTATGTCTAAGAAACTCTGAAGATGAGTAAATATCATTGAATATTTTAAAATGTCCTTCTTTAGCTTCGGGAGGTATGAAGATGGAAAGAAACACTGTCCTTAATTCAATAATAGAGCTCTTGGAAAAAAGAAAAGACACAGTATTTCTACTAGCTTGTATTGGAAATTTATCTTGAGTTAATATTGATCTTATTATTTTATTAGGCATTTCACACTAAATAAAATCTTGTCCATTTATTAAAAAATAAGGCAGATGAAGTGTGTCATTTATATTGGTAACCACATTACTAACCATCATAAGAAATGCCTTCGAGATAGATGTCAATACCCTAGTCCAGTGGACACCAAACTTGTTCCTGGAGGGTCGGTGTCCTGCAGATTTTAGCTCCAACCCTAATCAAACACACCTGAACAAGCTAATCAAGGCCTTAACTTGATACATCCAGGCAGGTGTGTTGAGGCAAGTTGGAGCTAAACCCTGTAGGTACACTGGCCCTCCAGGGTCGAGATTGGTGACCCCTGCCCTAGTGTATTGCTTATAATCACATTCAAAGTTATATTTTTCACAAAAACTGGGAACCTCACTCTCTTTGTCTAATAGATGTACAACCAACCAAATACCTCTCTCCCGCCAACTTTTATAAAAAAAAAAAAAAGATTTGTTTCTAAATTAAAAATTATCACTAAGCAAAATTTTTTTGAGCCAATTAATCTTAAACATGCCATTCATACAATTAAAATATATGACCTGCAGACCCCCATATTTATAATCCTTCACTATTGTTCCTTTTTTAACATAATGAACTTTTCTCTTCCACATAATGTTAAAGTTCAACTGATTAATTAATTAATTTTTGTTTTGTAATTGGGAAGGGAACCTGCAGGGTAAATACATCTTGAAAGAGATGCCCCTTTTGTTAATAAAACTTTTTTGAGAAATCATATAGAAAATTTAGCTATAAACAGCTATGGATGAAATAAAAAGTTACAAATGTATTTTTCAAAACTAAAACTACTGTGGAAGGACTTTGAGATATGTAACATGTAACAGCATGCTTACAAGCTGCTCCCTATTGATCTTCAATATGTGCACGCTTTTAACATGATCCATACCACGACCATCATACAGGACTTTATCCTGTAGTAAACTTCTTTTCAAACAAACAGATTCCGTAAAGGAAATATCAGAGAGAAATACTGAGGAAAGGACGTCATGAAACACTTGAATAGATAGAAAACTCTGTTACACTTGTCAGAAGTGGAGTTTTTATCAGATGGCCTGACAGAGCCTGTCTTGGCATGTTGGCTTACGCAGACTCGCTCTGGTATTCTGATAAAAGCCAACGCCCAGGAGTTCTACACATGAAACAGAAAGGGTTTTAGGGTAAAGGTTTGACAACAAGGTCTAATTCAGACAGAAGACACCTTAAAAAGCTACTAGCTGTGCTTTTCCCACAGGTCTCTCTTAACCTTCCGCACTGAAGAAGAAAACGAGCAAAGGTCACAACCACACACGTCAGATGACATAAGAAAACAATGACAACTCTCAGGACTATAAATGGGCAGATCTAGAAAATCATTTATAAGGTGGCATGAGAAGCATTAGTACAAAGTAATCATCTCTTTTGATAACAATAAAAAAATTAAAAAGTATGTTGAATGTAAAAATGTTTTGCAACTTGCTTATAAAGCTTGATACAGTATATATTTTTTATAAAGCTTATAAATAAATACATAGAAGTAAAATTCACTGAATAATAAAACATTGATGTATATTTATGGCCTATCAAAACAGTATAAATGTAGAGAATTAATAGTTGTTTCTGAGGTATTGAGCCACAGATCAGTAGCACAATCCAAACACGTCATACAAAAGCGACATCAGCCTGTAACGCTTCAAAATCGCATATGTACTGAAAGTGAAAAAGTGAACGTTGTGACATGTGGCCAAGTATGGTGACCATACTCAGAATTGGTTCTATACATTTAACCCATTCAAGTGCATACACACACAGGGGTAAACACACACACACCCAGAGCAGAAGGCATTGTGGTTAGGTTGTCCAAGGACAGCAAATGGATCATGTGTGAAAAGGGTGAATCAAATGAAACGACGCTAAACCACAACAATAGATTCTCAATCAAATGTCAAAGTTCAGCAAGAGTAAAAATGTAGTGCAAGTGCAACCAATTTTACTCTCAAGATGCCATGACCCAGTTTTCCGTGGCCTATTTTTGTTTCCTAAAAACATCTGTTCAGTTTTCACCAACAACTAGATTTTCTGTTTTTTCTAAAAAAAAAAAAAAAAAACAGGTTTTCACAAGAATCCTGCAGATGGCATATCAAAATAAACACTACAGTGTTCAAAAGAGGCGCTGCATTATTCTAGTACATATGGCATTTAGTTTCCTTCTTCAGTTTATGGAATTTTGCCTGTCAACATAAATTTTAGAGTATGTCTTTTTACTTCGAAAAACAAAACACATCTCTCCACAATATAAAACATGATTCAGGACTAATTCTAAAGTATAAATTTGCCTCCAAAGTTTAAGACATAACATTGAATGTTTGTAAAGTATTAATCGTCAATATGAGTAGTAAAAACAGTACTGCTTTCATTTTAAAGCGGGACCTATTTTGCCTCTTTTTATAAGATGTAAAATAAGTGTATGATGTCCCTAGAGTGTGTTTGTGTAGTATCAGCTCAAAATATCGCACAAATAATGTTTTAGGACTCTTTAAAACTGCTCTCTCTAGGTTTAGATCCTAATTGTGTCATTATAGTGACTGTTGCTTTAAATTCAAATGAGAAAAAACAAGAGTAATGTCCTGTGCTACTGAGGGAGAGATTGCCACTGATGGGCAGGGATTTCCCCCTTTGATGACACATACAAAAGCACAGTGTCAAAGTGTGTCTGCAGACTGTTTTTATTTAGTGTGGCTATGAAAAACTAAATTAATCATTCTTTACTATTAGAAGCTGGTTATATTCGCAGACTATTGGCACTCAACTGTGTTTAAACACCTTAAAAGTAGGTCCCCTTTTATGTCTACAAGGATTTTGGTCCCACTTTATATTAAGTGGCCTTAACTAATATGCACTTACACAGGAATTAATAGTTTGTTACAATTGTATTATTGTGTAAATACATGTATTTACTGTGTACTTATACTTGATTAAATACATGTATGTAATTACATCTGTAATTAACTTTTGTAATTACATTTGTAAATACACTGTTGACCATCCCTTACACCTTAACCCACCCTTAAACCTACCCATGCCACCAAACATGTCCATAACCCGACCTCTATCCCAACTCAAAAGCACCACAAGTGTTCTCAAATACATTATGAACACAGTAAGTACATTGTATTAATTTTTTGATGTAAGTAAATAGTAGTTAAGGACACTTAATATAAAGTGGGACCAGGATTTTCTCTACTTTAAGACATAACTTATTTTATAAAAAGGTGCAAATAAAACATTGCTAACCTGTCTAATTTATAGCAGTCAGAGTTATAGAATCTGTATTTTTTTTCTTTATTTTTATGCCAAGAACGAATTACATTGTTTATACAGATAATAATAATAATTAAAACAATAATAATAGAAAAAATCTGCTAAATTTTATAAAATAAAAGAATAAAAAAAAAAATAAATAAATACATAAATAAATAGAGTGACAACAGTAATGGGTGATACGATCAGGGACAATGCTGTGCTATCTTACAATGGTAGGTTAACATAGAAGAAGCTTAAGGTTCTGGAGAAAGAAAACACAAACAGATTACAGAAAAAAAGATTCCAGTTACATACAAGACAGTCACATTATTCCCCAGGAAGTACATTTATAACAGAGAAATATGATAATAAGGGATGCCAAACATATGAGAATTTGCTAGAACCTCTAATTGAATATTTAATTTTTTCCAAGTGTAAATATAACATCAGATCTTGAAGCCAGTGTGATGCTTTAAGTGGATTAAAAGATTTCTATGGCAATAAAATGTGTCTGTGAGCCAGTAAAGATGCATAGAATCTGTATTATTGATGCCTGAATTGGCTGGTAACGGATGTCAAAGATGACTACATACAGTAAAGTTAAACTATACAGTTCCATTATCTCTACACAAGATAAGCTGTCTGGAACCAAAACATAAAACACAATCATTATTGAGTCTCTGCATAATATATAAACAACATTACCATGTTAAAATAAAACTACCAGACAAACAATGCACATATTGTTAGAGGAGACCTCATGAACACAATACACAAATGTCTGAAATGAGACAGAGATCTTTTCCTTTTGAAAAAAACAAACAAAAAAAAAAAACAAAAAACAAAGCCCAGTAATATGAAGCAAATGTTCAAATATTACCTGCCTCCAGTGTCACATAATCCTTCAAAAATGGGTCTATCATGTAGATTTAGTGCTTGAAAAAGATTTTGTATTATGATCAATGCTGAAAACTGTTCTGTGGCTAAATATGTTTTATTAGAAACCAATACACATTTCATAATTCTTTGATGAATTGCTGAAAATATAACTACTGGGACCTTCAATCAGGTCAATGAATCATTGTTGGATAATATAATATTTTTAATTAACATAATCATTAAATACATTTTAAATCGCTGATATTCAGGACACTCTTACTCTGTAAACCACAGGACTCTGATGATTCACTTAAAGGGCATGCTTTACTTATACATTACTAGGAGTATGATATCCACTATTCCACAAATGTATTTATTTCAATACTGGGTTCCCACACTTTCATGAACAGCAAGTTCAAGGACTTTCCATGACCTTATAAACCACCCTTCATTTAAAATCAAGCACCTTTGTATTTGATTTGATTTACACTTAATGTACTGACATGAAAAAAATATTAGTCATTTTCTAAAATGTAAACTGTTTTAAAAATAATGTTCAAAAAATGTATTCAGTATAGATAATATTCAATTGTAGTTTCTGAAATGCATTATTTGTCTGTGCTATTGTACAAGTTTTAAATTTAGGATTTATAATTAAAGAATTTCTTAGTTTTTTTCTGAGTACAATTGTTGAAATAAAAGCATAAACAAATTAAAATTTCAATTTAATTCAAGCCCTTTCAAGAACCTTTGTTAATTTTTAAGAACTTTCAAGGCCTTGAATCCATATTTCTGAAATTCAAGTAATTTTAAGTACTTTCAAGGAGTGTAGGGAACACAGTAAATAACATGTATCAAATATTAGGTCCCATGCTCAATATACAGTTGAGGTAAGAATTATTAGTCCCCTCTGAGTTATTAGCCCTTCCTGGTTAATTTTTTCCCCTAATTCTGTTTTACGGAGAGAAGATTGTTTTCTAAATATAATATAGTTTTAGGTTCTCATTTCTATTAACTGATTTATTTTATCTTTGACATGATGACAGTAATTAATATTTGACTAGATATTTTTCCAGATAATAGTATTCAGCTTAAATGCAATTTAAAGGCTTAAACGTTTGTTGTCGATCACCGTAAAACAGGAAAAGGAAGATATCATCATTCTCACCATAAAACAGATTTACTTTAATCGGCTAGACACTGGCCTCACAACTCCATGAGTCCACGATCGGTAAATGTGGCTCGTGTGGACTGCGCTACAGAAAAGCTATCTGATTTAGAAAGTAGCAATGTTACTTCCACCCTACTGAGAAAAGTAGTTAAGCTAGTAGCGTCACTGCTTGTAGCGTTGCTACTGCCCAACACTGTTAACTAGGTTAATTAAGTTAACAAGGCAGGTTAAGGTAATGAGGCAAGTTATTGTTTAACAGTGGTTTTGTTTTGTAGACTATCGAAAGAAATAGCTTAAGGGGCTAATAATTTTGACCTTAAAATGGTTTTTGAAAAATAAAAACTGCTTTTATTCTAGCCCAAATAAAACAAATAAGACTTTCTCCAGAAGAAAAATTATAGAATATACTGTGATAATACCCTTGCTCTGTTTAACATCATTTAGGAGATATTTAAAAGAGAAAAAAATTCTAAAGGGGGCTAATAATTCTGATCATACTGTACAATCATAATCTTTCAACAATGCAACTCTGATTGCTTGTTCTGCCATTTTTTTTTTACTCAAAACCACTCATAACCTATTTTTTTCAACCCTCTTAATAAGAAATCTATTTATATCAAATAAACGACGCAAGTTCCACTTTGTCATGTGCGTTCTTTGTAAGTAATACTGAGAGGGGCTGGCCGTTCTGATAAAAGAATGTGTTTAAGAAAACAGAGAACTTGTTCAACCTGTTTAGGATCAGATTGAGACTCCCAGTAGGCCTGCGCATGACAAACACTGTCTGACAGCTTAGTTTAAAAGGGGCAGGACCAAAGTAAGGAAACCCCATAAAATATGAGCTAATTCCTTCAGTAAAAATTCATCTGCACCTTTGTATCACCTCATACTAAAGAATTCTGAATAGGAAGTTTAGGAAACGGACTGTACAGTGGAAAAACTCCAATTCCTAAGAGTGCACTGAATTAGTCACTCAACTCATTGATTATGCATTAACAATGAAAGCACCAAAAATGATACGAGAGTGTGTTGAAACCTTTAAACTTTCACTTTAGTTTTAGTTTCAGAATTTATAGAGCCTATTGGAGACAGAGGTCTGTTCGGACTGTAGAAGGAAGCAGTGTAAAAAGTGCCCTGTCATGTGACAAGGCCAAATGGTTTCTAGATCCTTATTTGACCATGTTTAAGAAAGGAAAGAGGAACCCACTTTCACATAATTTAATGCACTTGATTTAAGGACAGTAACCTTGTACTGATAAAAGTCCTCAACATGAACAGCTAGAAGCATGCAAGAACATGATAAGAGGACAAGCCACTTCCTGCACAGAGGTCATCATTTCCTCCCAAACTTGACTCTTTATCAGCATAACAAGAAAAACTGATTTTACAGAACGAAACACAACAATAAAAAAGAAATACAGCTAAAGAAGAGATATAGGTTGATGCAAATGGTGTAGTGGTTAGTGTGTAGACACATGCACTCCGGTGCTCCAACGACCCGAGTTCCATTCCCACCTCGCGATCCTTTTTGGATCTTTCCCTTTCTCTGCTCCCCATGCTTTCCTGTCAATACTCTAATATCCTATTATTAAAGGGTGAAAACCCCAAAAAATAATTATGTTACAGATAGGGCTGGGTGCTATGAAAAAATCTCATATAACAATACAAATCATCTTATATCCTTATAACAATATACGTCACCATATGTAAAGGTCTTTTTCTTTATTACATTTTAAAGTGAAATCTCCTCATTCATATGTGATGTATTTCTTTAGGTGTTTATCTTATATTTAAGTTTGCTGTTCTAACGGTAGATTCATGCTGTGTTCACACAAGACGTGGCACGAACAGATAAATCGCGCTATTCACATGTAAATGGACACTTGAACATTCTGAGTTTATTCGCTTAATTCGAAAGGCAAATCATCTTCATTCGCGCATCAAATTCACTTCACAATAGATACGTCATGAGCAGGGCTTCTGTCTGCCCGGTGACTTTTCGTTGCTAAATGGCTAGAATGGATTTTATTGAGAGAATAGCTGTGCAAATGTGCTTAATGAAGGCTGAAAAACAGCGTTGATTCATTTGGAGCCGTGTCTCAGTCTACTAGATCATTTCTGAGGTGCACCCACCTCTGTGAGCTCGTAAACCCCTCCAGAAACTATACCTGGATGATGGAAGTTTTTAGCTGTGCTTCCGACTGAGCTGAGCCCAGTTTGATGAACTGTTGTCCGGTGTCGGCAAGAAGATTTCCCCTAGGACACTAACAACAGGCGCTATGTCATAATCATGCCCCTACAAGAGCAGGCTCCTGATTGTTCAATGGCGCACGAATGACTGCGGAAGTTCTGTCATTCCAACTTAAGCGATTCACGCGATACGCTCGTTAAGTGCGTCAATCATGCAAAACGTTCAACCTGTCGCACTTAACTTGCATGAATAGCCTCATTTATGCCACCTCATTTGCGCACATTGCTCCACTGGATGTCTATTCACATCGTTGCATTGACTTAACATGTAAATCACTCGCGATTGATGCTTCATTTGCGTCGTTGTAAACAGAGCATTGACAAGTAACAGTAATTTTTTTATTTTACTAAAACAAAACAAACTTTAACTAAAATAAAACAACAAAAAAAAATATTTTTAACGCTCCTCTTTATACACACTACTGACAATAAATACATTTACAACAATAGCAATAATGTAACAATATGCGCATAAAAAAACGATTGATGGAAACACCAAAAATGCGCATCAATTTTAAAAATGTGCATAAAAATCATATGTGCATAACTGAGTCAGATGAACTTTTTATTTGATAAGAAAAGATGCACATAAACTATGATGAAAACACTTTTACAGAACAAATTCCAGTGTGCGCATTAAAAAGTCAAGTGATTTTGTTATAATGTTATGTGATGATAAAAATGTGTGTAACTAGACAAACCAGCAGGCTGAGCACATTGTAAAACATCTGAAATGTTGTTTTGGTCATTTTAAAACGCTGTAACCATTTCAGTATTAGTATCATTTTATTATTAATTACCTACAGAATTGTCAACAGTGTCTGCGCTCCACGTATCACACCTTTTAACGCCACCATCATTACGATTATGGTCGTTTGGTATGATGCGTCTCAATTTTTGCTGTGATGTTCAAAGGGTAAGGTCAGAATTTGGTGTGTATAACATGAAAGCATAGATCCATCCTGTCTCATATCAGTGGTTGAGGTTAGTGAGGGTGGTTTAATGGGTAGGATGATTTTTGTGACAGAATTTAGGCCCCTTTGTTCCTTCTGAGAATTGTTTAAAGCCACAGACTACCAGAATATTTTTGTTGACCATGTACATCCCTTTATGACCACAATGAACTCAAACTGCTTTCCTAAACAAAACAGCGAGTTCACTTTACACAAAAAACCTCTAGTCACCAGTTATCCATCTATTAGAGCACCATTGGGATGTGGAATGAGAAATTCACATCATGGATGTGTACGTTGTGGATGAGGATCAATGTAAAGCAATTAATTTATCTCAAAAGGAAAAAAGGGGCCTAAAACATGCCCCTTAAAAATTACTCCACCCATTAAACCACCATCACTAACCTTAACCACTGATACAAGGCAGGATGGATCTTTACTTTCAAGTGTTGCAACTTGCACACAGCAAATTCTGACCTTCACATCACAGCACACATTGAGACTGATCATACCAGATAATCCTCCTATATGGTCTAATTTTGATGACCAATATGAGTTTACCCAGCTAAATTTTTTGGATTTAGCTGACAGGATTGGCAACAGTGTGGCCGTTCTGTAATCAATCTGATACAAGGTTCACTGTGTTGTGCATTCAGGGATGTTCTTCTTCGAGCCTCTAGTTAATGGTTTTTGACTTGCTGTTGTCTTTCTATCATGTCAAAATGTCTAATTCATGTCTAAAGATGAGCATTAAAAATTATATGTATTTTTAATAGTTTTATTTTAGTTGACAGTAATTTTGTTTTTAATATGTTAGTTTACGATTACCATCACTAGGAATAAAAATCTTTGAAGAATACTTCCAGTACTTCCATACTTCTGGAATTAGTCTCAGGGAAACTAAGGGATGAATCTGGCCATATTCTTTACTCTACCTCCTGTGGTTTTAAACCTTTATGAGTTCCTTTCTTCTGTTGAACACAAAAGAAGATATTATGGAAGTCAATGGGTGCAAGCAACCAACAATTTTTAAAATATCTTCTTTTGTGTTTAACAGAACAAAGAAACTCATACAGGCTTTGAACAAGTGAAAGGAGAGCACATGATTACAGAATTTTACATTTTGGGTTAACTACAGTTGAAATCAGAATAATTAAACTCTATTTGAAATTAATTTTCTTTTTTAAATATTTCCCAGATGCTTAACAGAGCAAGAAAATTTTTACAGTAAGTCTGATAATATTTTTACTTCTAAAGAAAGTCTTATTTGTTTTATTACAGATCAAAGAAAAGCAGTTTTTAATTTTTTTAAGCCATTTAAGGTCAACATTATTAGCTCCTTATTTTTTATAAAGCTAAATATTTTTCGATTGTCTAAAGAACAAACCATCATTATACAATAACTTGCCTAATACTCGATCCTGCCTAGTTAACCTAATTACCCAGTTAAGCCTTTAAACGTCACTTTAAGCTGTATAGAAGCATCTTGAAAAACATCTAGTAAAATATTTACTGTCGTCATGGCAATGATGAAACAAATCAGTTATTAGAAAATGAGTTTTTAAAACTATTATGTTTACAAATGTGTTAAAGAAATTTGCTCTCCGTTAAACAAAAATTGGGGGAAAAAATAAACAGGGGGCGAAAATTCAGGGGGGCTAATAAATCTGATTTCAACAGTATACTTTTAAACTTTTTCCAAAGGAAAAAGTTGGTAGAACCTGGTACTACAGTAAATACTGTGGCCAGAGAGTGTAGAGTTAAAAAAAAAATATATGTAACCAAACACTCATAGAAATTAAGCTGAAACCAAAATAGAAACATACACAGGATGCATTCCAAATTGTAAACTTACTAATGAAAAAATTTAATGTGAAATATAAAGTGACTATAAATTAAAATGGGTGATACGGTGACTCAGTAATTAGCACTGTCACCTCACAGCAAGAAAGTCGCTGGTTCGATTCTCGGGTGGGTCAGTTTGCATGATCTCCCCGTGTTCATGTGGGTTTCCTCCAATTGCTCCGGTTTCCCCCACAGTCCAAATACATGCGATACAGGTAAATTTAATAAACTAAATTGGCCAAAGCATGTGAGTGTGTGTGAATTAGTTTATATGGGTGTTTTCCAGTACTGGTTGCAGCTAGAAGGGCATACACTGTGTAAAACATATGCTGAAATAGTTGGCGGTTCATTCCACCGTGGCGACCCTGATGAATAAAGGGACTAAGCCGAAGGACAATAAATGAATGATTGAATGAATAAATAAAAATAAATAAATTTAAAACATAACACTGAATATAAATACTTTTTACAAAAGCAAAAAATAATAAAATTGACTAAAGAAAAAGTTAAAAGAAAACTCAAAATAGGCTAAACAAAATTACAGCGGTGTGAAAAAGTGTTTGCCGCATTCCTGACTTATCTTTTATAGATAACACTTTTTTTGTCACACTTTAATGTTTCAGATCATCAAACAAATTTAATTATTAGTCAAAGATAACACAAGTAAACATAAGAGAAAACAAAGTACACAGATGTGTTTCTTGTTCAAGATGTACTTGTGTTATCTCTTTTTTAACTTGTGACTTATTTATTTTGTATGATGATCTGAAACATTGATTAAAGTGTCACAAACATCATAACAAAAAATAAATAAATCCGTAAGGGGGCAAACACTTTTTCACACCACTGTAAAACTAGATAAGTAACATAACACTTCATAAATAATACACAAACGACATTAAGACACTGAAAATAAGGATTCAAACAGACGTCCCAAATGAGCATTAGCACGACAATGGATGCCATTTGAACAAAGTGGCTATTACTTCATTTTAAGACATCTAATTATTTAAAAATGTAAAGTTTACATTAAGATAAAACATTGAATAGAATTGAAAGATACCCGAAAACAGTAAAATAAATACAAATTAAATAAGAGTAGAAAGGGTGCATTTCAGGACTTGGGGCTCCATGGCTGAAGTTGCTTAAGCCCCCTGAATCACTAAATCCGCCCCTGGTACAAGACAATAGTTTCAGAATCATGGTCTTCTCGTCTATGTCATTTCATCTCAATGGATCCTATAGCTAAAGAAACACCATTGCTGAACCCTGTTTAAGGCCACTTCTAGCTATTATGGACATAAATACAGCTACAGGCCTGTATTACATCTCTACTTGGTCTCCTATTCCAACTAGATTGCCATCACACTTCTAAGCATACAATGAAAAGTGCCAAACCTCAAACTCACCTCAAGCACTG
Source organism: Danio rerio (assembly GCF_052040795.2). Lineage (NCBI taxonomy): Eukaryota > Metazoa > Chordata > Actinopteri > Cypriniformes > Danionidae > Danio > Danio rerio. The sequence goes on from NC_141022.1 coordinate 41,137,452, forward strand.
GGCCTGCTCCCAGGATGGTTCGCTCCACGCCACTAGTATATCCTTTCTGGCTGAGGGCGGTCAGGCAGTGGATAAGGAAGTTGGTGCTCTGTGTTTTACCAGAACCACTCTCCCCGGAGATGACGATGCATTGGTTGACCCGTTTGTTCATCATCGTGTGGAAGGCAGCATCTGCAATAGCGAAGACGTGAGGTTCCAGCTTGCCCAGCGTGTGGTTCTCATACATCTTGACGTATCTGGGATTGTAGATGGGGAGAAACTTAAAGGGATTAACAGCGATGAGGATGTTGCTCGCAAACGTGTAGATCTTCTGCTTGTGGAAGCGATGCCGCAGAGTTTCCAAGATGCTCTCCTCTGTTAGATCAGGGAGGTTGCATAAATCGTCATACTCCTGAGGCTGCTGTGAGACGAAACCCCGAGTTACAAGCCCCTGAGCTACTTTCTCTCGTCGGACAGATGACATAATGTCATAATGCATGGATCTGTCGTAGCTTCCCTCTTGAAGAGCGAAGAAGTATCCATCGCTTTGAGGATGTTTGAGTTGAGCCTTTCTAGGCCAGAGAAGGACTCTTTGAACGGGAAGGTCGCTGGCTTGTAGGACCCATTCTTCTCCACCGTACTCTTGGACCTCCACGAGAACGTGGGGTTTGGATGTGTCTAAGCCAAGCGTAGTGAGAGCCGTCTTAATGACGGTGGCGGCTGTGGCCTCTTTCGGGACCCTGAGGATGCAGTCTTGCCCAGGTTTGGCGGACAACCTGGGGTAAATTTGCAGAGCGCAGACCGATTCATCCTGGCAGATTGTCGCCTTTCCGTTCGTGACATTCATTCTTTAAACACACAGACATGCATCAGTACAGCACACCGCACAGTACAGCATGATAAGGATCTGGAGAAGAAAGAAAGGGAAGAAAGAATGTAGGTTTGAGTGTGAAACTGCAGTTAGACCACCAGGATATACAAGTACACACTTGCCTAATGTGAAAACTGTAGCGGGTTGTAAAAATAGCATGAACTCCATGGATCTAGTTTATATTTTCCTTAAAAGTTTCACTAGTTAAAATAAGATAGTAGTAGCCTTTTTAAAATCAGTCAGTGTCAAGTACTGCTGTTTATTTAATGTTTGTATGCTATTAGTTAATTAATAATGTATTTATTTACTATTTTGCCAAGTGTTTTAAATGAATGTTCATACTGTGAACATGTAAACAATAAATGTAGGTAATGTATGCATGTAGGTAAAGTCTTCCTTAATTCTAAAAATATACATCATCCCAATATGAAAATTATATTTACATTAGAACTCAAAGATTGAAGGGTTTCCAACATTCTTCAAAAGATCTTTTTTGTTTAACAGAACAAACACAAGAGAATTGAAATGTCTTTAAAATAATTAGATTAAAATAATTATTATTTTAGATGAAACATCACTTTAAAATACTTTGATATTTAGAGAAATACATATCTTTTCATAACATTAAATATAATCATGCTCGAATAATAAAAACGCTATTAACATCAGCAGATTATTTAACAAACACGACACAAGTCATGACGCCTTTTTACAACCGTGACAAAACTATTAACTTTCACTTCAGAAAATCTTACTACAACGTTAGTTCTTTCAATGGATTAGCAATAAAAAAACCAAGCAAATAACAACAAATGTACCTTTTTCAAAACAACCTCGTTGTTTTCCAGAGCGGAATCATTTCCAACATGGGGAAAAAAAATCCAGCAGTGCTTTCCAGGCGAAACTTCCAGCTCTTCAACTAGTAAAAGCAGTCCACCTGCAACCCTGCGTAACACCGGACACGATAAACTCACATTCACGGCGCAGGTAAATACCATTAAGAGGCGAATAATAACACAGGCGACTGGCTCGGTGAAATCTTGATCGAGAAATAAGGAAGACTATTTCTTTCGCCTCCTGAATGTTGACGACACGGACGGCTTGTTACTTCCTGACATCGCAGTGTGTCTGCTAATTGCAGAGTTGATGTGAGTATGATGACACGCCGCCCTCGCCCGAATTCACTCTGCCATTGCAGGTTTACGACACTGACAGAACTGAACACCTGAGCAAACCAGTGTTACGAGATTTTCGGTTTCAGTGTGTCACAAGGTTTAACCTTTGCCCCCTCCCCGGACCAATACCTCAATCAAAAAGCACTGTAGAAATAAAATTATGACAGTTAAAAAAGTGTTTTTGCGTTTAAAAATGTAAAAGTTGTATTCTGTTACTCCATCGTGGATGTTTTGTCATCACCACTAGATGGCGTCATCCAACACAAATCTCTTGTGTCAGGTCAGTACGACCTACTCAATGCAAAGATATTTAAAAAATCACACAACATAGCTATAAAAGCTCTTTTTAAAACTTTTTATTTATGATTTTTCTTTTTTTTCCAGAACAACCCCTCCCCCAACAAGTTAACCTCTCACAGGTAAGGGAATACATAAGAATTATATTATACTTTAAATACTTTAAATAAAATAAATAAATAAATAAATACGAGGTACTGCCATCATAATTACTTTTTCAGGGAAACATTAGTGCATCAAGTTACATTGTGTTACATTGAAAAGCACATTTTTAAAATAATTGTATAGCTGTGTTGGGTGTTGGTATTCTGTATTTATTACATATCTGTCCACTCTCAGGTAAAAAAAAAAGGTGTAACACATCTAAGCTGAAGTCCAATTGACAGGCATTTCATTTGATTCTTGCTCTTAATAACAATTCCTTTGAAGTGTACTATGTATTTAAAAGTTTAACATGTAATGAATGGTTTTAATGTGTTACTTTTCACTAACTTCATATAAAAAGCAGCCTAATAAAACACTATTTGATATAAAACATGCATGTTGGTACTCACCTTTTGTCAAGTACTGATTTTGTTTGATCAACTGTAGTGACTATAGTTTGAGAAATACAACTGATTGTAAGTAAACATTATAAATGGCATTTTCTAATGTACATTTATTTGTTTGCTGATTTTATTTAAATAGCTTTGGAAATAATTGAGGAGGACAGTGACACTTTGAGTTTGCCATTACCAGAGGCCCGGAGCACAAAACCATTTTTACCCAGTTTGTGTTTAGATTGAAAAAAGCTTTTTGCTTAAGAATGTCGAGAGCTAACCGACATATGTTTGATGAAATTAAGCCATTCCCTACATGCCTATGTATTTCTCTATCCAAAAAAAAAAAAAAAAAAGAAAACAAGTTGTCCGCACTTTGCAGCTAATTATTTATTATATTACTGGTATTAGTTATTTATATAATTATTATATTTATTAGGTAATAATTGCTTCAAGTAACTAATATACACTGACCAGCCACTTTATTAGGTACACTTATCCAACTGCTTGTTAATGCTAATTTCTAACCAGCCAATCACACGGCAGCAACTCAATGCATTTAGACATGTAGACATGGTCAGGATGATCTGCTGCAGCTCAAATCGAGCATAAGAGTGGAAAAGAAAGGTGATTTAAGTGATTTTGAACCTGCCATGGTTGTTGATGCCAGACGGGATGATCTGAGTATTTAAGAAATGTTGCCTGGTCTGATGAGTCTCAATTTTTGTTGCAACATTCAGATGGTAGTTCAGAATTTGGAGACAACAGCATGAAAGCATGGATCCACCCTGGCTTGAATTAACGATTCAGGCTGGTGGTGATGGTGTAATAGTGTGGGGAATATTTTCTTGGCACACTTTGGGCCCATTAGTACCAATTGAGAATTGTCAACGCCACAGCCTAACTGAGGATCATTGCTGACAATGTCCATCCCTTTATGGCCACCCATCTTCTTATGGCTACTTCCAGCAGGATACTGCTCCTTGTTATAAAGCGCGATTCATCATACTGGTTTTTTGAACATGAAAATGAGTTCACTGTACTCAAATGTCCTTCACAGTCACCAGATCTCAATCCAATAGAGCACCTTTGGAATGTAGTGGAACGGGAGATTCGCATCATGGATGTGCAGCCAACAAATCTGCAGTAACTGTGTGATGCTGTCATGTCAATATTGACCAAAATCTCTCAGGAATATGTCCAGTACCTTGTTGAATCTGTGACACGAATGATTAAGGCAGCTCTGAAGGCAAAAGGGGGTCCAACCTCGTACTAGTAAGGTATACCTAATAAAGTGGCCGGTGAGTATATAATTTATCCCTGTCTTGCAAATGCAAGCACATTCATGACATTTTTTATAACAATCTTAATCTTCATCAGAAAAGTCACTTTGGCTGGCTCTCTCATGAATGCTGCATGTGTCACATTTCAGATACATAAGTTATAATCACAAACTTTGGATCAAACCCTGATTTAACAGAGCGTTTATATCATGGTAAAAACCTAATCTAGATCACAATGTATTTGTTTGGTTATGTCAGCTTTAAGCCTACCCTGCAACTCAGAGTTTGTTCAACTGCATCCAACATCAGGCTATTTGTCATGGTAACCTTGTACTGACTCATCACTGTTTACTTACCCAGGAGATACAATCATCATAACGGAAAGAAGTGTGAACAGGAAGTTTATTATTATCTTATTAGCCACACTCTTACTTTCTCATAATATTTTATTTTCTCTCTTTATAACTCCTTTCTTTTGGTAACAGTTCGAGAATGAGGGAGTGGTAAGAAGAGAGAGGAATCATGGTTTCCGTTCTCAGTGAGCAGACATAGGCACCGAATCACACATCCATCTAACCACATTACAGCAGAAACAAACAGCTGGTCTCCACGGTAACATCCTCTGCATCCTAGCAAAAGAAAATAAATACCAGCAATTTAATTGATCATTTCTGGAAGTGCATTTGACCAGTGCTCATATTTCAGGTTAAAGATGTTTGGAATGTGATCGACGTTTAAAACACACAACCTCCCACAGTCATTCAGTGAACACATTTGTAGAAATAGATGTACATCACCTCTTTTCACTGCCATCCCTTTGCTCTAAAGACATTTGTTTAGTGTGTGACAGTGCAGTGATGGGGCCTGCTGGAGTTTAATCAGATTTGCAGTTTCTGCTGGCTGAGCATAATTACATGACGATGGAAACCACTGCATCATCATCATCATCATCATCATCTACAGCTTTAGCAAAACAATAATGCCACTAATAAACCAAAAGATAGCCCAAAAGCCACACGTGTATACTGTTCACATGTGCTTGAAATTGTATTCCGCTAAAGTTGAGATAATTTTATAACTTTATTTTCATTCATTCATTCATTTTCCTTCGGCTTAGTTCCTTTTGTCATCAGATGTCGCCACAGCGGAATGAATCGCCAACTGTTTTTTCAGTTTAGTCATAATTAAAATAAGCTATCTTGGTATAATTGCAAATGCAAAGTTTATTATCAATGTTGTGTATGAATAAGCCAATAAATTGCTTTTTTCTTGACAAATCTCTCTTTAATTTGGCTTACAAATTACATTCTTATATAAGAATTACATTCTTATATTCCGATTATTTTTAATATTAAACAATCAATCAATCAATCATTATTTTTTCTTTAACTTAGCCCTTTATTTACAAGGGGTTGCCACAGCTGAGTGAAACACCTATTCCAGCATATGTTTTACATAGCAGATGCCCTTCCAGCTGAAACCAGTACTGGGAAACACCTATACACTCTCATTCACACACATACACACACACTCATAAACTACAGCCTATTTAGTTTTTTCAGTTCACTTATACTGCGTCTTTGGACTGTGGGGGAAGCCACAGAACCCGGAGAAAACCCTACACGAACAGGAGGAGAACATGCAAACTCCACAGAGAAATGCCGACTGACCCAGCCGAGGCTCGAACCAGCCACCATCTGCTATGAGGTGACAGTGCTAACCAATGAGCCACGGTGCCATCCTCAATCAAACAATCTATCAATAAAATACAAAATTCGTAAATAACATAAGAATAAAAATTATAATATTAAGGTAAATTAAAGAATAAAAAAAACATATCTTACCATCTCTGTGAAAACCTCTTTTTAAATGTTTACAGTGTGACATCTCCTCGAGATAACCACAGTGCTTGATGATGGACAACAATTTACACAACCAAGAGATATTGTCCCAACACAAATGCAGTAAGTTAACCGAATTGTTTTTTAAAATTCCAAGAGGGTTAAATATAAAACAATTAAAAATTAAAACTTTAATTTAATAAAAGCTATATTACACTTATATATATCTATTTTGTATTCTTTGGATGTTACCATGTCAAATGATAACATATTGACTAAAGAATATGACATCCCCTCCCTGTTAATACATCTGTCAGGTTTTGTGATTCAAGATTATATGATCTTTTTTGTATAAAGATGCACCTTTTAGATGTAGCCAAGCCTCTCATGTTAAATGATAACATGTATTGAACAAACATGGTACACTCAGTTTCCTCATTGTTAACTCAGAAAGTCTGGTATGATATATATATATATATATATATATATATATATATATATATATATATATATATATATATATATATATATATATATATATATATATATATATATATATATATATATATATATATATATATATATATATATATATATATATATATATATATAATTGAAGCTTTTTTTTTCTTTTAATTCTTTTAATACTTTTTCATGACATAAAATATACTTTGCTCTGTACAAGTTATACAGATCTCTCTTGGGTTCACCAACTTTTAAAGCATTCTTTTAATAGCAGAATTGGCTGAGGGTAGCTCTATGAATTAGTCAGCCCATCCTGATGGGGGTATGAGTGAAAGTAGGCTAAGAACCTTGTTTAAGCAACTGGTTATCTTCTATTTTTTACATTCCAGACTATATTACTGTAGGCTATATGAATAACTGTAAGACAGTGGAATTTTTATTTTAGGCTAGCTAAGAAAGTACTTACAAGTATTCACTATTAAAGTCGGATTACATTCTGCATGCAGCTAAGTGAATGAGAAAGTTGGAGTACTTGGAAATTCTTGTGAGGAGCATTTGCAGTTAGAGAGCTGAAGAAAGAGAGCGCTTATTACCTAATTTGGCATGTAATGGGCGGGTTGAGGGTGGGTGGAGGGTATCCCTCATAAACTCTAAGTCGAAGTGTCCTCACTGATTGAAAAGTCCAAGACCGCGCCTACTTGTTTCAGACTAAGCTCTCCGAGAGAAAGATAACGGGACAAATTGGTAAGTAACATCTTTTCATAGTTATTTGACTAAGTTGATTTAAAGCAGCCTGAACTGATGTGTTTTTATCTGTCATCATTTACTAACTAGAGGTTGTTTTATAAATTCTGCTGTAGACAAAGTATTTATTATAAATTATTGTATTCGTTCAGACGTTGATTTTGACAGTGTGCGTTTCTAGCGGACAGTCTAAAATAAAACAAATATTAAAAAGTTCTCTTTTTAAGACACTCTATCCTTTCTATTTCGTCCCGCGGCGGTTGCACCTTGCACCAAAATCATGACGGAAAAATAATATTGGCTACTTTTTAAAGTAAGCTATGTATTACTATTTTAACTTATTTTAATGTTAATGTATTCTGTATTAACAATGGCGCGGCACGTGGAGAGGCACGCCCACTAGAGTCTGTTAGGAGGATGATCTCATGTCATATTACTCTATTTATTCGCTGGAATTGTTTGGATTTCTTGCCTGCATAATACATAAAATTGAAGTAATTTAAGATTTCCATAATTTTGTTTTTGTTTGCGCTATTTATTTTTCACTTAAAACCAAAATGTGACAAATGTTTCTTCTCCCAAAGCTCTTAAAAATGATCATTACTGACAATATTTGGTCCATGAAAACCTTTTAACATCCATAGAATCTCACATTTCTCAAATGGTTATTTACACCAAGGGTGTAGAATTAGCATGGATGGAGGGAACGTGTCTCCACCAATATCCAAAGATTTTTAAAATGTCCCCATAAAATAATTTAATTGCCTCCAACATAAAATAATGCGTTGTTGAAATTTTCCAGTTGGGCTTTACTCTGCAAGACTCAGGTGAAACATGGACATAAGCTGCTACATTTAAAAAAAAAAAACCTGTCAGTCACTTGAAGTCAAGCTCGCTACAAGTCCACCGTAATAGTTACCATTGATTAAGCTTAAAGTAAATAAATGGCAATAATAAACTTGCAAAAATATGTTTAGATGCAGTGGTAAGTAATTACGCGAAAAAATTGCTCTCAGTTAACCTATGTCTTTATTAAACTACCTTATTGTCAGACATTCCATTAACTTTATATTTTAAATGTGGTTACATTTAAATTTTAAATTCGGGGGGCTTGGGAGGTTGGGGGGTTAGTGTCAAATTAGGTCCCCAGTCCCCACCAATATCAAAAGCAAATCTACGCCCTTGTTTACAATTGTATTTGTTTTTAGTAATGTTCATCACAATTATTTTAAGAGCTTCTCACTGAAAGGTCCTCTGTGGAACCCAAAATGGTTCTTCTATGGCATCACTTTGTAAAAAAAAGAAGGAAAAATATATTCTGGAAGCTTAAAACATGTTGGCAGTTACTGGGAACATTTCTTTCTTTCTGTACTAGCATGACTGTGCAGAGCTTGTTTTATTGCTTGGAACAATAACAGCACTGTAGGCAGTTTAAGGAGAAAATTGAGCTACTTATGGCATGTCTCATACAGCCGTGTGACCTCCTCCATGGCTCCATGTCGTGTCCTGTTTTGCGTTTCCTCAATTCTATTAACAGCTTTTTGCTTTGACATTTGTTGCATGAGGAGAAAATGAGTAATTGTGCATTGCATAAAATTCACTGGTATATTCCATCTCCTCTCATGTGTGGATGACAAAAGCAAAGTGAAGGAGTTTCCTTTCAGTGTTCTGTTTCTTTAGCAACCAATGCTGAAGAGGGAATGAAAGAGGTACAAAAAGAGTAAAGCTCTGAAAGGTGGGCGTGGGGGAGAACAAATGAGGTTGGGCACTTGGGGGAATACGGTGTGTAAAACACCAAGCACATCCCTCTCGTTTTGCAGTTTAATGGGATGCAGAACATCTGGAATAGATCAGCAAGTTGGAAAATTTGACACTAGGCAGAAAAGAGCGGGGGAAAAAGGGTCTAAATGACTCACAGTTAAGATATTCCCGCCTGTGTTTAAAATATACTTTAAGCTGTCATGAAGTGAAAGGACAAACATTTTCAAACACCTCGCCAGTCTGTCAATATGTGGCTCTGATATCATCTGCCTGCCTTCTTGCTTTTCCACCATGTCTTTTTGACTCCTATTTCTTATTCGGTTCTCCTCCATCCACTTAACCCAAAAATGTAAACACGCATGCCTCCATTGTTTACTTGAACCTCTCTGACAAGATGAAGGAGGTATTCCTGGCTGTAACAGAGCTCTGTAGGAGGGCTACATTGAGTGGCTCAATGCTCTGATTGTTAGCTGATCTGACTCCTCCCACAGAGGTTGATAACTAATGGACTGTAGGGTTGAGGAAAGGTCTCGCTTGTGCACATTTGTCTAAATAGCTTGAATGCATTACAGAGATAATTTCACTGACTCCCTGTCTGGAATCCCAAAAGACGTTTTTGTTGTAGAGCGCCAAATTATTCAGTATGCGACCATGTAATTTGCGTGAATACACGGCTTATTATTCTGCATGTTTCAGATGGAGATTGTGGGGAATTTTAGCTAGCCATGTGATCATGACATTATTGTCATCGCATATTTACTTGTGCAGATATTACAGGCTCTGTAAATTCTGTCATTTAATTCATGTTTATTTCTATAGCGCTTTTAGAAAGTAGATTGAGTCAATACAGCTTAACATAGAAGTTCTAGTAAATTGAAACTGTGTCAGTCCAGTTTTCAGAGTTGAGTTTAGTTCAGTTGAGTGTGGTTTAATTTCACTGCTGAAGAGCGAATCCATCGATGCGCAGCTCCACAAGTCCCAAACCAAACAAGCCAGTGGCAACAGTGGCAAGGAACAAACTTTACCAACTGACGAAAGTAAAGGAAAAAAATTACTTTACTCAAACTTTTGTCAAAAATTTAGGCTGAAATATCCTGTATAATGTTTCATAATATACTGTATAATAACACTGTAAATGATTACTTAGAGAAACTGTGCATTAAAACTAAATAGCAGAGAATCACAGGCTACAAACTTCTCAGAAGTCATTCTGAAACATAGTTAGGTTGCTAAGAGACACATGAAAAACATAAACGATATGGGCTCAGAATATCAAGTATCATTGATCTCTTACTGAAGTGTGTGCTCATTACACACTTTGCATTTACATTCATTCATTTTCCTTCGACTTTAAAGCCCCTTATTTATCAGGTGTCGCCACAGTGGAATGAACCACCAGCTGTTCTGACATGTTTTACACAGTTGATGCCCTTCCAGCCCCAACCCAGTGCTGAGAAACACCCATATACTCTCACATTCACACACACATTCATACACTATGGCCAATTTTGTTTACCCAATTCACCTACAGCGCATGTCATTGGACTGTGGGGGAACCGGAGCTCCCGGAGGACACAGAGAGAACATCCACAATGCCTCTTTGCTCAGCCAGGACTCAACCCAGCGATCATCTTGCTGTGAGGCAACAGTGCTGACCACTGAGCCACCATGCCACCCCCTTTGCAATTACAGTTTTAATTTTTTATTTATTTTTTATTTTTTGCAAAATCTGTTAACTCTGACTTCCTAAAATCATCAGACTGGCTTTGACCCATTAAAAAGTGTGTTGATCAAGTCAGAGTATAAACTGAGTTAAATATCTGGTCAGAAGTCATCCTTTACTTCCATGTTTTAGTTTATCTAATGAAATCCAATGGTAAGTGTAAAACAAAGCTGACTTTCATTGCAGAATCACTCAGTAAATCAATCAATCAATCAATCAATCAATCAATCAATCTATCTATCTATCTATCTATCTATCTATCTATCTATCTATCTATCTATCTATCTATCTATCTATCTATCTATCTATCTATCTATCTATCTATCTATCTATCTATCTATCTATCTATCTATCTATCTATCTATCTATCTATCTATCTATCTATCTATCTATCTATCTATCTATCTATCTATCTACCAACCAATCAATCAATCCAAAATCTGCCAATTTGGAACATCTCACCAATGAGTTTGAGTAAGCAATGACAGAATTATTGTTTAATGTGTGAGAAATCTATTAAATGTTTTGTTTATTAATCTTTTCATGGCACTGACTCGTGAGTTGTATTGTTTGCTTCTAGATATCTAAGAAGACGTCAAACCAAAGTACTCCCATTACTCCTGTCTGACATCACCGTCCCTGTAACTCTCCTCTCTGTGATCCCATCATGGCAGTGGTGTTGCGTTCCTCACCTCTCCTGTGGACCCGAGTGGCTGCCATGGTTTTCGCCTGCGTGGCCTTCAGCGTTTCCATGTACGGATCAAGGCTCACCCACGGCACCGGCGACTGGTGCGTGTTCTGCTGGAGCTTCAGTTTTGTGGGAACTCTTCTAATCATCCTAGTGGAGATGTTCGGCCTGCAGACGCGTGCCCCAGTCTCGTGGAAGAACTTTCCCATCACGTTCGCCTGCTACGCCTCTCTCCTCTGCCTCTCTGCGTCCATCATATTCCCCTTGTACTTCCTGAAGGGCTTCGCTGGGCGCACTGAGATGATTAACTGCCGCATCGTGTCCACTGTATTTTCTTGCCTTGCTACTATCGCCTATTTAAGCGAGGTGAGTCTCAGTAAGGCCCGTCCAGGAGAAGTGTCCGGCTACATGGCTACCGCACCAGGGCTGCTAAAAGTGTGCGAAACCTTCATCGCCTGCATCATCTTCGTCTTCATCAGCGAGCCCGAGTCGTACAAACAGAATGCGGCGACCCAGTGGTGTTTGGCTGTGTACTGCATCTGCTTCATTTTATCGGCAGGCATCATTGTGATGTGTGTTGGCGAATGCACAGGTTGCTTGCCTTTCTCCTTCGCCCGCTTCCTATCCACGTATGCCCTGCTGGCTGTGAGCATGTATCTGTCGGCCACCATCATCTGGCCCATTTATAAGTTCGACAATAAGCACGGAGGCCAGAGCCACCGACCAAACATCTGCGGGTCCAGCATTGGACTTTGCCCGTGGGACAAACTGGTCGCCATTACTGTGCTCAGCTCGCTTAACTTCATTCTTTATCTGGCTGATCTCATTTACTCCGCAAGGCTAGTGTTTGTTAATGCTTAAGGGGTTTAGCGAGAATTTTAAAAAAAAAAGAGCAGAGTAATACAAGAGGAAGAGATTCAATGTAGAAAGAGAGAAGTGGGTTGGAGAGTAGAGATGGTGTAATGGTAGGTCATGAACTATAGTCTTTGTGCTTGCTTTTTTATCAATCGTGTATAGAAGATAAGAAAGTACTTTTTGGGTCAGAAGTTGTAATAAATGGATACAAGTAAAAGAAAATGAAAACACACACACACACACACAAACAAACAAACAAACACACACACACACACACACACACACACACACAGGTTATACACTATATAAAGCACTCGAAATTTCTCTGGATTTATGACTTGTTTGAGTAACACTTTTAGTTTTATTCTCTAACAACATTTAATGTTTCTTATAAATGTAAAATGCAAATGTAATTTAGAGCTTATTTGCATATAATAACAAAGTCCCTTTAATTCAAGTCATTTCACTTGGCCATCTTTGAAGCACCTCTAGTGTAGTATGTTCGAGCATTCTGTTTAAATGAGAAAACATCAAATTCTCCAAAATTGCTTGCCAAGCTTATGATTGAATTTCATATTAGGAATCACTAATAAAATTAAATAACAATCATCTCTTTAGTTTTCATTTCAAAATGACTTTAAAATTTGCAGAAACTTACGTCTAGTCCGAGCCTCTCCCCTGCAGTCCGTCTATAGTGATAGAAGATTGGCACCTGTACTTAAAGGCGGGCCTTTATTCGCCATATTGACCGATACACTTTTCCCCATTCAAAATTATACCACATGTTTTGTGTATTCTACAGTCTAAAGAAATGACCAGAGCCATAGAGAGAGAGAGAGAGAGATAGAGAGATAGAGAGATAGAGAGAGTTGCTACAACTCCAGTGACTCCGATAGAAGGCAACATCAATGGTGGCTCATGAAGCCTCACACTAGGCTATCCGAACTGTGCCTTTACCTGTTCGTTTGACAAGTGTGAGTGCTCTGAATCGTGCTCAGGCGTGGTTCATTTGGCCGGCCCTGGCCCAGTTGTAAGACATGTGCCAGAGTGCGGTTATGTTGGGATTTGGTGCTGTACGCTTGTAGTGTAAGTGCAAAGTGTGCCTGTGCCCGAAACGGAAGACACAGCATCACATTTAAGGCACTGTTTCTTCTGTATTTATTAATCATGCTTACTTTTCAATAAACGCAAACTTTCATAGTTTATTAAAAACACAAACCACTCACTGCTACTTTCAGCAAACCTCCCAATACCTGCAGCACAAGGACATTTATGATCATTTATGAGCACCAAAAGTTGTGGATCTATTCCACAAAATATTTGACTGTGTGTAACTGCACAAAAAGATATAACTAAAGCAATCTTCACTGTTCTGTTAAATTGAACAGTCACATCATTGATAACATAAACTTGCTCTGGCTTGGATGGTAAAAAAAATAATGTGAGTGCAGGGTGTCAGGGGAGAGGGGAGGGCACTTTGGCACGGTTCAAGGCAACTGAACCTAGCTTAGTTACAGCTGTAGACGGTTGGTTTTGTACTTTTAAAAGATCCCAGCAATCATTTTTTTTTTGTTTCTAAAAGATGTCTAATAGATGTCTAAACATAGATGTCTTGGCTAAAACAAGGCTAAACTTGGGTTGTCAGTGAAAATCTAATAGACGTTTAAGAATAGGCGAAAACTAGACTAGTCATCAAATGAACAGAAGTGAATGACTACACGTATAAAGTCAGTCTAATCTGTCTATTTGACCACTAGTCTGGTTTTGGGCTATTCTTAGATGTCTATTAGATTTTCACTGACAGCCCGAGTTTAGCCAAGCTGTCTACATTTAGATGTCTATTAGACGTCTATTAAAACCTAAATTGTTTGCTGGGGTACAAAGTTTCTTAAAATAAGATTGTGAATGTTCTAAAGTTATATTACATTATTTGAATTAACAGCGAAGGACTTCTTGGAACTATTTGAGTCTACATTAATCACACGAAGATTAAACATTTTAGATTTTTGTTGTCTCATCTCTCTCTCTCTATATGGTTCTGACAAGAACTGAAAAGGTGCTGAAAAGACATGTTTATTGTAAAAAAACACAATGCCAATGTGGATAATTAGTGCCAACAATGAGTATTTGGTGGAATAACCTTAAATTTCAATCAAAGCAAATCAAAACAAAATCTAATTTTCTGAAATATTCAAATACTACAAATAACAATATGTTCATTTACTTTTTGAACTAAGTATTATAAGACATTTATAGAATAAAATAAATATTTTAATGTCTACCTTATAAATCCAGAAAAACAGTGAATTTTCAAGACACCCCTTATTTTTGTCTCCATTAAATGTTAAAATGTTTAATATTAAGTTTAATATTTTGTGGTCAATAATATTCATAACTCAAAAAAAGAATATATTATGCTCATTAAGGATGCATTTATTTGATCAAAATACAGTGATAATTGCAAATACTGTTTCCATTCATTCATTTGGCAAAACTAAATCAGCACCTGTTACATCTTTCATAAATAGGGAAGTTCAAAAGTACAGCACTTACTTTAATTAGAAATCTTTTATAGTAATTTAGATGTCGTTACTGTCCACTTTGATCATTGATTAAATGCCACTTACTGAATAAAATAATCATTATTTAATTTAAGTCTTGTAAGTGATAAGTCTAAAAAATGTGTATATGCATCTTCTGTGTAAAATGTCCAGGCTGATCTAAATTTCCACATCAGATGCATGGAGAAAAATAGATTATTTGCATTGTTATATTAATTACATTTGACTTTCAATAAATAAATACTATTTATGCTGCTTTGTGCTTTAAAGCTACTTTGCATGAAGGATTTTTTGATAGCTTTTAGTTTAGTGACGTTGTTTGAGTGAATGTCAAATTGCCAATCAGTGTATAACACCCTCCTTTTCGTTCAGGTTAATCAGCACCAGTTTAGAACTATGTGTTTGCACTTAATATCTGTGATGTAATACTTGACACTTTTCAGTACATTACACTGCTCTTTGGTGCGAATGTGTCAAACAATTGACATGGTAAGTTTATTTTAAAAATGTAACTACTGTTACATAAGACACGCTGAAAATGAAGGGATCTATAAATGTATATTTGGACATATCATTAAACGTTGAAGACAGCCAATTTGAATGTTATCACTCGATTGAAAATCAGTGATTATCAGCTGATGGATATGGGCCAGTAGGGGACGTCTGTACTTATTGGTAGGCCCAGAAGGCTGTTATTTTCCGTCCACATGGTTAATCAGCTATAGATCAGATATGGCTGCAGCCGGAAGTTAAGGAGAATTGTTAATATTACTTATTATATTTTCTATTAATTTAATTTTATTAACATATACCTCTACCCCAACCCTAAACCCAACCATCACAGTAATTTAAAAACAGATCTGGAGTGTTCTCTATTAGTATAGCTGATTAACCACAATAATTATTTATACTATTTAATAAATTTAGCATTAATTGTGTTTTATTAACGTCTACTCCAATCCCAACCTCAAATCCAACCATCACAGTAATGTAAAACAGATCTGGAGTCTTCTCTATTAGTATAGCTGATTAACCATGTGGATGGATGATAACAGCCTTCTGAGTAGAAGGCCCCTACTGCCCCATAACTATCAGATGATAACCACTCATTACACCCATTCGAAGCGGCTGTTGAAGACATCTTGAATATATAGTTTTTCTTATAAACACATTGTATGGGATTCATATACGGGATATTGTTGCTTTATGTGCGCACAATTGTGTTTGCAAAGTATATGCAAATGCTGTAGAAAGTTGTTGTTCCTTTGTATACCAGCTGGCTGAATCAGTTACACAAACACCTCACGGTAAAGAAAGAAAATGAAATGTTGTTTGCTGTGCTGTATAGTCTCTGGGATCTGCATGTGCCTGTCACAAACTGTTACGCAGTCCTCGATGCTTGAATGAGAATGTTTTCATTGTGTTTTCTAAGAGAGAGAGAGCAAGTGTGCCACTCTCTCTCTCTCTCTCTCTCTCTCTCTCTCTCTCTCCCTCTCTCTTTCTCTCTCTCTCTGTGGAGAACAGCACACACCGCAGCCTTGTGTGAATGTGTAATCAAACTCTCAATAAAAACCACGGAGAAACAAGCGTGATCTCTGTGCATCTGTGCTCTTGGCTCATTTACTATTGTATATGGTGATTCAGACTTACCTTCCATTTGCTCACTCTTTGTTTAAAGTTACGCCTGTGTGAAGAGATACAGAACATCTGTAGACTCTCTGTCCCTGAGTTAATGAATCACGTTTTAGAACTTTCTGTGTGCACTCACCCAGACTGCCCAGTGGAATGTTCAGCCATGTCAAATTTATGTAGCAATTTTGCCAGATGTGCGTCTCCTAAAATTAAAGAAGACAAATAGGAATCTTTTTTCTGCTGATTTGTTGAAAAATTAAGAACAAAAAAATGGTGGTAACAACGCCATATGTCCACAGATAAAACAAAATACATTATGTTAAAATTTGATTAAAATGTCCTTCAAATGAAACATAATAACATTTCAAGATAAGTAACTTTTTAATGGCCTAGTGGAGTACACCATATTTTTTGAGGAGGAAAAGGAAGTTCTCAAAACCCCGCTCCTATAAATTTGAAATTTAAAAGTTCTAAAGGGGTGATGCGGTGGTTGCAGTGGGTAGCACTGTCGCCTCACAGCAAGAAGGTTGCTGGTTTGAGCCTCGGTTGAATCAGTTGTCATTTCTGTCTGGAGTTTGCATGTTCTCCCAGTGTTTTCGTGGGTTTCCTTTGGGTACTTTGGTTGCCCCCACAGTTCAAAGACGTGGTATAGGTGAATTGAGTATGCTAAAATTAACCGTAATGTATGTGTGTGAATGAGAGCGTATGGATGTTTCCCAGTGATGGGTTGCAGCTGGAAGGGCATCCGCTGCGTAAAACATATGCTGGATAAGTTTGTGGTTCATTCCACTGTGGCGACCCCAGATTAGTAAAGGAACTAAGCCGAAAAGAAAATGAATGAATGAATGAAAGTCCTAAGTGTCCACTTCAGAGAATGATAGGACTTAATTCTGTAACATAGGAGATATTCTGATTAACAAACGTCCTCTAGAAAAGGCAAATTTGAACTGCTGGAAGTCATGAGGATTTACAGAATTTTCGATACACATTTTGATTGTGAATTGCTTTTGTCATTTGAACAATTTAACAACTGATTGTGAGTAAGATTTAAGTAAACTGACTTTTACTTACAACATCTGAATTCTTTAGCCAAAAATCATCAAACTGTTCTGTATAGATAGAAGCACAATACTGAGCGGAGCGTGCTTCATATGAGCACACTGGTATATTGTGTATCTGGTGTCTTGCATGCCTTAAATTAGCTAAAACCATCTTAAAAGGGGCCTATCATGTAAAAATCACTTTTAAAGCGGTTTAAAGTCCCAATGAACTGGAAGTTGTGATCATTATTTTGCAGGTCCTAGAATATTAAATGAGAAAACAGTGGCCGTGGCTTGTTTTTTTCTACCGCGGGCTGGTTGGATGAAGTAAAGTAGGCATTTCATTCAGAAAGATCGGGAAAAGAGTTATTACAACCTACTAGACTCCTCCTGCTCACCATTTCTGTTTGTTGTCAAAACTGACAGCTGAAGAGGTGTGGTTAAGTGTTAACCATGGTCAGAATGAGTTTGGGTTGTCAAAACCACGTAATCTGACAATTTAACTGAAAACAATCAGGAAGTGCATTTTGAGATTTTAATTAAAGATTACAAGGGCAAACTATTTTTATTTTTAATGACATACACAGATGAATTGTTCACCACAAAACTGACAATGTGAGCTAACAAAATCTTATGGTTAGTTTTGATTTCTTGGGGATTTTAACACAGTTGTGTGATAACGATGTGAATATATCCAGCCTCTAATGGTTAAAATTATTTAATTCTACTTTTTATAATCACACTTCATAAAAACTATCTGCAGAAACATTTTAATGAACATTCTCCCTTTGTTTATGTCATCAGAGGGGGAAAGCCGCCCTCACCCATTAGTGATAATCTCTCCCTCATTAGCATAAACAACCCTGAGTGAAGCTGCGATCACACTTGACTTTTCTCCCTAAAGACTTCCATTCATACGCACGCAAATGCGACCATAAGCGGAGGGTCATGCGTTACGTTTCGCATCACTTGATTGCGTGAGACCAATAGAGGATTAAAACATGACCTCTCTACAGAAAATTAACATATGGAGCAATCGCTCACTTTTTTAATGTCTATTAATTTTGTTTAATCCCGCCCCTTTTCGCAGAGCTGTACGACAGAATTTCGCACACACAAACTCTAGTGTGACCGCAGCTTAAGATGCAGCCATTCAACATTAGTTTCGAATCTCCAGGGTGCTTGCTGCAGAGACACTTGGGTGGAGCTCACCTCCAATGAGGGGGAGCTTGAGATCCAGCTCTTCCTCCTATAAGCTGTTTTAATTTTTGAATTTAAAGCAACAGTCACTAAAACAGCACAGTTTGGATCAAACGCTAAAAGGGCCGGTTTCAGTTATAGAGTTATAAAAAAATATTTGTATGGTATTTTGAGCTGAAATTTCAGATATACTAGTGTTTAGATTCTCTGCTCAAGCCGGAGCCGAGTTTTGACCGCATGCCGGGTCGAGCCGATGTTGTTATTCATGTCAATCAAAGTCCAGAGTGTGAACAGCGACAAAATAGACCCATCGCTGAAATTATCGCTACACTGCAACTTCAGCTTTGCACATGCTCCGCACTGACACGCTGCTTCTGTGTGCAGTATGAAAGCTTTAATTAAATCATGGACACGGAAAAAACATGCACTTTTCATGCTCTGCTCACTTGTGTGGTGGGAAAGACGTGATAAAAATAATGGAGACTTACACGATGAACAGACACATGAAGCAGGCTTAATTGCCATGGCAAAAAGGATGACAGTCAGCCTTCAATTTCCTCTTTTTTTATAATTATTTTTTTAGGAGTTTTTCACCTTTATTATGACAGGATAGTAGAGAACTCAGACAGGAAAGCATTGGGAGCAGAGAGAGGGGAAGGATCAGCAAAGGACCTCGAGCCAGGAATCGAACTCAGGTCACCGTGGGCACATTGGTGCTATATGTCAGCGCACAGTACCTCTAGGCTACTGGTGCCAACAATACATTTAATTTCCTCTTTTGTTATAATCCATTCTGATGAATAATGCGACAAGAACGAAGCATGTAAACAGCATTGTTTGTTTATTCAGAACAATGACGTTTACATGTTCGTCCTTGTCACTTTATTCATCAAGATAAATCTTAACTAATGTCTGTAGTTCAAACAACTCAAAATTGTAGTTAAGAATGTCTGTTATAACGGCCCACACTTGAAAAAATAGTCGGGGTAAAATCAAGGTGTACAGGCTCGGGTAGGGTCTGGTTTCATTATTTATGGACTATCTAAGCTCTAGCATATAGACATCCTAGGGACTATTTTACAACTCGTAAAAAGGGGCAAAATGACAAAAACATGTCTTTAATCACTCATTGTTGCAGATGGTCTGATCCCCCATCCATCTATAGCTCTTTATTTATTTTTTCTCTGTTTGGACCCATAATAATCACTGCTGCTTGCAGCTGCATTTTAAAATCACTTAGTCCTCTTAGGGCCTCCAGGTTATGGACAACCAATATAAAGGATTTCCAGTGTGGCAGGTAAAACTGTGGTGCCTCTGTTATAGTATATCTTTATTGTATTTGATACATTTGTTTTTTTTACATTTTACAGTCCCTCGTTTTTATTACATAACAGACACACATTTGCCTGTTTATCTGTTATTTAAATAGGAAGTACTTATAGAGGTGTGGCTCAATAATATCCGCATTAAAGTGGGAACAGTGACAACCTTTTTCATCTCATCCACTGCGCTACAGCAGAAAACAACAACATGGAAGGGCTCCTGGATACAGAAGAGTTTTGCTGTTCAATCTGCCTGGATCTGCTGAAAGATCCAGTCGCCATTCCATGTGGCCACAGCTACTGCATGCTCTGCATTAATGATTACTGGAATCAAAAGGATCATTTGGGGATTTTCAGCTGTCCCCAGTGTGCACAGACATTCACTCCCAGGCCTGTTTTGAACAGAAATACCATGCTGGCAGATGTGGTGGACAAGTTGAAGAAACTGGAGCTACCAGATGAGCAGATTTACAGCAACTTCATGCCAGGTGATGTAGCCTGTGATTTCTGTACGAGTATCCAACAAAAGGCTGTGAAGTCTTGCTTGGTATGTTTGGCATCTTACTGTCAGAATCATCTTAAAGCACACTACAAATCTCCAGCCTTGAAGAAACACAAGCTGATCGAAGCCTTGGCCAACATACAGGAGAAGATCTGTCCTCGTCATGACAAATATTTAGAGATATATTGTCGAACTGATCAACAGTGCATATGTCTTTTATGTGTGATGGATGAGCACAAGGGTCATGATATCGTACCAGGAGATGTGGAAAGTACAAAGAAACAGGTATGGTTTTTTCTTTTACTTTGCTTGCTTGAAGTGTGTATTAGAGAGACTTTTCATGGGTCTTAACTCTATGGAGGGTGCAGTAAATGAAAGTTTCCTAAAAATACTTTAGTAGCCATAATCATTTTCCACTGAGGCAATGCACATTTTCCAAAGTTCACTCCAGAGCCCAATATGAACACTGTTCATTGTGCGGAAAAGTTCATGCAAGAGTAATTGGAAAAATTGTCCAAGAAAGAAAGCATTGAAATGACTAATGTTTGAGCTCACGTTTCCAGCCTAATGAAACAACGTACCTGTAAATATGTGACATTTTAAGGTTACAAAAGTATAACAAAACCCTTTTCCTGTTTCACATTCAAATTCTAATCTGCATACACAAATAGATCCTATCAGAGCTTCCTTCTTCTGAAAAAAAAAGAGATAAACATCTTGTACCACTGACCAATCAGAAAGAGGTCAGACCTGTTAGCTTCAGCTTTGTGGTCTGCTACTTTGAATATTGAACAGTTCTTCATAAATAGTGTATAAACTCATTTGTTTATTGCAAAGTTTATTCACATTAGTGATTAAACTATAAAAGTTACAAAAATGATCACAAATAAAGCTCTTCCAACATGTAATTGTCATTTGTTTTCCCTTACAGAAAGAATTGGGCATGACACGACAGAAATACAAGCTCAAAATCCACTCGAAAGAGAAGGACCTAATGGAGCTTAAACAGGCTGTAGACGCCCTGAAAGTAAGATGTGTCCACAATGGTTTTAACTTAAAGGGACAGTTCACACAAAATTATAATTTACTCACTTTTTACTCTCCTTTAAGTGGTTCTAAACAGTTTTTTTTTTGTCTGTTGAACACAAAGATGAAGAACCCATTGACATCTATAGTAGGAAAAACAAATACTATGAAAGTCAGTAGTCTGATAATGCTTTAAAAAAATACAAAAATAAAATAAAAAAAATTATATGTATATATATATATATATATATATATATATATATATATATATGTATGTATATATATATATATATATATATATATATATATATATATATATATATATATATATATGTATATATATATATATATATATATATATATATATATATATATATATATATATATATATATATATATATATATATATATATATGCAATCTTCTATTGCATTTACCAAAAGAAATAAACTCATAAAAGTCTGAAACAAGTAAAAAGTGAATAAATCATGACAGAATTTTTTTGTGTGTAAACTCTCTTTAAAAAAATGGATAACCAATGAGATGTTTGAAAATGAAGTATGAAAATAAAGTACACTCTTTATTTAATTCTTATTATTAATAAATACATGTATATACTTGAATTAGATGCATTAATTAATTAAATTAATTTGTTTTGTGAAATTTTAATTATACTGTAAAATGTGAGTTATAAAACAAAATAAAGCTAAACTGAAAATAATATTTTAATTAATATATGAAATATATGTAATTTAATATTTGATAATATATGTATTTATACAACAGTTCTCTCTGGTTCTTGAATATGATTGGCTGATAGCCGTGATATTCTGCAAATAACAGCACTTGTCCTGCCTCTTCACCCTTCACCCTTGTGTATTACTCCACCCATACAGAGGACACTCTACAGTTTGACAAGTGTTGCTGCTGTTGGACAACATAGTGTACTTTTGAGGCTTGTTAGGCAAGAATGTATTATTTAGATTGCAACTTTTTGGTTTATTTATAAGGATAGTGCCTATTTTAAATATTTATAATTTTGCAGAGACAGCGCTTTGGTGGCCATTAGCCTGTCATTGAGCAGAGCAAAGACAAACTGTTGTATAAATGTAATATCGCACGAGTAACAGTGGTTAATCTGGTGGGACACTACTGGTGGGACACTAAGGCACTGGTGGGACACTGGTGGGACACTAAGGCACTCGGTAGCCAATGCATCCCTCGCACCAGTGCCAATATACAGCCATATTGCACTGCTACTCGTGTGATATTGCTCCTATAAAAGGGAAATTTGTTGATTGTTTTCTAAATAGATGTGTTACATTAAGTAAATGTTTTTGTTCACTAAAAGATCTCTGCACAGACTGCTATAGAAAATGGTGAAAAGATCTTCAGTGAGTTGATGCAGTCCATCGAAAGGAGGCAATGTAAGTTCAGAGATCTGATCAGTGATCAAGAGAAAGCTGCAGAGAGCATGTTGCAGACACTGGAGCAAGAAATCAATGAGCTAAAACAGAGAGATCGCGAGCTCGAGATGCTACTGAAGTCTGAAGATCAGGTCCATGTTCTTCAGGTAATCCTAAACCCAGTGCTGTCTGAAGGGTTAGTTCACCCAAAAATGAAAGTTCTGTTATTTCATACTCACCCTGTCTCTCCAATCCCCTGAGACCTTCATTAATCTACAGAACACAAAGTAAAATATTTTAGATGAAATCTGAGAACTCTCTCATCCTCCCCAGCAAGCATTTTTTGTTTTGAAAAGATGTCTAATAAATGTCTAATAGACATTTAAACATAGTCTAAACTTAAGACAGGGTTCCAGTCCACAAAGAATGGTTCAATAAAGCAGGTAAGATAAAAAAAGAAGCCAAAAAATAAAATAAATAAATAACAAGGTGAAAATGTGGTAAAATCTAAAACCATGGTAAATATCAGGCAAGGGCTTTTTTCATTTAGTGAAGTGGGTGGGCGGATAAATTGGCGCTCGTGAAAACACTATTGGTTAGGTTTAGGGAAGGGAAAGGGTGGGTCAGTCGAGTGGTAAATCAGTCAGTCGACAGCAATTAAAGTGGATTAACGTGAGAAAAGCAGGCGCAAATGGTACTCGCAAGAAAAATTTGAGATCTGAAAAAGCATACACAGAGGACTCTGGTGGATTTGCGAAAACAAAAACTGCAAAAAAAAAAAAAAAAAACCAAGAGGTATTTGACACAATCCAGAAATGTATATAGAGGTAGGTTTTCAGAATGAGCCAGCCTGGGATGCACTTTTGTGAGGCAAAAAGTGGTTTCAGGATGATTGCTGTCTATGGAGGATAAGGAAGCGCTCGAATTTAATCAAAAATTTCTTAATTTGTGTTTCGAAGATGAATAAAGGTCTCAGGTGTTTAAAACGAAAAATAAAAATTTTATATATTTTTTAATTCTTTCGTATTTTTGGGTGAACCAATCCTTTAAATCATAAAAAAAATGAAAAAATAGGTAATTTAACATATGTTTTTCTCTTTCTCTTTTTTTTTGTTTGAAGAATTGCAGTTCCTTCTTCTCTGGACTTCCTGACCCTCCGTTCACAATAGCGTCACTCTCCGATTTCGGCAAAGTAAACGATGCGATTTCTGTTTTAAAGAAGAAGCTTGAAGATGTCTTTAAAGGGGAGTGGCTCAGGATCCATCAGGCAGGTAAGGGCAAAACACTCTAAACTAATTCCCCTCTCATCTGCTGTTTTGTTAAACCATTACAGCGTGTACACATGCTTTCCATTTCTCTCCAGCCAGATCAATGACGATCCTTCACTGCACAGAGCCCAAAATTAGATCCGAGTTCCTGTACCGTAAGTCCGTTTACTGCACTAATGCAAAGTGTTATTGATTTTAAAAAGTCGGCTTTTGACATTAAAACATGGATTTTTGAATTGAGCAACACAAACAGCATCATTACTGCTCCAATTTCCGCAATGATTTAAAACCAATTTTACCTTGGTATGACATTTTGCATCCTGTTGCTTCTGTGTGAGCATAGAAATGGTAGATGTTTATGAATGTAGATTAGCTAAGTGAACAGGTTGAGTGAATAATGCACTGAATCATTTATCACAACTGTCACTGATTTCAAAATCACACACTATATTTAGTAGTAGGTGCAAATTTGGAAATTCACACAGCATCAGTTTCATTATTTAAATGCACAAATCTCCTCTCGTAGCCTCATGGGGGAAAATGCAGACTTTCCAATTCTAGTCACAAACTAGATCATCATCTACCTACTTTTTTGTAGTAGTAGTAATGATTATATACTACTGCATTCACATATTGTTTTTTAACCTATGGAAGTAAGCACGGGGATTTTTATTTATTTAAGAATGGGTGCCTTTTGAAAAAAATCAACAACAATAAAGACAGTAATTGATTGTCAACCTCTAGACAGTGTTGGGGTAACACATTACAATCAATGCGATTTACGTAATATTACTTTTCTAAGTAAAGAGTAAAGTAATGGATTACTTAACAAAATTAAGAAGAATCTTTGAGAAAAATGTTTCTTTTTTAATGATTTCATTTATCTGTACACTCAGTACACAAATAAAGATACGAGAGCTGTCACTGGGGTGGTATCTTTTCAAAAGTAACACATTTGTACCTAAAGGGTCCATATTAATACCTCAGGAGTACATATTAGTGCATAAAAAGTATAAAAGTGTACCTCTTAATTCTTTTAGGTACTAATAGTTACTTTTAAGGTACAAATATGGATCCTTTAAGTACAAATGTGTATCTTTTGAAAAGGTACCACACCAGTGACAGCACTCATACCTTTATTTCCGAGAGTGTATATATGTCATGTATAGCGCCAGGAAGTTCTCAGAAGATAACATTCTAGGTTAGTGAAGGTGTAGGTTATACAGTGTGTTGTTAAATGCAGAACTTCTCCATTCTCTAAAAAAATACCCTGCAAGTTCTGAAAGACATCAAGCCTCAGACATATATGAAAAAGTAACTTAAAGGTAACTAAAAAGTAATGCAATGCATTAATCTCAATAAAAAGTAACAAACACAACTAGATACTTTTTTGGGGAGAAACCCAATATTGTAAAGCATTACTTTGAAAAGTAACTTTAACTGCCTCTAGATATGTTTTATAATTATATAAACTACTTAAAGGTTTTACTAAAACAGACAAATTGTAGCTTCTGTACATGTCAATCATAAAACAACTGCTGCATAATATTATTATGAAGAAAAATTATGATTGGGCAATTTTTATGCTGTGAAAGTGATCTTATGATTTCAAAGGCTTAACTTAGGTTAACAAGGCAAGTTAATTTAATTTGACAAGCCATTGGGCTACAGAAGTTAATTGGGTAGCCAACTAAAAAAAAAACTCTTAATAGGGCTAATATTATTGACATTACAACCCTTTACAACTTTTTTAAAATTAAACCTGCTTTTAATCCAGCCAAACTAAAAGAAATAAGACTTTTATCCAGAACAAAATATGTACCGTAGGAAATACCAGACCCAATATATCACAGACCCACCCTAAAGAATTTGTCCCATTCCTGAGCTCATTTGTCCTTTTTTTAACTGCTATGCCATCATAAATGGTAATAATAACTCATTGATAAAGGTTTTAAGACCAAGTGGAATCCTCTGTTGGGTGTTGCTTCTGTGTGACTTAGCTAATCAGTTTTGGCCAGTACACAAAATTATTTTTCATCCTTTCAACAATAGGCTGTGCAAAAAAAAAAAAAAAACATCTAGCGACCAATATTAAAGTGAACTTGAATGCTATTTTGGCTATTGTTGTTATCCATGAATTTTCAAATGCACATTTTTGGTTATTAAGACCACCCAACAATCTATTTAAACTAAAATAGTGCTTAAAATGTCACTAAAATGCACTATTTAAATTTTAAAATTAGCCCATAAGTAGCCTAAATGAGACCTATAACTGCAAAAAGGTCCATTTGGAGAAAAAAGAACCACCCCAGAAAACTTTTTGTTTAATAGACGTCTAATAGACATCTAAACGTAGACAGCTTGGCTAAAACAAGGCTAAACTTGGGCTTAGTGAAAATCTAATAGACATCCAAGAATAGCCCAAAACTAGACTAGTGGTCAAATAGACAGATATGTGTAGTCATTCATTTCTGTTCATTTGATGACGAGTCTAGTTTTGCCCTATTTTTAGACGTCTATTAGATTTTCACTGACAGCCCAAGTTTAGCCTTGTTTTAGCCAAGATGACTATGTTTAGATGTCTATTAGACATCTTTTAGAAACAAAAAATGCCCCTTTCTCCAGGCTGGCTACTGCATGGCCTAAATACTGTGCATGTTTTTCTTGCTCTACTAAACATCTCTTGTGAATTATTTAAAAAGAACTATAATTTCATAGGAGGGCTATCAGTTTTGCCTTCAAATGTATATGCGAAACTCAAGATGAATACGAACTAAATATGATAGGCTACACCCATGAATAAACATAGTTGATCTCTTATCCTCTGTCCATTTCTCAGATTCCTGCCCACTGCAACTAAATCCTTTAACAGCCCATAAGGACCTCAGCTTGTCCAAGGGGAACAGAGAAGTGGCCGTCAGGAGCCGAGAGCAATCCTGTCCCGACCACCCGGAGCGCTTTGATTACTGGTGCCAGGTGTTGGGCACCGAGGGCCTGACCGGCTGCAGCTACTGGGAGCTAGAGTGGAGCGGGATGGGAGTAAACATTGCCGTCGCATACAAAAACATTGCCAGGAAAGGGGAAAGCAGTGAAGCGCACTTCGGTCACAATGACAAATCCTGGAGCTTATTCTGCTGCAAGAAGAGTTACGCATTCTGGTACAACGGGACTGTCAGTAAGATCTCAGAGCCAGGCTCGTCAAAGATCGGCGTTTATCTGGATCATAAGGCTGGGACGCTTGCGTTTTACAGCATTGAAGAGTCAATGACTCTGCTCCACAGGTTTCAGACCACATTCACACAGCCTCTCTATCCTGGCTTTGAGTTTTCCTGCTATGGTTCCTCGATCAAGTTGTGCCATTTGGAGTGAAGGCCCAGTAAAAATTTGGCAAAAGATTTAAGATAAAATATGTTAACAAGTGCTGAAAGTGCTTTATTATTTAACTATTAACCAACTAAATCATACTAACAGATACGTTAAATGTTAAAATGAAGTTTAATTTAAACTAATTTCGAGAGGAGCACGTGCTCATGATTGACACAGCTGGCCCACAGAAACTAATTATGATCCTCTAATCAAAGGATCCCAAGTCGCTATATATATATATATATATATATATATATATATATATATATATATATATATATATATATATCAATTTCAGTTTTACAACTATCTTCGTCTGGAAGAAACCCCCCTCCTCTCCTTCTTCCACCTTTATCCAGAATGCGCAGCACGGTGGCCCAGTGATTAGCACTGTTGCGTTGCCTCACAGCAAGAATACCAATAGCGTTGAGTCCTCGCTGGGCCATCTGGTATTTCTGTGCAGAGTTTGCATTTTCTCCCCGTGTCAGTGTGGGTTTCGCCTGGGTAACCCGGTTTCCTCCCACTGTCCAAATATGCTCTATATTATAAATAAAATAAGCCTAATTTTTTTTCTAATGTCTTACTCTCAGGAAGTTCACCTTGGCCTCAGCAGCGGGGGAGTTTGAGATCACCTTGAGCTCAATTTACCCTCACCCTGCGAAAGGGAGGAGCCCTGGGCCTGAGGATCCCTTGAGCTCAGGGCTCTCTCTCGGGACAGCACGCCAAACAAGCTATGTATAAATCATAACTTAAGCGTGAATTCTTGAACTGTTATTTAGTATAATCATAAAAGTGGTCATACACTTCATTTTTAAAAACTTATATCTGACATATGACTGAAACCTACGCAATAAAAATATTGCTTAAATTTATTAAATGGTCAACTTATTCACAATATCTACCTTTTATTTATTGTTAAGATGAAAGGCATCTTTTAATTTCTAAATATATTCATATTGCTAACTATACAGTATGTAAGAAATTTTTTTTTCTTTAGTCGGCCAAACACTTGTGATACATTAATATAGAAGATGGTAATGTCTTTCTATTTAAACTACACACACAGTGAACTGCAGTTATTTCTGTCTGTGGAATGTCTCTTGAGGTTAATATTGTCTGAATGCCTTTACAAATTCATTCTTTGTCAGCTCTGACTAAAACAATCCAAATAAACGCATTATGTTTACCATTATATTTGTTTTGCTTTTCATTGGTTACCTTCTTCAAAATGTAGAGTCTATTCATTTGGTATTTAATGACATCTAGTAGGCTTTAAAAAAGCAGAAGCAGCAGTCTAGCAAATGGTGACCGTCTCTGGAAAAGAAAATAATAATAAACCATAGCCTAGAAGTGCAATTCAACAAAAACAGTGACCCCTAGTGGCCAAATGTTGTGGAACAGGCAATCAGAGGCAAAACCAAGCACTGAAACTGACACATATATTACTAAAAATGTAAGCTGTTCAGAAAAATGACCACATTCTCTATCATGTATTTATCTTTAGTACCAAGACTATAGACAATAATTCTCACATAATTACACAGTAAAAAAAAGGCCCAAGAGCTCATTCTTACCCATGTAGTCTGAAGACTGCCCATGTAGTGTTTTGCCCATATCAAACACACCTGTTTTTAATTATCAAGTGCTGTTCAGGTCCTAATTAATTGGTTCAGGTGTGTTTGATCAGGGTTGGAGCTGAACTCTGTAGAAAGGTAGATCTCCCGGAACACGGTTGAGCATCCCTGATCTAATCAGTCAACTATTTCCTCAATATGCAAATAAGGACGTTAACTCAAAGTTTGGGTTTGTATAGTTTTAAAGGTCAAAAATATGTAAAAATATGAAAAAGATGTGAAATGTGAAACAAGATAAGGGTTAATGTTGACTATGTGAATCGTGAAAAGCCATTTTGAATGTATTATTATATTTAGGCCTATATATGTTGGTCGAATATAAAGCAATCTGGTAATTAAAGATACATATAATGAATCATGATGTAGAAGAAAATGGTTTATCTCATGGGTGTGCACTTAAATGAAAGAGAAACAGATATTTGAATATAAAGGAATAACTCACTCAAGCCTATTTGAGTTTCTTTCTTCTGTTGTACACAAAAGAAGATATTTGGAAAAATGATGGGACCAGCTGACTTCTAGTATTTTTTTCATGCCATGAGAGTCAATGATGAGGCCTGTTGCACAAAATAATTGAACAAACCAGGTTGGAGAGTAAGTTTCAGGTTGACAAAACCAGACAAATCCAACCTGGTTAAGACCAGTTTCACATCAGTTCATATAAACTTTCTCCGGTGGCTCTGCTTTAACCCACAGATTGTGATTAACTCTGGACTCCATACATCTGAAAAAGAGGCACATGCAGCAAACAGCCAATCACTCATGAGAGGCTCAGTTTGATTCATTTATTGAATGAGTGTCAGCAATTCACTCTCTGCTAAACACTAAAAAATATTGTTATGAGAAATATGATAAATTTAAATGTATTAAAAATGCAGAATGGGCATGCAGCAAAAACTTGAGAAGGCAACTTAAAGAAAATATTAGGACACATTAATCAACTGATTTTGATAGTGATTCACAAACAACGGTCATTCTAAAAAGCTTTATGTAAAGCAAATGCACAGATTTACATATCTTATTTTAAATTTATAATGATATTACTGATACTGATTTGTCTAGTTTGGGTTTTTGAATCACTATTACAGAATAATAACTGCTCCAATGAAGGTTAGCTGTGTAGCGTAAGTTACTATGGGGATGAAACTTGATCAACACCAAACTACCTTCTTGAGCCAGAAAACACAGAGTCTGCTCAAAATAAATGCAAAATAACCTGGCTAATACCCAAACCTTTGTTCTGTCAATTTGTCCTACCTTGTCAGATTGTCTTACCTCCCATTTAAAAAGTAGGTAGCACATTTTGATGATGCAATAAGCTACTCATCAGATTTTGCTATACCAGAGTAAATTTTAATGTGGAGTAGTGTGATATGAAGCTATAATATCGCCCTAACCAACCTAATCCCAAACCCCAACATTAGAACTCAAATACAGTGTTAGTAGCATAATCTGACAGGTAAGATAAAATGTCAGGACACCAGCTTTGTGCAACAGGCCTAAGCTTTTTCCAGAATATCTACATTTTGTGTTCAAAAAAAAGCAAGGCATTAAGGTATAAAACCATGAAGAAGAGAAAATTATGAGATAATTTTCAATTTTTGGGAGAACTATCCCTTTAACCTAATGTGGTTTCAGACCATGTTACATTAGTTTACCAGCTCCAGTTTGGGGCTCAAAATATGCTTCTATTTGGCAGCGCACCAAGATGCAGTCCTGCTTGTTTTGGAAACAACATAACATTCCCACAAGACAGATTTTCACATAGTTACTGAGGTGATTCAGATCAATTATACTGATTTACAACCTGAGATGAAACTATTTGTTTATCAGCTCTACAGTTTGTTGGATTATTAAATCCAGATTTTCAAAAAGGTCAAGTTGCATTAAACGCCTACTTATATTTCTTTTTGACTAAATCTTTTGTTTATTTCTGTCATCAGCACAGCAAAGCTTGTTCTCATTTGAACAGTCCCACGTCGGGTCTTCAGAACTACTAGAAGGAAATTTTTAGTTCCTGGTTTACCCTCTTACCCACTGCACTCCCTAACTGAAACATTCAAACTAATCTTGGCCACTGTTAAACATCTAAAAGGGTGAAATAAGATATCACGGGACTAAAGTATTTTTGCGAGAATTTATGAGAAGACTCTAATCCAAGCTCTTGTAAACACGACGAATGCATTGTTTTAACACACTAATAATAATATTATAAACACAAGGGTATGTATTTAAGGATTTCACAATTTATTTATAGGTCTAAAATATCTTGTAAACAACCTAGTTTAGCATATGACTAATTGCAGAAAAAATATTGTGGATCGTCTTTTTATTACTTAAAAAACATTTAAATTATAATTTAGGTAAAAACATGCCCACTAGGGGGCAGATTCCCTCTTGTCATCCGAAAATGTGCCATATACTCACCGGCCAATTTATTAGGTACACCTGTTCCACTGCTCGTTTACGCACATTTCTAATCAGCCAATCACATGGTAGAACACAATGCATTTAGGCTTGTAGACACGGTCAAAGCAATCTGCTGCAGTTCAAACCGAGCATCAGAATGAAGAAGAAAGGTGATTGTAGTTGCTTTAAATGTGGCTTGGGATTTAAATGTGTACTGGGATTTTCATGCACAACCATCTCTAGGGTTTACAGGGAATAGTCAGAAAAAGAGAAAATATCCAGTGAGCCTCGGTTCTGTGGGCGCAAATGCCTTGTTGATGCCAGAGGATGCAGGAGAATGGCCAGACTGGTCAAGCTGTTAGAAAGTCCACAGTAACTCAAATAACCACTCGTTACAACTAGGGTATGCAAAAGAGCATCTTTGAACACAACACGTCCAATCTTGGGGCGGATGGGCTACAGCAGCAGAAGACACACCGGGTGTCACTCCTGTCAGATAAGAACAGGAAACTGAAGCTACAATTCACATTGAACTATAGAAGATTAGAAAAACGTTGCCTGGTCTGATGAGTCTCGATTTCTCCTGCAAAATTCAGTTGGTAGGGTAGGGTAGGTGCGCATCAGCCTATGAGTATTGTTGCTGACCATGTTCATCCTTTTATGACCACACCCAACTTAGGCTGGCTACTTCCAGCAGGATAACACGCCATGTAATAAAGAGGGAATCATCTCAGACTGGTTTCTTGAATATGACAATGATGTCACTGTGCTCAAATGGCCTCCACAGTCACCAGAACTCAATCCAATTGAGCAACTTTGGGATGTGGTGGAACGGGAGATTCACATCCTGGATGTGCAGCCGACAAATCTGCAGCGACTGTGTGATGCTATCATATCAATATGGACCAAAATCTCTGAGAAATATTTCCAGTATCTTGTTGAATCTATGCCACAAAGGATTAATTTCTAAAGGCAAAAGGGGGTCCCCAACCTGGTACTAGTAAGGTGTACCTAATAAAGTGGGCGGTGATTGTATATACCTCATTTACACCTCATCAACAAGCCATAACCTAAATAAACTAGTCACAATCGTCTGTATAGTCTTCTGTCATAAACATAAGCTTGTGTTAGTGATTCTACATTTTTATATTCAGGCTTCACAAATATTTAGATGCTGCCTGTAATATTTCCTGTATGGGGGAAGGGAAGAAGTCTTATTTAAAGTCCAAGACACTGTGTACAAAGAACATAATTAGTGATCCCACAAATAGAAGAGGAAAACATCCCTGATAAAATAAACTAATACTTACATTACAGACCCATTAAATTGCTAATTACCCCATGAATTTACATATTAAAGGATCAAAACATATAAATAATATAACGATAATTTATTTTACAGATTAAAAACATTAGTTCCATTCAAATATGCAGCCAGGAAGCAGTAAACGTTACATACATACTGTACATACAACTGTGCTCCTGCTTTCTGTTTTACCACAGATTTACCACTTAAGTAGCACTGTCTTTATTATAGCAATACACCATAATTCAAATAAAAAATTATACATAAAGCGTTGATATGATATTAACAATACACTGATTAAAACTGGACTATTATAGAGATGTTGTCATCCAGGTCGACTGTCCATGTGTGACCCCATCTGAAAGGATCTGATGTCCTCACCAATGAATTCAGTTACTATGGAGAAAGAAAAACTGGGTCAGAAATAGTTCTGTTTATGACCATAATATAATTATTAGCAACACAAAACAGTTTTTAGCTTATCAGTAGCATCGTAACTCTCAGAATATAACGACATACATAATATCACATTTAACAAATGATAATCATATTTAATTTAAATCATAAGAGTTAAATGAATCACTATGTATTATTATTTGTTATTTGAAACTCAGAGGTCAGTACAATTTTTAAAGGGTTATGGAAAAAGCATTTAATGTGCAACAAGGCACCATAAATAAATACAAAAAAACAATAATATTTTCAAATATTTTTATCAAAAATTACACAGTTTAAAAGTCATCCCTCCAATCTCAAGTCTCACATGATTTCTCAGAAATCACTGTAATATGCTAGTTTATTACTTAATAAAGATATCACATAATCAATGTTTTCAGCAATTGTGGTGCTTATCTTTTTTTTTTTAACATTTTAAATAATTATTTCTGAATCTTTAATACAAAGAAAGCTCAAAGAACATCTTTTAAATTATTTAAAATATTATATAATTATTTATAAATATTATATAATTAGCGTATAATTGTATAACATTTATTGTATAAAATATAATAAATTATTGTTGCATTCATCCTAAAATAAGAATTGATTTCTCAATACTAGCAATACACCATAATTCAATTTATACAACAGTTTTGACTGGTTCTTGAATCTGATTGGCTGATGGCCGTGTGATATTCTGCAAATAGCAGCAGCCTCTTCCCCCTTCATCCTTGTGTATTACTCCTCCCGCATACAGTGACAAGAAGAGGACACTCTACAGTTTCACAAATATTGCTGCTGTTGTAATGTACTTTGGAGATTTTTTTAGTCATCTGGATTGCAACTATGTAGTTTATTTATAAGGATAGTGCCTATTTTATAATATTTACAATTTTACAGCATCAGATACAGTGCAAGCGGTGCCATCACCCTTTCTTAGCAGACCAAAGAAAGTGACGGTTGACGTTCCGCCACAAGATGGCGACAGGGACCACATAATAAGTCCTTAGGGGAGAAAAACAGCATTTTCTCAGCGTAAATTTCAAACTACAGCTGAACAAATCATTTTAATCAAATTTACACCACAGAATTTGGTAGTGTTTGCTTTGTTATTATTGTGAAATTCAGATTACGACTGAGAAATACTGGGAAATCTCTCTAGATTAATGATATTTCATGCCGTTCAGTCTTATAATCTTAAAATGTGAGCAAAAATGACCGGTTTTGTCACCACTTTAGACATTACGCTAGAGAATCAGTCAAATACTAGCTCCAAAGGGATGACACGATTATGCTGTCAAACTGTTGTATAAGCGCAATATTACACTCGTTGCTGTGGTATATGGTTGTTTAACATCACTGGTGGGACACTAGTGGCGATATACAACCACATCGCACTGCTATTGGTGTGAAATTGCCAACACAGGCTCATTCCGAAAATGTAGTCTCGTGGACGTTTCTGGAGACCGTGAATTACATAGCTGGAGGTACGTATGGCTGCATTTCATTTTTTAAGCGAACGCTATGAGGGGGTATGACGGCGTTTATTTGGCGCTTACCGGCTGACCGTTTTACCGCAGACTGTTTGAGTCGGGCAGTTCCAGAAATCAGGTAAGACTAACACAAAATCCAAAAAATAAAATGATATAAAAAATAATAAAACAATAAAATTGGTTGGGTTTAGGGAAGGAGGAGGGTGGGTCAGTCGATTGGCCGGTCGCCCAGTCAATCATTCAGTCATTCTATCAGTCGACAGCGGCCTCCGGTGGGTTTACGCGAGAACAACGTGGGTGCAAACGGCACTTGCGAGAGGCATTTGAGATGGGAAAAAGCGAACACTGCGGCCTCTCGCGGATTTGCGAAAACAAAAACTGCAAAAATACGTAGCTCCCGGGACGTATTTTGCTGTCTTTAGAAAAATCCGCTGGACTACATTTTCAGAATGAGCCTGGGTTGGATATTGGTCACAATCTGGCTTTTGCTTCACCCTAATACCTGGCTTTTTCTTGTATTAAGAAAAAATATGGCACAATATTTAGCATAATATCTCACAACATCTGCATTACTTTATTTGAGGTCTTAATTTTTACATTTTCCAAAATGAAATGTTACAAAATTCTAATTTGAACAAGTTATTGCTTTCAAGCCATAAAATGAAATTAATCAGCTATCAGCTAATAATTACACCCACCTTCCTCTAGTGTGATGTGCTCCATTGGTGAAGGCCTTGTAAAATCCGGGGCTCCCTCCAGCTTCAACCCCGGACTGACATCTCTTTCAGCCAGCCGCATTTGATGCTCCCAGCTTTCAAACTGGGCATACGGAGGTGGGCAGAGTTCCTGATAATGGCTGGTGTGTGACGGAGGCGATGAGCACATATCCTGCGGGCAGGGACAGTGTGGATACGAGGAGTGATTAAGAGGAGGAAGAGGTGAGGTGGAGATGGGACTGCCGGCAGGGAACGGACTCAGAGAGCAGGAGTGTGAAGGA
Source organism: Danio rerio (assembly GCF_052040795.2). Classification (NCBI taxonomy): domain Eukaryota; kingdom Metazoa; phylum Chordata; class Actinopteri; order Cypriniformes; family Danionidae; genus Danio; species Danio rerio. The sequence goes on from NC_141022.1 coordinate 41,173,272, forward strand.
GAAGGCGAAGACGACAAATAAGGAGAGTCCAGCCATGGAGAAGGAGACGGAGATGGGGAAAGAGGCTGCGAGGTTCTTGGATACATGGGAGGAAGCAGCTCCGTGAAGCCCAGCTCCAGGCTCTCAAAACTGGGGTGGCGTTCGGTCAGGGCGCATCGGCCTCCACCGTCCTCTGTAGCCTCTGGTTTATGGTAATAGTCCTCCTGGTAGGCGTGTGAGGAGTAAGAGTACTCGTTGGGATACGGAGGAAGGTGGAAGGACATGCTCCTGTCATCTGCCGATAGATCTGACCTCATGTCCACAACACTGCCACTACCCATAGGGCAAAGCGTCACGCCATCCAGAGACAAGATGGAGGGACGAGACAGGAGGGGATCTTCTTCTTTGAACATGACTGGAGGAAAACACAGAGGCCAAGATAGGATGAGACTGACTATAGCACATAAAGGGATAGTTTACTTAAACAGATGGTTCACTAAGATATCACATTTTAAGCTTTAGTTGATGTGTAATGTAGCTGTGTACGCTTAAAGTTCAATACAAAAGGAGACATTGGCTTTTACAGAGTTAGCTTAGTACAGCATACAGCGAACGAAGTTTGAGGACTACAAAAAATACATCCAGGCTAGTGAGATAACAAATGCTTCAGGTTACGTGCATTCACTATGCGCATACACCCCACACAGCGAAGGGGTGTAGCCAGAGGTGCTGTAAAGTTATAGCAGAGAAAGCTAAAATGCTAACCATTCGTTCATTCATTCAGTCATTTTTGTCTGCTTTTTCGAGGCCGGGTAGCGGGGGCAGCAGTCTTAGGAGAGAACCCCAGATTTCCCTCTCCCCAGACACTTCCTCCAGCTCCTCCGGGGGGATCCTGAGGCGTTCCCAGGCCAGCCGAGAGACATAGTCCCTCCAGCGTGTCCTGGGTCTTTCCCGAGGCCTCCTCCCGGTGGGACATGCCTGGAACACCTCCCTAGGCAGGCTTCCAGGAGGCATCCAAAACAGATGCCCGAGCCACCTCAGCTGACTTCTCTCGATGTGGAGGAGCAGTGGCTCTACTCCAAGCTCCTCACCCTATCTATAAGAGTGCGCCCGGCCACCCTTCGAAGGAAACTCATTTCGGCCGCTTGTATCTGAGATCTTGTCCTTTCGGTCATGACCCAAAGCTCATGACCATAGGTGAGAGTAGAAACGAGTAAAATGCTAACCAAACGTTGATATTTCCACCGAGCTCGTACTGTTTCGGTATTTGGGCTTCAAAGGATACGACACAGAGAACTGCTTACAATTTATTTTTAATTATGTTCTAGAGCAGTGGTAGGGAACCTACGGCTCTCGAGCCACATGTGGCTCTTTGACCAAAAATACGTGGCTCTCCAGTTGTATTCCTTCAATAATATTTCATATTTTAAAAAAATTACCGTCAATAGAAATCAGTTTCTTATCGAAATTACAATTACAATTCCCTCTTTATTGGAATTTTTACAGCAAAATGAATAAAAACTCTGTTAACAATAAAAGGACGTTCTTTCTTCATTCATGGACTTGCATAACGTAATCCTTCATTTTCGTTTATGTTTGAGTTGTGCTTGGACATAAATTATGGTTTTGTTTAAACCTGTATTATTTATAGTACTAATAAAGTAGCAAATGCAGTTTTAAAGAGGCATTTTGATATATATATATATATATATATATATATATATATATATATATATATATATATATATATATATTCCAGAATCTATATCAGTTCAGTGCTGAATTCGGCTAAAAACTGTGAGCCACAACCTGTAAGTATTTTTATTTGTTAAAATTTATCTATGACATGCACAGTGTTTAGCGTTAACGGTATGTTGTAGCAAAAAAAATACAGGATAGCTCGCCTAACTCGTGTTGTAGCAGAAAAATCAATCAAAGCTCAAACGGGTCACTGTATATTACAGAAAAATAACTTAATTCGAGCATCAGATAACAATAAAAATAAACAGGTTCTCGTGTCACATGCGTCTACAGACTGTTCTCACACACACATTCATACATATGGCAATTTTCTCACTTAAAGGAGCCACACATTCTTTTCACTTGTTACAGACACTTGTCAGGAGGTTCAACCTTTTTATTTTCTGTCTGATTAAGGCTCAAACTGAAAGGGCTAACAGCTACTCTGACTGACATTATTTACACAGCAAAGGCAAAGTACGTGCTAGTGGAGGCGTAACTTTTCCTGGTGACGTGGAGCCGATCCGCAAATCACAGCACATTATGTTAGCTGACCAATCAGAGCCTCTTGTGGGCGGGCCTAGAACTAGGAAATATGACAGTCGTTCTCATGTTAGCTGAGTAGCTGTATACAATCAAAGTAAGATATATGAAAAAAAAACATGATTTTTTATAAATTAAGCATGAGCACACATTACTTTGCATCTTATAAACACAACCAGGCCTCAAAATTACACTCTGGACCACCCCTTTAAGATTGAAAATTAATAGTTTTCAGTGATGAAATGTTTTGTTTTGGTGTGTGTTGTGGTTGGTAAACTCAAAAAAGATTATTTTGCTGTTTGTTTAAACTACTTAATTAAAATAAGTTGAAAATTTAGTTTTTTGGAATGGCAAATTCATTATTTTATGTTCAGTCCGCTTAAATTTGTAAAAACAATTAAGTTAACTTAATCTTTTTGATTGGTGTTGGGACAACATCAAGGAATTGTGTGGGACCATGCATTTCTGTCTACAGTGTAGGATGATTTGAATGTTTTTTGAAAGAAGTCTCTTATGCTTATTATCATAAGTTCCAGTCATTTGTTTAAAAATATAGTTAAAGCTAATGTAATATTCAAATATTTGATTGCACATTAAAATAAAGATTTTCTTATGGTATACCATTTAAAATGTAAAGTATTCATGTTTTAAGAAATTACAGCTAGTTTATGATTCTAGTATGTTGATCTGGTGCTTTAGAACAGGGGTTCTCAAACATTTCAGTCCCCCAAAATAACAACGCCAGTTGCTTGTGACTGCAATATTCTCAGAGGTGGGTATACTTTAAATATACAAATGTTGCACACACAACAATAGGCCAATATGGACACAAACATAAGAACTGCAACAGTCTAACAACCATGTAATTTTTTTATAGTCATTTATTAATTAGTGAAATTTAATATTAACTTTACCAAATGAGACTGGTAGGCACAATGATTACAGCACAAGTCTATTATTGGTTTAATTTTGGAGACCACCACTTCGAGATCAACCTCCATGTTCAGTTGTTGTCTGTATTTATTTTTAATGTAAAAGAGTGCCATAAAGGTGCTAGAAAATCAATCTAATGCAGCTGATAATGTTAATTGTTTAATAAAATTTGTTTGACTTTTGGAAATCACAAAGTTTTGAGAAATTTGATGCACTCTTAATAATTAAAAAAATATATTAAAAAACTGTTTTAAAATAGTACCTCTGTTTTTAGATTATGAACAAGAACTTATTTAATCAAAGGGAATGCAAAAAAAATGTATTGCTAACAGTAAAAATTGTCTCAAGTAAAGCAACACAACAAAACAGAACAGCTGTCTATGTAACACTCACTGGGCAGAAATTTAAAACAGTGTGTGCTACTCCTTTTCCTCTTCCCATTGGACACGTACAGGCAGACAGAAACTGGGTGGCTCAATGAAAGGTCATTGTAGGCTGGCACTCGCACACACAGCAAATTCTGGACCAGAAGAAAATTCAGAGATTCAGTTTCAGTACATTTATTCACATTTATCCACAGAACAGACCTTTTTTATTGATTTACCCTATAATATTGCTTGATATTGAGGATTTACTGATACTGATTTACCTCATTGCTTTTGTCCCTGTCCACATGAGCCTCCTCCTCCCACTGGACTTTGCCATCTAGTAATCAAAAATATATTAGATGCAATGTCTACATTGATTCTGGGATGTTAAACTTTACCATCACATCATTTTATTCATTCATTTTCTTCTGGGCTTAGTCCATTTTTAATAGTCGCCACAATAGAATGAACCACCAACTTATCCATGGGAAACACCCATGCACTCTTATTCATACACTAGGACAATTTAGCTTACCCAATTAACCCATAGCGCATGTCTCAGGACCTGTGGGGGAAACTGGAGCACCCAGAGGAAACCCACACGAACACAGGGAGAACATGCAAATTCCACACAGAAATGCCAACTTGATCCAGCCGAGTCTCGAACCAGCAACCTTCGTCTCCCCACATCATTTTATCTTTTGTAATATATTTTTTAAAAATGTGCCAATATGTTGTCTTATTATTTGGTGCTTGGTTTCTTATTATTGTCAAACTTTTGTAATAGATAAAATACATTTACAATTTATTGCAAGATTTAAAACAAGTTTCAGGTGTCCCCAGAAATGTGCTTGTAAAAGTTTCAGTGTGAAAATCATATCTTATATCACATATAATTTATTCATGCTGTGTCTATCCATTTTTGGTGGACACAATAATTTGTTATAGTATTTATTATTACTTTATTATTATTGTCTCTGTTTTCTCTCTTAGTTTTTATTGATTTTTTCACACTTAAAATTTGTATTTATTAGTTTTTTATTATTATTATTATTACCCCTGTAACTCTACTTTTATTTAACACCAATAACACAATTCTTTGACAAAATATGAGGAAAGTATTTACTGTTTTTATTTCCCCATTTTTGCTATCCTTATATTCATTGAACTTTTGCATCCTACATAATGTTATGTAGATTCCTAATAAAGATACTTATTAAACAAAAGGTTGCAGTAATGTAGATTTATAATACCTGATCCTCTCTCCATGAAGAAAACCCTGGAGGTGGGTAGAAAGTTGGTTCCACCTAGAAGCAGCTCCTCACCTCCCTCTGCTGAACAGGAAGTTAGACTGACAGACTCCACTACAGGAAGCTCCTGTGCAGAGCGTTGTGCTGCATGCAATAAAACAAGTGTAATTAAGAAAACTCTGCGTATTAATACATACAAGGATCACTAATAAATAGCAATATTTTGACAAAAATTGTGCTTAATTTAATTTAAATTAATTTATAAGTAAATTAGTGCTGGGCAAAGGTTAATCACAATTAATCACATCTAAAATAAAAGTTTATTATATATATTTATTATGTATATGTGATACACACACGTGCATAAAAAACAAAACTATACATAACAATTTTCTATCAAAGATATTTAAATTGACATAATTTGTATCATAAATGTATATAATTAATATCTAAATATAAATACACTTTTTCTCAAATAAATGCAAGCATGTGTATATTTGTTACAGTTACCGGAGTGAACTACAACTCCCAGTATCCACCTCGCACACACCAGTTTCTGTTACCCACTGATTACACACACACAGCCAGAGGATTATTATTTACTGATTAGATGAACTTTATAAACAGCACACACACACACACACACACACTTCAGTACTGAGTCTTGTCAATCTGAGCACATTGCGAAGCGTTTACTTTACCTTGTTTATCCTTGCAGTGTTTCCAATTTCTCTTGCCTACTTTTTACTTCTCCTTTGGTTTGCCTTTTATGATATTATTTGCTCCTGTGTTTGACCATTGCCTGCCTGCCTGACCATTCTTTGTTTAATAAAGATGCTTCAATTGGATCCTCAACCCTGTTGTCCACAACTGTATGTTGCAGAATTTATATACCCATAATAAATATAGACAGTACACACACATAAATTATGTCAAAACAAACTTTTATTTTGGATGCGATTAGTCGTGATTAATTTTTGCCCAGCACTAAAGAAAATATTATCTGTAAAAATTAAAGTTTAACATATTAAATCGATACTAAAAGATAAAATGCACACACTCACAGCATTCAATGGGTAAAGAGGCAACCTGCAGGGCTAAGACGCGTCCTGGTGGGACGATGGGTTGAGAAAGAGGAAGATGTGTGCGGAAAACCAATCGCACTCGAGTGTTTTTTCTCCCTACATCCGTCTCTCCTTTCCGAAGCTCAATGTCGGAGTTCCTCAGCTTCAGAATACCTGCACAGTCAATGCTGAGAGGACAACATCCATAAACCACCACTTACTGAGGCATCTATGACACACAGTACAGCCAAATATCTTACAGGGCAGTCATGTTGTTCTCTGGATTGAGCGGGATATCCAGGATTTTGGTGCCAGCCTGGATGCTTTCCTGACTAGCCGTGCCGACCATCTTGCCTGTTACTCTGCGTGGACAGCATTTGAGTTTCATGTTAAGCCATAGCAAAATACTATTGTTCAATACTGTGAAAAAAACATACAGTTTTAGCCCTCCTGAATTATTAGCCCCTTGTATATTTTTCCCCCAATTTCTGTTTAACGGAAAGAAGATTTTTTCAACATATTAAGATTTTTTTTTGATCTATGCCATGATGACAGTAAATAATATTTTACATGGTATTTTTCAAGACACTAATATTCAGCTTAAAGTGCAATTTCAAGGTACAACTAGGTTATTTAGGGTAACTAGGCAGGTTAGGGTAATAAGGCAAGATATTGTATAACATTAATAGCTTAAGGGGGCTAATAATTTTGACCTTAAAATGTTTTGTAAAAAAAATAAATCTGCTTTTATTTTAGCCAAAATAAAACAAATAAGAATTTCTCCACAAGAATTTTTTTTATCAGGAATACTATGAAAATTTCTTTGCTCCATTAAATAACCCTTGAAAAATATTTGAAAAAGAATAAATATTTCACAAGAGGGCTAAGAATTTTGTCCTCAACTGTACATATTTTACCTGTGTATTTGATAAAAAGGATGCGGACGAATTGACCTGTCATCGGCAGTTCCTACAAACACCTGTAAGGATAACGGCTGTCTCTCAGTGTAGCCCACAAGCTGGACATAGGAAAGAAAAGAGCAAAAATATGACCACCAGTTAAACTTTTTAGAGTTACTTCATAAGTGAACATGACAGCACTTTAATCCAAACTTTATTATCTCATATCATCTCAGGTTCCATGTACACATTACCAAGTTTTTACCATAAAACATACAATAAATCGATTTTCAGATACATTTCTCTCCCCGCTGGACTTATTAAATAACCTAAAATTCACCATAATAAAAGAATTTCTAATTCTGTCAGTCCTGAATATAGAAACTCTAAAACAAAGTCCTGATGGCAACAAATGAAACACAGAATACAATGAATGATCCGGTGTGCATAAGATAACACATCATTTTGGTCTAGTTTGGTTAAAACAGATATCTTGCCTGCCACTTTATTATGAGGCTACAAACCTGTTCTTATTTGACCGTACCAGGCTACAATGCAGAAAGATAAAACAGATTCAATAAATTGTTTATAAAACAGTGTTATCAAAAAGGGCAGCAAGAAGCACAGCTAGAAGGTTGCTGGTTCTGTTTCAATAAACAAAATTGGCTGTGGTGTGTGTGTAAATGTGAGAGTTTATGGGTGTTTCACACTACTGGGTTGCGGCTGGAAGGCTATCCACTGCGTAAAACATATGCTGGATAAATTGGCGGTTCATTCCGCTGTGGCAACCCCTGATTAATAAAGGGACTAAGCCAAAAAGAAAATGAATGAATGAATGAATGAATGAATGAATGTTATCAAAAAGGTACAAACTCTAAAAGTTTTCTCAGAAAAAGTCTTTGTCACACTTTTTTTTAATACATTTTGGGTGTTAGATTGGAATGTCAACTTATTGTCGATAACAATATAGATATTTATGTGTGATACTTTATTGTCCAAACAGTTGCCATGCTGGGAGAAACCCCCCTGTCATCTATCATCATGTCCTTTGTTATATTTACATTCATGACATAATAATAAGTAATGAAAGTTACCTTCACCACGGGATGGCCTCCAGGTGACGCCTTTACTGCTCCTCGACTTCCTTCAGTTTCATAGTGAGCGCGATGGTGTGGCCTGGGCTGTACTTCTATGCGCAGTTCGTACTGATCAAACTGTGATGGCAGCGGCCAGTCAAGTGGAGGCAGTGCATTAGACCTGGGGGATTAATAAAGCAGAAATGATCTGAGTGAAGACTGCAAGCAAATCAAATGTGATTTTGTGTGCACTGCATTGTGAGATATAGTATTTAGATTACATTAGTCACATTTCCTGTGTGTACAATAAGCTGCAGTTTTACTATACAAAATCATTTTGTCCTTAAGTTTAAATGAATAATTGTTACATTTAATCAATGAATTAATACTGCATTGCTAAAAGGTCACATGACAACATTGCTGCATACACACAGCACTGTTTCACAGACTTTTGCTCATACTGTTTTAAAGAGCAGGAATGATCCATTGCATAATACATAGCATGCAAGAAGCAGTTGTTTTGTATTCTGTTCTGAACAACTTCTAAATAAAATCAAAATGGAAAGCCACTAAAGTGATTTTAACCCAGAGGCTACAACTTTTTTTTTTCAATTGTTTTCAAAAGGAAAACCAGATTTTTGCAGTGTAAATATGTGCCAACCTAAAGAGAGGACTGTGAGCGCTGGCCCTGGTTCTACCCCAGCCTAGAGCAGGAGGCACAGACAGGTACTCCATCCCTAGTGCAGGGGGCTCCCTTCTCAGCTCTGGGAGAGGACATTGAGAGGTCTGAACGGAGCTCAGCTCGGGTTCAATATCTCTTGAGGACACCTGGACAGACAAAGTGATTGTGAACACCCAAAAACACAGAAAAATGTTTGTGGAAGAGAATACAGACAATACGTTTTTACATAAGAATGGACTATCAATAAGATTCAAGTAATCATATTCTAATAAGAATTAAATATTTGTTACAATAGGAAAAAATTACTATTGCAATTTAAAGGAATTGTAGACTCAGAAATTAAATAGAGCACTGTCTTTTGTTGTGATTGGCCTGTTTTTCACCAGAATTCTACTATCACAGAACAAGGAAACAATGATGTTTGAGGCTCATGATATGTCATTTCCTTGTACTGAACTCCTATTATTCAGCTATCCCTAGGGCTATATCTAGATTGCCATTCTATGGCATCTCTAGGATAAGTTTATTAAGTCTATATACAGTTGAAGTCAGAATAATTAGCCCCCCTGAATTATTAGTCCCCTGTTTACTTTTTTCCCCAATTTCTGTTTAACGGAGAGCAGATTTTCTTAACACATTTCTAATCATAATTGTTTTAATAACTCATTTCTAATAACTGATTTATTTTATCTTTGCCATGATGACAGTAAATAATATTTGACTAGATATTGTTCAAGACACTTTTGTACAGCTTAATATGACATTTAAAGGCTTAACTAGGTTAATTAGGTTAACTAGGCAGGATAAGGTAATTAGGCAAGTTATGGTATAATGATGGTTCATTGTGGTTCAACTATCGAAAAAATATACAGCTTAAATTAAATAGCTTTAATAACTTTGTCCTTAAAATGTTGTTAAAAAACTGCTTTTATTCTAGCCGAAATAAAACAAATAAGACTTTCTCTAGAAGAAAAAATATTATCAGAGATACTGTGAAAATGTCCTTGCACTGTTAAACATCATTTGGAAAATATTTAAAAAAGAAAAATAAATTAAAAGGGGGGCTAATAATTCTGACTTCAACTGTACATTGTTTTGGTACCAGGTTTCAACAGAGTTCAAGATGTATATGACTTCCTTCAGCCCCATTGCTTTAAGAGAAATTAAAAAGATAGTTGACCCAAAAACTAAAATTCTGTAATCATTTAGTCAACCTTCATTCATTCATTTCCCTTTAGCTTAGTCCCTTGATTTATCAGGGGTCACCACAGCGGAATGAACCACCAAATTGTTTAACACAGTGGATGCCCTTCCAGCTTGTTCCTTGATCCATTTATTAACATTTTCATCCAATATTCTTCAATATATCTCCTTTTGTGTTAAACAGAACAACTATATATATATATATATATATATATATATATATATATATATATATATATATATATATATATATATATAATTATTAGCCCCCCTGTTCATTTTTTCCCAATTTTTTTTTTTTAACACATTTCTTTATTTTATCTTTGCCATGACAGTACATAATATTTGACTAGATATTTTTCAAGACACTTCTATACAGCTTAAAGTGACAATTAAAGGCTTAACTGGGTTAATTAGGTTAACTAGGCAGGTTAGGGTAATTAGGCAAGTTATTGTATAACGATTTTATTCTAGCCGAAATAAAACAAATAAGACTTTCTCCAGAAGAAACAATATTATCAGACATAGTGTGAAAATGTCCTTGCTCTGTTAAACATCATTTATGAAATATTAAAAAAATAAAAATAAAACAATTCAAAGGGAGGCTACTAATTCTGACTTTAACTGTATATTTTGCCAAAAAAAAAACTCATTAGTTAGTGGAGTCATATGAATTACTTTGAATCTGCCTAAGTATGAATTTTGGACCAATATAAAAAATGCTGGGCAGTTCATTTTGACGTGGCGACCCCTGATAAATCAGGGACAAAGCCGAAGGAAAATGAATAAATGAATAACAAATGCTTTCAGTTGCATTAAATCATGTTTTCTACTAAAGTCTAAATTTCTTTCAGTTGCGAAAATAAGTCATACAGGCGAATTATGACCAGTTGGTAAGGAAATAATTAGGACATTTCCGTTTTTAGATTAACTTTCTTTTAAACATTCATGCTGATTTTAAAAAGTGAATTCGTCCATGACTAAATAAAGATTTACTCACCATTAATTCACCCTCATGTGCTCCCAAGATCACAAGTTTCTCTCTTCTCTTGAACACAGCAGATAATTGTAACCACTAACATCAGGTTACCAATATTCTTCAAAATATCTGCTGTGTTCAACAGAAGAAAGAAACTCAAACAAATAGAGGGTTAGTAAATGATTACAGTATTTTCAATATCTCTTTAAAGTCCCCATTTCAAGAAATCACCTGTTCCAAAGAGGTCTTCCTGGTCTTCTGCGGGATGTTGAGCTCACAGCTTGCTGGGGCCTGAGACTGAGCTGAGGTTTCTCCTGTGTCTGGGAGAGAGGACAGGTCTTCAGAGAAGCTGCTTCTGCGGGAAGTGCTGGGGGAGGCCAGTGGCGAGTTCCTGCGCTTTTTGCCACCTGGAGAGGTGGGTCGTGAGGAGGGCGACAGGCAGAAGTGGGCAGCGGCCTCATTGAGCTCATCCTCCTCCACCAGAAGTGAATCGCAGCTTGACGCCGGACTCAGCCATCCGCGAGATGAGGAACTGGAAGCAGGGCTGGGGCTGGGGCTCAGGGAACCTGTCATGACATCACGGTATGAATCCAGCAAGGGAAGATATAGACGCTCCCTGTCCCAGCCACCACCGCTATCCCAGTAACTCCCCCCCGCAGGGCCAGATTCATCTTCAGGGGAGATAGTGGTGATCTGGATGCTAGGGCACTCAAGCACTCTTGACTCTGATACCTAAAAGAGGAACATCAGACAGTCTAATCTTCATTCTGGGAAAATGAATGGGACATCGCTGAACTACTACAGCAGTTCGGCTACCAGTGACTGTAAATACAAACAGACAGTGCATTTATATTGCTTCTGAACAGGAGAAAGTGAAAGACACAGTATGGAGGGATAACCTCTGCTATCTGAATAAGACAGCCAATCACAAACTGGTAAAGTAATTGGATCACTGAAGCTGTCTATCTAGCTGCTATAAAAAAGTCCTATTCACACTAGCTTATGTTTTATTTCTGCTCTGTCTGTTTTTATGTGTATATATTTGTATGGTTTTATGACTTTTATCCTATAATGTTGTTGTAAAGCACTTTGTGACCTTTGCTCTTAAAAGGTGCCATAGAAATAAATATTATTTACTGATATGCGCACTGGAAAAATAGTTTGTCTTTGCATTATTTTTAACATAATTTGAGAATAAGAAAACAAACAGCTGTAATACAAACTAACTGGTTGTTTCAAATATAAAATTTGAATATATATAACTTTGAATAAGTATAAAGACTGGCTGCAGTACAACTAATCTACTCTATGAATGAAACATACATTAGTGTTGTATTTTCATGTATAACTGACTAATGAGTTTTTAGTGAATCGAAAACAAAACTTTTCATATCTGTAGTTAAATAAAGTTTGTTTGTTTCTTTATATTAAATATTAATGAATAAAATAATGACATTATGAAACTAAATGACCACATTTACCACACTGTTTGTTCAGAAATGTTGCTAAGCATATAATAATTACAATTACGGGTTAGCATTTATGCTATTTCTAAAAAGTGAAAGTCAATAAAAGTCACCAACAACCAACATTCCGCTCTCCCTTGTGAAGCCAATATAGAAGTAACTGAAACTGCAGTTCATCGACTCGCCTTTGGGGTCTGGCTCCAGAAACTCCAGATTTTCGCTGACTGCAATGGTGAATTGGCCAATTTTACAGCTGATAAAAACATGTTTACAACATGGTACAAAAGTTTTGGTGCATAAAGCTAATATTACCCTTCATGACAACTGTGAGGGGGTGAATTTTATTATTACTCATGCGTTTTGTTTATATTATTTCTGCATAATTAAGGGTGTGGCCACTTGTGACAGCTAGGCCTCGCTGGTTGCAGTCACTTCACCTCAGTCGATTCCGACTGATTAGCCGCTGAACTCAGAATATATATCGTATTTTTGTTTTGTTTTATGTAGCTTTACACAGTCAGTTGCCTTTTGGAATTATTTCTTACAATTATCAGATGATATGACATGCTGTGTGCACTAAATTGTGCTCACAAATCATTTAAGTGGCTTCCATTTCCCAGCTGAGTGAAATTATATACTCATACCATATCTCTAAATGTATTTGTTTTATTTAAGATAATTTATCATTTATATTTTCTTTAGAACCTGAATGCTCTCCAGAATCTGACAGACTGATTAGCTGAAAGCTACAGAACAGTCATCTGAAACATTGTCATACAGCATTTACTAACACAGTCTATATTTGAAGTATTTGAAAGTAATTCACATTTTCCTCCTGTAGAAAAACGTCATAAGAACAATGTTTAGGGGCTCAATGCATTATAACAGTGTTTTTAAAATATTCAACACTTAATTGAATTAGTACACAACCAAGCACATGTGGTCAGAACACAAATGAGTAGCGGGTAATAAAGTATTAAGCGTTTCTTCCAAAGAAAAGACTGTCTAAGCAAAATGCTAGCAGGTGTCTGTAGCTCCACTCACGCCCCGCCTCTTTGCCCTTGTTTGGTTTCCCCTGTGGGTGCGATGACGCGCGAATAAAATGACGACAGTTGCCCACATCTACTTGTAGCTTCATTTGCGCTTTTCAGAAACCTATGGGTGACGTCACAGATACTACGTCCATATCTTTTACAGTCTATGGTTTTACCAGATTTGTAAAGTACATAAAAATTAATTTTAACTTTCCTTATTTTTAATTTGACAACAAAACCACATTTCTACTTTGCAAATATTTTACAGTGAAAGTATTAAAATGATTGTTAACGGAACCATCAGAGATTCAGAATATGAAATGTAAACCAGAATCATTACAATCTAATATAATTTTAATAAAACAGAGCATTTATAGAAAAATGACTTGATTTTATCCATCAGAACATGCTTTTTTCTTTGTAATAATTTACAGATGAGCAACGTACAATGAGGCTGAAAACGTGTATTAAATAAATAGATTCGGTTTTGATTTCATGTTAACTTGAAATGAGAAAAGATTCATAAATTTAACTCTAAAATGTATCTACAAACCTTCTGTGCCAAAAAATACGCATAACAGCCCATGGCAACCAGTTCTGTTCACAATAAACATTGCTGGGCAACAAAAAATGAACTTCTGAAATTAAAACCAGACATCTGGATTTATTTGACCATCATTAATCGCAATGTGTAACACGATCATTATATCTGGATGTTCTTAAAAATCTGCAATTCAGGAAAATGTGCTTCCCACCTGTATGGATCTTGCTGGTAGACTCTCATAAGTCCCACTGAACTCCCTGACTAATGCCCGTCTCGGGGGTGGCGAATGCATGCCTGCTCTGCGCCCGGCTGATGGTGTGGGCAAAGGGATGCCCACAGGTTGCCCACAGATATCCTGAGTATCTGTAACAAAAAAGTATTATTGTAAAGCTTTCTGAGCTGCAAGCATATGCGTATAGGATAAACAATAGCTGAAACGTGAGACACGAGGCCTCTCTTTGGAAAACCATAACAAACACAGGGAAGCCTTTGTGGAGACGTCATTTATTATTTCCACAAGTACACACAGACTTGTTTACTTCAGAATGCATGCACAAGGTTTTCCAAATGGGGTGATTTCTGAAACGTAACAAACTGCCTGACTACAATCTCCAAACTGATCCAAAACATTAGCATAGCAATAACAGACTGCACACAAATGAACACAAAGATTGTTATTTAAAATGGGCAGAAAAAACACGCAGCAACTATACAACATCATCTCCTTTATCAACTTAATTTTTCAGCTTTTTACAAACTAGTATTGTTTTTTTTTTTTAACAATTCAGTGCTTTTTTAATTTTGAAGTGTTTTAATTAAAATACAATATTTTTTCATCTTTTAAATTATTTTTATTCTCAACTTTTTTTTGTGGTAATTGCATTCATTGTTTTAATTAATGTTGCATTATTAATTTAATTCCTTTGTATGTAAAGCACTTTGAATGTGTATGAATGTAAGTCATAGTGTATGAAATGTAAGTATATATCCATTTACCAGCCACTTTATTAGCTACACCTTATTAGTACTAGGTTGGACCATCTTTTGCCTTTAGAACTGCCCAAATCCTTCATGGCATATATTCAACAAGGTATGGGAAACATTTAGCGATTTTGATCCATATTGATATGAAAGCATCACGCAGTCGCTGCAGATTTGTCAGCTGCACATTCATGATGCGAATCCCACGTTCCACCACATCCCAAAGGTGCTCTACAGGATTGAGATCTCGTGACTGTGGAGGCCATTTGAGTACAGTGAACTTATTGTCATGTTCAAAAAAACAGTCTAAGATGATTTGCGCTTTATGACATGGCGCATTATCCTACTGGAAGGAGCCATGAGAAGATGGGTACACTGTGGACATAAGAGGGTGGACATGGTCAGCAACAATACTCAAATAGGCTGTGGCGATGACACGATGCTCAATTACTAATGGGCCCAATATGTGTCAAAAAATATCCCCCACACCATTACACCACCATCAGCAGCCTGAACCGTTGATACAAGGCAGGATGGATCCATGCTTTCATGTTGTTGATGCCAAATTCTGACCCTACCATCTGAATGTTGCAACAGAAATTGAGATTTTTCGGACCATTCACTGTAAACTCTAGGGATGGTTGTACGTGAAAATGCCAGCAGGTGAGCATTTTCTAATATACTCAGACCAGTCTCTCTGGCACCAACAAACATGCCACATTTAAAGTCACTTAAATAACCTTTCTTCCCCAATCTGATGCTCGATTTGAACTGAAGCAGATTGTCTTGACCATGTCTCCATGCCTTTTTATTATAAAGACCATGTCTATATTGCCTTATTTCACTAAGAATGCAAGGAAGTTAAATAATCATAGTATCCATATATCAACATATATTTCAATAATTTTATTAATCTTATAAAATTAATAAATACGCTTTAATTAAAATGTACAACATATATTACTTGTTTACAAAAACCTAAATATTCCTTTCAAATAAACTTATCATTCATTCATTTTCTTGTCGGCTTAGTCCCTTTATTAATCTGGAGTCGCCACAGCGGAATGAACTGCCAACTTATGCAGCAAGTTTTTACACAGTGGATGACCTTCCAGCCGCAACCCATCTCTGGGAAACATCCACACACACATTCACACACACACTCATACACTATGGACATTTTAGCCAACCAAATTCACCTGTACCGCATGTCTTTGGACCGTAGGGGAAACCAGAGCACCTGGAGGAAACCCACGCGAAGGGAGGGAGAACATGCAAACTCCACACAGAAACGCCAACTGAGCCGAGGTTCTAACCAGCGACCCAGCGACCTTCTTGCTATGAGGCGACAGCACTACCTACTGCGCCACTGCTTTGCCCTAAACTTATCATGCTGGAATCTTTTACTCTATTATTGTGTTAAGCTATGGCTGCCATGGTAAATATCTGCAGGGGTAACTCAAAAGTTGCCCCATCATTCAGCAGGTTCAAATATTTACAGCTGTTAACATGATGATGTGATAAGTAAATATTAAAAATATGGCATCGCTTAAGAATATAGTAAACATCTGAAGAAAGCACTTGTGGTAAAAGGCACCGAAGTGATGTGGTGTAGACGGAAACCTGTGGTGCATCATGTTTCTACAAGTTAACGCCAGCATGAAGGGCGGAGGATGGGTGTACAGCAGAATGTGTGCCAGGAGGGGGAAATGGGCAGAGGAAAGGAGGGAATATTGGAGGGAGGTATCTAAATGCATGCTCAGTAAACAGAGATTGAGGGTTCGGGTCCAGATGGCAGCTGTTAACTCTGCTCACACGCACAGCTGATTAAAAACACATTGCGCTGTGCTCCACACTTACCCATAAAAACACGCACACTTCAGCGGATAAAACTTACAAGTTACATGGGCAGCGAGTCAGACTACATGAGCATTTAAGCATTCTTTAGAGAAAAGTCATGTTGTGCTCCTTCCTAAAAGACATTCAGTCAATTAAAATATGGCCATGAGAAATGCAGATGTCTATTTTAAATTCTTATAAAATTGCTCAGAAATTCAGTAAGTTCTTACAAATTTTTTAGACATGTAATCATTAAATTATTGTTTTTTTTTTGTTCCCTATATTATAGGTTTCAATATATTTTTAATGCACTGACCCCGTTCATAACAAACGTTTTAGTTTGATTTAATAAATAAAATACAAGTATTATTGTGTTAAAATGACTGAAATACGTTCCTTTTGGATACACTGGTGTTCACAACTTATGTATAATCTATATTAATTTATATATATATATATATATATATATATATATATATATATATATATATATATATATATAGTACTTTTTATAAAAGTTAAAATATGTGATTTTTAAGATAAATGGAATGGCCTGAACACAGCCCTAAAGTTTATTAGTATGTGATTTTTTCGCCACGTGACAAATAATAGATTCAAGGATGTTGCTAATTTGCCAGATTTATGAATAATTTTAAAATGAAATTTTTGACTGCATATTTTATAGAAATAATAAGAATAATCAAACTATAAAGAAAATTGACCATTCTTTTCTAACTAGAAAGTATTAATTCAGAAACTGAAAACCTATTCATAATAGAAAACGTGGACTAAGATATTGAGTTTTGCTTTGTTTTGTCTTGAATGTACATTTTATCGTCATTTGCCCTTTTTAAAGTGTTTATATTTAGTTGTTAATATATTCGATAGGTCTAAAATTATGAATGGAAATTATACATCCTAAGAGAGTTAAGATAAAGCATCCTGTTACAAATTAATCGATTGCTTAAAAGAGAAGACAAAAGCTCCAATTTATCAGTTATTCTTCACAGGTTAAGGGACCTTAAACACTGAACCAGCATCAAAGGCACCATCCCAAAATACACATCTTTGCCACACTGACTCTCCATCTTTGAGCGGATCTCAATCTCATACCGGCAGACTCCTGGTTGCTGTGCCCGCTCTCGGTGTCCTCTGGGCCGCAGCGGCTCTGGCGCGGCGGATCCTCCTCGAACACAAGCTTAAACTCGAACTCTCCCTCCTCCCATCCCGAGCCCGGCGCGGCCCCCATCTCTCACGCCGAGAAAAGTACAACCGAGACCGGCCGCAGATAAATCACTGCCTCTCTCGCACTTCTCAGTATCTTCTCCGTGTAAAACTCCTGCGAGTCATAGAAGCTTTTCCAGAAAGTCACCGCGCACGATCCGCTTTTCTCCGTCGTGCGTCCTGCTTGTATCGCACTGCACTGTTAAAAGTTATCCTCAAATCGAAGATGCACATTTGCATGGGTCGTTGTCGTATCTGCTCATCGCTCTTGCAGTTTATCAGTTGCTCATCTCTTGATCTAAAGTTTTTCTTCCAGTAAGTTAGATTCGCTTGAGATTTCCGTGACAGTGGATTATTAACTTCATCTCACGAACTTCCATCGTCCAAGTTGTGAAGTCCTCAAACGTTCAAGGTAAAAAAAAGATCCTTTAAAACCGCATTCATACCATAACTCCTCCGCCGTCATAGAGTAAAAAAAGTTTTATCAAGTTTTTTTCGTCCTTTACCCTTAATTGCCTTCGGGCGGGTTCATCAGAACCGTTACTCTCTTTCTATTGGCTATTAGACCTGTCAATCAACAAACCCCCTCTCTCAGTTTTACAAGCCTGCTCCGCTGCAAAAAGTGTGTTTATTGGAAAGTGAGTACAACTGCATATTTTAAGATGAGGCATAACTTTATGATGCCCACAGTCCTTTTTAAAGCAGAAACACATTCTCCTCTGTCCAAAAAGAATTCCCTGGACAGGCACCAGAAAAAGCCTTGTCTGGCAGACAGGTTCTGAGAAAGACATATTTCATTCCTTTTCCACATGCTTAGCTAACTCAACATCGTGGCTATTTTTGATTCAGACAAGACACTGATGCTGAAGGACGATCCATCTGTGACGCCATAACGACAGTCGTTCTCTCTCTCTTCCCATCAGACTTTCCCCTTCTTCGTACCTCCCCTTCCTTCTCCCCAACTCTTTATCCCAGATCTCCCTCCCCTTGTAAGATCTGTTTCTCATTATCCTCTGTAGTCTGCACTCTGTCTGAGACGGGAGACGAAAAAACTTAAATAAACATGTTCTCTCTCTCGCCCTCTTTCTCCTGCTCCCTTACAATTCTCACAATAATTATTATCTTTTGTCTTCATTATAAAGCTTGATGGCTGGAAGTGAGCTCTGCGTGGCATAGAGCTGATTATTCATCAGTGCTGGAATTGCATTCCCATTTAATTTAGTGATAGCCATCATTCTGAAAGTCAATCGAGCATATGAAGAATATGAGACTTTAAAAATATAATAAAAGGAGTAGTTTAACCACAGGGCTTGATTGTGATGCGGCTCATTTCATTTAGTTATATAAATATCATACACACACAGCAAAATCCTCTTAAGTAAAATGTACTCAGTTTAGATCGTATTTGCTCCTTCTCTAAATTAAGTTAAAGTTACTCAAGTTAATGAGACAAATTATTAATTAGGTGATTGTTGAGCACTGATGATGATGAACCCCTGTTGTAAATAAACAAACACAGAAGAGAAACACAAAACTACAACTGACATCAGTCACAGCCTTAGATGAAATCAGCTGAAATATAACACATAGAATCTCTCAAAATCTCAGCAGAAGATCATTAAGCAACTCCACAAACAGCAGCTTTACTTATTACCAACCTGTTTGCTGTTAAAGAGGGACCAAAGACTCTCTAAACTGAGTAAATATTACTCAGGAGATATTGCTAGTTGCCTTTTTAAGCTGAATCAAATTAACCTTGTGAGTACATTGAACTTATGCTATGTTAAACTGACTTAAAACAGCTTTAGAAAATTAAGTTTGGAACATGATTACCTTAGTTTAATGAGTTACAATGAACTAAAAACATATGTTGTCATGACTAATTGACTATATATATGTTTTAAAGTGTGGTTATGCATGGGGTTCTCATCAGAAGAAATCTGTAACATCCAGTTTACTATTAAAAGTGCACTTCCTATATAAGACATTAAAATGTCCCAATTATATATGGGTGAAATCCTTTTAAATATCCTCAGAAATGCTTGTCCTGAAGTCCTGACAACATATGTTTTTAGGTCACTGTAACTCATGGAACTAAGTTAATCATGTTCTAACTTAATTTTAAAAGTTACGCAAGTCAGATTAACAAAATATAAGTTCAATATACTCATAAGGTTAATTTGATTCAGCTTAAAAGTTTAAGGCAAGCTGGATTTTTCACAGTGTAGAAACATGAACAATTTCAATCGCTATAATAAAGGTTTCATATACTGTTACCGACCACATTGCAACAAAAAAATTGATCTAATGACTTTTTTTTTTCGAATAATACATTTTTTGGGGGGGGGGGGGGGGGGGTCACCTTTGTGGGATAGGAAAGTAGCAAGTATTGACTGGAATAGTGGGGAACAGCTAGAGGGGAAGGATCAGCATAGGATTGCGAGGCGGGAATCTAACTTGGGTCACTGTGAGCACCGGAGGGCATGTGTCAACACACTAACCACTAACCCACTGGTGCCGACATCAATTTTTGAAATGAAATTGATCAAAATTATATAGCAAAATTATCACCATCTCATTCTTAACTACTCATGAACTCATTAATGGTATTTAAACGTAACAGTTATGCACGTGCATCTTGTACATGTTTAGAGTGAAAAACAATGGAAAAGTGTTCTGTCTACATCAAAATGAACAGTTTAAATACAGGGAGTTCAAGAATGAGTAGTTAAGAATGAAGTAATAATAATGTGCCCCTCCAAGTAAAGTGATGACTAGGGCCAGACAGAATCTGCTGACTTTTTTTTGCTATTTCTATGTTTTTATTTAACGTATACAATGCAAATCCATTAAGATCCACTTATTTAGTAAACAAAGCAAGTCTCTCATATAATATATCTACTAAAAGACAGAAATATTACTTTACAAACTGTATTGTGAATAAATCATATGAACATTTTTATATTAGTCATAAATATTACTTGAATTATTTTAAAAGCTGAATACATATAAATGTGCACACATTTACACAAGTAAATAAATAGACTTGATGGGCAAAAAATCTGCGGAATTCTGAGCATGCATCATGTGGGTCTAGAGATGACTTAAAGATACAATAACAGGTTATGCGTTCATGTTGGTTACATTTAGCGTAAACTAAAGTGTTAAGCAGTGTATTAGCAAGATATTAAGATTATTCACACTTGAACTCATGTTGTAGTTAAAGTTTGTTCGTCTTTATAACATGCCTTAACACTAAAAGGCTGCATAATATGGGAAAAACGTGACATTGTCGTATTTTTTTTCTCTGCGATATATATTCCAATATAAAGACGACTTAAATTGCTCTATTTGCTAAGTCGTTACTTTAAATTGATTGGAATGATTTTGTAGGGGAGTGAAATATAAATATATGTTTAATGTAATTTATTATATAAATACAATAAACAAAGAATAGCCGTAAATAAACAGAATGAAACACAATGGAGCAAATATTACAGTGTAATAAATACATACTTTATGGCCTAGATCTCAAACTGGATTCCTGGAGGGCCGCAGCTCTGCACAGTTTTAATACAACCCTAATCAAACACAGCTGATCCAACTCATCTCATCAAGACTACTAGAGACTATTAAGCAGGTGTGAGTTGGAGGTGGTTGGAGCTAAACAATGCAGAGCTGCGGCTCTCTAGGAATTGAGTTTGAGACCAGTGCTTTATGGTTTTCTGAGGTGAGTCTAACAGTATTTGGGTACAGAAAAGCAATATTCAAATGCAAAATAACACTGTATAGTCTTCATCAATTTAATAATTGAATAAAATTAATTTTTAATAAATGTATGCGCTACTAAAATGCTCACATAGTCACAGGCCGTAAAACAAGTGCAGATTATTAACTTTCACTCTATTATGCTTCAGTTCTGAATTGTCTCCACAAATCTCATGTGTTTTTACTTCTGTTTTCTGGCCAACTATTCAACTCAACGTTGCATATCCTGTGATGTGACTATTACGGATGTACACATTGTGAAATCCACAAATGATATATTGTGCAGCCCTACTTAACACTTCATTAATAAAGTAACATTTAATTTACATACTTCATTATTGTTCATCTAGTGTTATTGAAAAGTGTTACATTTATATTTATGGGAGAATGTTGCCATCCTGTGGACAACAAAAACAGCTACTGTAGTATGTTTAGTTCCCACACAGCCTCCAACCACGTCATGATGACATATATGCAAATTTGAGTAACTGTACACATCATGCATATCAATGATCGTGCTGCTGGCTTTGGTGCTCCACTGAACCCGGTCATGAGAGATTGGAGAAGCTTATGTTACTCATGGGAAACAGGTCACTGAGTAATGACCCAGAGGTCAGAAATAAGGAAGTGTATTTTCTCGCTAGGTTTTCCTCTCCCCCTCTCTCTTATTCACAGAGAGTTTCTCATGTATAATAGTAGCTTCCAAAAAGAGGCATTTTTAGGAACGTCATCTTTGATAATGATATGACTCATGCAGTGAGTGTTTGTAATTCCAATTCCCTATTCACTGACTACTACTATTAAAAAGGGTCCCAAAAGGTTTGTTTTCCAGTAATGCATAAAATAATCATTTTGGGTTCCCCAAAGATATTTTCAGTGAACAATTCTGTAAAGTAAAATAGTCTAATAATCTAAATAATTATTTTTAAATAAAGAAACTTTTGAGGAATTTATAAAGGGTCACGAAACAGAAAAACACATTTTTAAATGTTGACAGTGATATATGTGCCCCACATTGCTAAAAACACTATTAAGACATGTATTCCACTAAAAAGTGAAAATTGTTTGTATTAGTGTTACTTTCAGCAAAGTCATTCTTCTGGTTTAAAAAGAAATTTTGAAGCAACTTCACGGCCATTGGCTGTCTGTACTGGCTGGTACAAAGTGATGTCATTGAGTTTTCAGCGTATCTGTTCAACATCTGTTTTGAACCAATCAGCGTGCTTTATTGTGAACAAGATGTGCATGATATAGCTTTAAAGTCGCTTCTTACCTGTTACAGTGTTCAGAGAGACGCCACGTTAAGTTGCCAACCGTACTTCAAACAAGTAGAAGAGGAAGAATTGTTAGAACACATGGGTCGTCAGTGTTGCGTTTATAAATGTGCCTCAATGAAAGTTGTGTTTCCATTCTCCCATGATTAGAGCAAAGCTTGTGTGTGGACTCACATGTGTGGATTACAGTGGTCTGCTAACACGCAACAAAAATATGTTTGTAAGCAACATTTTTTACCCAAGAGCTTTTCAAATCTGGAAATGGTGAAATCCGGATTTGCCGCTCATCTGTTTTTAAAAAAAAAAAAAAAGAGGCAGAAACAGTTTTATGATGATTGTCCGGTCTCTACAGATTTGGTAGGTGTGCGATCAGTGTTCTTTGTTTATGTTTATTCAGATGGCAAAGTTAATTAGTATCATCAGCAGTACTCTTTCAGTTTTTAAAGACATACCTTAGTCAAAATTATTTAGCTACTAAGTTGACAGTACATTAGTATCACTACAATATTATGGACTAAAATATCCTCCACTTTCACAAAGCTCTCAGATCCACTGTCAATGCTGCTCTCCGAATTACTGTCTATAGCTTGGTTTATACTTCTGCGTCAAGTGATCGGCATGATCTACAGCGCATGCAATGCACGTAGCCATGGATTTATACGTGTTACGCGTTGTTTGTGTTGCTCTGCAAAGACACTTCCGAAACGCTAGCTGGCAGTGGGTGTTTATGTTCCTCTGTGTCCAGTTTCTTTACTTGTGTTTTGTTTATTCTTAATGCTACATTAATGTTCAAGTGGCTTAAACTCTCTTATTTTGAGGCAGGAATTGGCAGGTGTGCAACAACTTTAATTATAAAGTAAACACAAAACAACAGTTTCCATCTAGAGCTCCTTCACAGGACTTCACACTGGTAAACAGTCGCTCCATCGGGCCCTCATGGCAACCAATCATAGAGCTTGCGCTACACATTGTAACATTTTTTTGAGAGCTGTGCATCAGCGTCACAATGGCAAGGGCTATGCAACCACATGCTGGAGCAAACGCGTACGCTTGACGCAGAAGTATAAATCAGCTTTATCTCCCCTGCTACTGTGTTTGTGTTGCCGCTGTGAAAATCAACCTGTGCACGTAATGAAACTCCCTTTTCTTGCGAACTCTTAGCCTCTTTCGACCACTCGACACTCCCACTTAAACAAAGCTGGACTCACCCACTTTCCTGACTTTTTCCAAATGGTGTGAAAACACCCTGCTGAGACAGAGGGGGTTCATGGCCCTTTAAGGTTGTAGATTGCAGATTTGTGTTAAACAGATTTACTTACATATAAACCTAACCTATGTATTTTTCTCTGCTCTGCTATTTAATTAGCCTACAAGCACAGTAAAATGCACAGCCTCTGAAACGGCTTCCAGTTGAATTTGTGAACTGACCGGCATTTAACATATCAAACATGAAATATTCATTGTTAACCAGTGTTTGTGCTTTTCAGCAGAAAAATCACGCAATAATCAATAACAAATACAAGCAAATTTTAACTTTTGAGACTAATATAACTTATAATGTGTGTTCCTTTCTATAATTAGGCTCAATGTTTAACATTTAGTTCATTTTGAGCACGTGTTTCCTGTATACAGTATGTAGCAGAAATGTTGCAAATTTAATGGTTTAGGTGTTTATTACTATAACTTTACCCAAAGATATGGAATATCCCTGTAGTTGTGTGCTAACTTAGCTGTGGACAAAACAATCCCACACACAATTCAGTCTCAATTAAAATCTACATTTAAGCAGTATTACTTTATTTTAACGTGGGAAAATTATTATGTAGTTAATACCTTAAAACCAGAAAGGCTGTCTTTTGGTATTTGATGATGATAGCGCTGCGCTCTTGTCCATAGCTCTTCGTTGCAGAGAAGTAAACAATCAATGATAAGTTCAGCTCTCAGCGGCAGCGCCATCTGATGGTGAAATTAATCACTATTAACAAGTAAATAGTATTGTGTTTGTTAGGCTTTTGTGGTGTATTTACGTAATGTTTTAAAGGTACTGTTAAACGAGGACAATTCCGGGGATTGCTCCATTCGTGGACACAACACCAAACACTTAGCTGTTCCACTTAGGCAGGTAAGCTATGAAACGGTGTGCATATGCTGTCCGAATATTTAAATGTATATATTAATTATTTGAATATATTATAAATAGCCTATATTTAAAAATCAGAGGGGAGAAACAGTTGTAGAGTAAAGCAACGGTAAAGAATAAATAAATGAAGAGGGAAGAAGCATTGTTGAATGTCGGGGTGTGGTGTCTGATTACCTCACCCACTCCTTCCCACATTCTCATTGCAAGCTGTAGCCTGCAGGTTAGAAAAAAGCATTCTCCTAAAATCATTTCAGAGGGAAACATGGAGAAATTGGTATGTTGAAATATTAGGGAGGAGAAAGGATGGGGCGGAGAAAACTTGAACATGAGACCTCAGAAAACTGGCAGTTTAGTGACAGAAACAAGCATTTACAAGAATTAGTGTGTTTGATTATTGTAGTGTATATGGAATCTGATAGCCTGAAATCACAGAAAAATATAAAGAGCTTAAGCATAAGGTTTGTGAACATCTATTCGGGAAACATAAGAAACAAACAGGGAGACCAACTTGGAGATCACATAACCTAACCAGGTCCATCTGGTCACTTCACAGGGAACCAGTTCAGTTATTTGGATCTAATCAAGTCTTTAGGTGAGTTATATAACTTTTTAAAATTATTTTAATTAATGGAGGAGTAGAAATGCATTACAGTCCTTTCCCTTATTTCTTATATAAACTGCCCATTTATCAATCTTCAGTTTGTCCTTTGTGGCCACTTTCTGTTGATGCAACACTGTCTAGTTTCTTAATGGCACAGATCACAGAGGTCACCAGTGTGCGTAATCAGTTTACTGTAGTGGAGGGATTGTAAACTGGACAATCTTATAATTTTAGCCTTACAGTATTGATAGGTTCTTGACAATCTAAGACTTGTTTAATAAGTTATTTCAATTTAATTTTTAATGTGCTGTTTTCTTGACAGTTGCTGTGGCAAATTAAGATAGTATAAAATAAAACGGTTGGTTTTGAGTGTGTGGATGTGATTTTCAGTGGATATTACAGCTTTTGAGTGACATTCCTAGTTGATAAGCTCAAGATCATGTTTCAAGTTGTAGCACGTTTTTTTATATTCATGGAAGATTATTGCAGTGTTTATGTGGTTGCTGAGAGCCCATTCTTGATGCTTTATTTGCCCTCTGAAGAGAGGATTATAAGAGAAAAAGCACAATAATTCATAATATGCTCTCTCTATTGGAAACCTGATAAAATATAATAGATTTCCTATCAGAGTAATTTTTTTCCATTTATGTCCGGTTTATGTTTATGTCCTAATAATGATTTCTTAAAAAACAAATTTACAAATGTATAAAAAAAATCTAAGTTGCTCAAAAAATCTGATATTTGTATTAGTCTCACAAGAAAGTACTATATACTCACATTTAATGTGTAATTATTAGTGAAATATACAATCAAGTAAAAAATTACAACTATGAAAATTAAGAATTTTGTCATTTTTAAGTAAAAAAAAACTTTTGAGTCTTTGTCTTTTTCAAGATTTTGTTTAGGTAAATTTTTATTTGTAATATTTATTTGTAATGTATTTTGCATGTTCTTGGGAAAAAAGACCTTTTGCCCTAGATAATTATAAAGATTACCTATATATATATTTTTTTTTAAAATTTACTATAAAAACTAAATCATTTATGTGTTCATGTTTTATGAGTTTTTGGACAGTCTAGATCAGGGGTGTCCAAACGTTTTCTTATGAAGGGCCGAAAACCAAATTTGATTGAGGGCAAAGGGCTGAAGATATGTATATCTAACTGTAAGTTGCCTTGGGTCATTTATTATTATTACTTCAAAATAAAAAAAAAAACATTACTTTAATCATATTAACTACTGAATAATATATTATTTTACATTTTTTAATTGCCCTATTATAATTAAAACTTATTTTATAGCTTAACAACAAAATAAACCAGTAAAAGGTTACGTTAAATTACAAATACCAATGTAATGAATTAACCCCAACCCTTCCCAAAATTCTCTCTCTTCTCAGATGGGATGGTGGGCCAAATCAAAGATTACCATGGGCCAACTTTGGCCCCTAGCTCTAGTTTGGGCATCTCTGGTTTAGACGAGACTTTTGTTGAATAGATGGATATTGTTGTTTGTTTATTTATTGTATTTTTTTTCTAAAGTGTATTAAGATGTTTTTGAGTTAATTTATATTTTAATATGATTGTGTTTTTTGTTTAAAAATGTGGGGTTTTTAGTTATCTATTGTCTTAACCTGTATGACAGTGTTTGAAACGGCAAAGTAAAAAAAAAATTGATATAACAAAAATTACAAACAAACATTTTGCAAGAAAGTACTACTTTAGTTGTTATATAGTTATAAAATTATCCTGTTTAAGTGTTTCTTAGTAATTATAGGGTTATTTATTAACAAGTGAAAACTAATAACTAAATGCTTTAAATATGAGGCAGCACGGTGGCTCAGTGGTTAGCTCTGTCGCCTCACAGCAAGAAGGTTTCTGATTTGAGTCCCGACTAGATTAGTTGGGGTTTCTCTGTGAAGTTTGCATGTTCACCCCATGTCTTCCCTAACAGTCTGCAGACACACGGTTTAGGTGAATTATTAATTCATTCATTTTCTTGTCGGCTTAGTCTCTTTATTAGTCCGGGGTCGCCACAGCGGAATGAACTGCAACTTATCCAGCATATTTTTACGCAGCGGATGCCCTTCCAGCCGCAACCTATTTCTGGGAAAGTAGGTGAATTAAATAAAGTAAATTGGCTGTAGTGTGTGAGTGTTTGCGTGAATGAGTGTGTATGGGTTCATTCCACTGTGGCGACCTCTGAAATAGAGACAAAGCTAAAGGTAAATAAATGAATGCATGTTTTAAATATATGATAAATTTATAATTTTTCAATAATGTTTATTATTCAGAGAACATTAAAAACATTTTTTTTCAATTACAATGTATTACGTTCTGTACATTCTCTGACGTATGTTCAAGTTAGCCAGTTCCTAATAATCTAATGCTTTCCTTTTATGATAGGGGGTTTATCGCTGATCCACGACATTAATAAGTTCTTCTTGGCAGCAAAATGTTATAGCCAGAACAACGTTTGTTTATGCTTGTTGCTAATAAACTTGCAAGGAAAACCCAGGAGGAGTGACAGATCCTAGACCAGATCTACGATATTCTTTAAATGAGTTACAACTCTGGCTTGTTCTGGATCACATATGACACCCCAATAATATTTTGAAATAATTTTAGACAGCTAATAATTTTTCTATTTATTGAATGAACAAATAAATAAATAAAATAACATTGCTTCCTGTTGTCCCACAGTTCTTTCGACCCCTTCCAAATGGCATTGGAAAATGGCAGCTTCTCCATGGAGAACATAACAACCGCCAGTCCCAAACTCAAGAGCGTTGTTGATAACAGTACCTCTGCCACCTTTGGGGCCCTGATCCTCAGCATCTCCATCCTCCTAGGCATTCCTGGCAACCTGTTCATCATCTGGAGTATCTTGGCTCGTGCTCGAAAGCGCTCTGTCACCACCCTGCTTATCCTCAACCTGGCGTTTGCCGACGGTTGCCTGATGTTCCTTACCATCTTCTTCATAATATACCTGGCCAAGCAGAACTGGATCTTTGGAGAAGTCTTGTGCAAGCTGCTCTTCTACTTGTGCAACACAAACATGTACGCGTCTATTATGATCATTACACTGATGAGTTTACACAGACTGGTGGCAGTGATGTGGCCCTCATATCTGAGCGTCTGTACTCGCAGACTGACCGTTTTATTGGTGCTCGGAGGCCTGTGGGTCGCCGTCTTTCTTTTGGCAATGCCTGTTTTGATGTTTAGGGCTGAAAAAACTATTGGGAATAAACGGATAGTGTGTGAAACTCATCACAATCGTACAGAGCAGGTGAGTGCTTACTGGTATTATTCATTGAATGCTTGATTGTGATTGGGTGATCTGTTTTACACAACGACGCCGTTTATCACACCTTCCAGATATTTATTCATTCATTTACTTTTCGGTCTAGTGCCTTTATTAATCTGGGGTCGCCACAGCGGAATAAACCACCAACTTTTCCAGCATATGTTTTACGCAGCCGATGCCCTTCCAATTGCAACCAATCACTGGGAAACATCCATACACACTCATTCACGCACATACACTCGGACAATTTAGCCTACCCAATTCACCTATACCACATGTCTTTGAACGTGTGGGGGAAACCAGAGCACCCCACGCAAACACGGGGAGAACATGCACACAGAAATACCAACTGACCCAGCCAAGGCTTAAACCAGTGACCTTCTTGCTGTGAGGCGAACATGCTACCCACTGCGCCACCGTGCAGCCCACCTTCCAGATATGAACTACAAATTTTTAGTAGATTATGGTTTATTATTTTAGTTTTTTTATATTTATTTGTAATATTTAAGTTATCGGTGTACCAGTTTTATTATTACAAAAAGAAAACAAACAGATTTATAATAATTGATTAGGTAATGGAGTAGCTGTAATGTGATGGGGACGCTGACAGGGAAGTGTTGATCCAAATGAAGGGTTTATTAGGAGGACAAGCAACGGTCAACACAGGGGCAAACAGATGTATACAGGGAATCCAGAGTCGTGGTCAAAAAAACAGGCAGATGGTCAAAAGGCAGGCAGCAGACAACATAAACAAACAAACCGAGGGGCAAAACACGGCAAGGGAAGGGAAATGCGTCGTAATGTCACTGTACAGTTAAACAAGTCCCATCACTGATGTATGTGTGTGTGTGTGCGCTGTTTTTAAAGTACAATCCTCTGGCTGTGTGTATGTGTGTGCACAATCAGCTGATTCTGGAAAAGGTGTGTGAGCACTGCATGACTGAACTTGTAGTCCATATATCGGCGAATTTGTAGTTCCATATCGATCTGCGTGTTTAACAGCAATCTGCAAAGATAGTGATTGTAGCTTATACGATTAAACTTTGAATACTATTTTAGACATATTTTTGGGGGATATTTGGTCATTTATTGTTATTAATGGGATATTGTTATTTATATTGCACATATTGCGATATTTCGACATTAAAGCAGCTTATAAATACAATATGATACAAAAATAAAAATGTAAATAAATAAGAGGGGATAACTTTACAGCAATTTGACTGCAAGTTAGGGTTAGGTTGATTACAGGTGTTTTCCTTGATCCTAGTAGATTCCTAATTGTCAGTGGGCAGAGCCAGTATTGTGATCATGTTAACATTAAACTGTTATCCTTAAAATCTTATAGATTATATAAAGGTGCTCGGGAAGACTCAAAGCCAGCATTGTTATCACAATTGTTGTGCCCAAGTCTATCTAAAGCAGGGGCTCCCAAACTTCTTCGTATGTAGGGGCCAAAATCCAAATATCAATATTGAGAGCCGTGGGCCAAAGTCAAATCTACTTTACTAACTTTATGTATTACATTAAATTTGCCACTGGTAATTCCCTTATTTATTTAATAAAATTTCAAAATAAATAGAAAACATTACTTTAAATCATATGAACTAATGTAGTATAACATTTTAAATGATAACTTATTGCAATAAAAACATGAACAATCACATTCACAACAATGGAGTTCATAGCAGAATCTGCCGACTTGATTTGCTCACTAAAGTCTCTGCAATGTTGGGTGACAGTATGTACATTTAAACAAAATCTGATTAATTTACACAATTTAATTGAAACAATCAATTTCAGTTAGCTTTTAACAATAAATTAATCAAACAAACAAACAAACAAACATACAAACAACGCCATCATTCTCCCTCTCTTCTCAGATGGAATGGTGAGACGAATCAAAGGTTACCATGGGCCAACTTTGGCCTGCGGGCCCTAGTTTGGGTATCTCTACTCAACAGTCAGTAGGGGACAGTTAACAATTGTATTGATCTGCTCATTCTACTTCAGGCCATGCAAAATGTAGTTTTTTCAAGTATAAGTAAAACATTTTTGGTTGAAAACGTCCATTTTGATTAGTAAGACACAAGCCAACAATTACAGGCTATTGTTAGCATGTTTCCAGAACGGATTAGCATGTTGTTAGCATGTTTTTAGTATGATTAAACATGTTTTAGGATGTTTTCAGTACAAATTAGCATGTTGCTAGCATATTTCCAGTATTATTTAGCATGTTACTAGCATGTTTCCGGTATGAATTAGCTGCATATATAGGCAAAACACATAACAAATAAAAAATTCCTGTGGCTCGTGACTATACAGTTGAGGTCTGAAGTAAAACAAGCAGGATGTGGAAGAAACTGAACATTATTTACAACGTTATTACCTTTAAACAATGAGCTGAAGCTTCTTGTGGTTAATACTACTGAAAAAGACACCTCTTAGATTACCTGAAGGTATAAAGCTAATAAAATACACAGCCCTTCACATTTCACAATGTTTAATTTCCAATCATAAATGGCTGACTGCTTTATCTCTCATAAAAGTTATAATTCACGCATGATTTGTCATTTATGAACAGGCGGTATTCCAGTATACCCTTGAGACAATGGTGGGCTTCCTGGTGCCATATGTGATCATAGTGAGCAGTTATGTGTGTATCCTCCGCCGCCTCAGACAGACCAAGTTCAAGAGGATGATACGAAGCGAGAACCTCATTCAAGCCATTATTGTGACGTTCTGCATTTTTTGGCTTCCTTACCACATCCTTAATGTAGTGCAGGCAAGAATTTGTCATTCAGATCTTTCTGTGATAATCTATGCAATAAGCTAAATGTGTGATTTTATTTTGTTACTGTTTTCTGGTCAGGTGATGGCAGCGCTTACACCAGAGGGAATGCCATTAAAAACACAGTGGGTGCTTCAGAATGTTAAACACACTCAATTGGTATTTCTCCCATGCTCAATAATATCACAGTAACCATCTTCTCTATCCTCAGACTAAAAAACATCTGGGAGTCCAGCCGTGCTGTTACGTCTACTCTGACATTTATCAGTAGTTGTGCCAATCCTGTCCTCTATGCATTTGCTGGACGCTCATACATTAAAGCTGATGGCCTGGCGTTTATGGCAAGACTCTTTGAGGGAACCGTTCTGGACTATGGTGCTCGGAAAAATCAACAGACTAGGGATGTCATCAGGCTATGAAACTCAAGGAGACACATAGGAATCCATCTTGGACAATAAGTTATTCTGGATATTTATATTGGATAATCTGTTTGTATTGTGACTGAACAAAGAGAAGACAGTGTAAAGACATGGTCGTGTTGAAAATCACACACTTTAATTTATTTACTTTGTGATCACTAAAAAAAACTGTGTTCAATAGAGTGAGCATAGTGAATGTTTGTAGTGTGGTAAAAAATGCAACCCAGAAACACTAGCTTTGCCATTTGATCACATGATCAGTGTGGGGTTTCATGATTTTACTGGTATTTACAAATCATCACCCTCACATGTGCATCAGAAAGAAGGTGGCCAGCAGGTTGAGGAATATAGTGAATTCAAACGTTCTTCAGGTAGTTCTGCAAGTTAATACACAGCCCAGAGTGATTTTTAAAGCAGTAGTCAACATTTGAAGTGGATCAAAACGTAAACTTAAAAGGATGAGAGTCATTTAACAGGTAAAAAAAGCTTTGATTTGGGCTACACAATATATTGTTTCAGCATCAATATTTCAATGTGTGCATCCCCAATAATCACATCGCATAGATTTGTAACGCTGAGTTGACTTCGCAGTGAATTTTTTTTACATTTACAAATACAAAACCATAAAGCCTGCCATGTTTATTTCACTTCTTCGCTTTGTTGCATTTATCTATGCTTGTAGTTTATTACATTGTACGCATGATTCACTCCCCTACAGAATCATCCTAGTCAATCAAAATGAATGCGTTTGGTAACACTTTGGACCAATTCTCAATACTAATTAGTTACTTGCATGTTTATTAATATATTGGCTGCTTATTAGCACTTTTTTAGGGGTTTTCACCTTTATTGTAATAGGACAGTGGAGATTTAGAGACAGGAAAGTATGGGGAGCAGAGATGGGGTAAGGGTCAGCAAAGGACCTTAAGCCGGAATTCGAACTCAGATCACCATGAACACCTCGGTGCCATGTGTGTGTCGACACACTGACTATAAGGCTATTGGCTGAAGTTATTAACACTTTAGGCACATATTTTGCATGACCTTATTCTACATCCATAATTCCACACAATACCCAAACTACATTAATATTAAAGAAGCCAATTGGGAGTTTGATGCAAAAGTCATAATGGTTTGCTAATAGTGAGAATTTAACTTTAAAAAAAAGTGAATAAATTCTTTACAAATAGTGCCATTCAATAATTTGCTGGAACTATATGGATGCAGAATATACCAATATATACATTTTAGAAACAAAATATTGCAATTTCAGATTTGTCTAATATCGTGCAGCCCTAACTTTGATGGAAGGTCGAGATTCATTTCAAAATGCTGACTGATGAAATTCCCCCGAAATTGAAGTGTGACTTATTCAACCTTCATTTGTATCAGACCTGAGTTTATTTCTTGAACACATGATGATATTCTGAAGAACGTTGCAAACCAGTAGACATGGACTTCTATGGTTTTAACCTCGACAATAGACAAGCAGCGGTTTCAGGTTTATAAAGGTTTGGAACCACAGGAGACAAGTAAACGTTTGTGAACTTCCACAAATGTTTGAATTAACTTGTGTATATGGCAGCTTCTATTAATAAAAAAAAAAAACAACAACATGAACACTGCATAATTTCTTATCTAAACCTGCTGGGAAAAAAAAAATCTGTACATATTTATTAAACAATATTCAAGACTTCTAGTTCTCAGGGGAACACTGAAACATACATAAAGTTCCTTAAAGGATGTTGGGGAAAGTTATTTTTAAATATTGCATTACAATTTTGAGTTACTTTAAGTTGAAGTCAATGTTTGCTACTTCTGCAATGTCTTAGTTCAGTAAAATCACTGTCCATTGAGAATCCTTTTCTTTGTGTTCAAAATAATGAAAATACTTCCATCACAGAAATATAAGGCTTTGCCATATTGGAATTTGTCAGCTCTAACAGGGAGTAAATTCTCAATGAGATTCCAGGAATTAAAAAAAAAAAAACTTAAATCTTAAGTAACTAGTTAGCAACTTAATTACTTTTTAAAATGCATTACTTTAATTAGAAGTAACTCTACGCAACTCTCGTTACTTGTGATGTTACCACCAACACTGATCCTAAATAAACGTTTTTGCAAACAAATTAAAATCCACAATTTATAAAACTGAAGACCATGAAATGAATCGAATCAATGTACATTTATTGAAGAGGTTTAAATCATTTGTGACAATCAGCTTACATTTGTCTTCCAAGCAGAGACCAAGAAAAAAAATGCAACAAATGGACGAGTCTACACGTTTGTGATTCAAGTTAGTTTAATAAAACTGGGTTATTCAGTAGTAAAATGTGAATATGGCAGGTCAAATAACCAATATTATTAGAAACTTACTTAAAAAAAAAAATAAAAAATTCAACAAATAAAAGTTTACCACAAACTAATACACGATTAATAAAAAAATAAATAAACTTTTTGTAAAAAAAAAAGACAGACATAAGGGCATTTACTTCATTCAATACAAAACCTCATAATACACGTTCCTGCAGAATTATGAAGGCTAAAACGCTCTTTAAAAACATTAAAGCTGCTTTTACGTTCATTTAGACTTTTAGTATATTTTCAGAAAAATATTTACAAATTCTAGATGGGGAAAACATTAGCAGGCAATGAATATCAAAGTACACGTTCAGTCAATCAAATGTTGACTTAATCATTTGCATGCGATTTAAGACCAATTATTAAAAGTAGCTTGGAAAAAAAAAAGTCAGGTTGTCAGTTAAAAAAACGAATGTGCTAATATAAAACCAACTATAGCTCAGTTTTTAAAAACAACCTGACCACATTACTGGCGAACAGAAACACGAACTGACAAGCAGTCCAAATGCACGAGGAAACACGTGACTTCAGCTCACCTCCATTTGCAAAACGTGGGTTCCTGTAAGAAAGATAGACAAACATAGGAAGTTAGGGAAATGTTGCGAGAATGAAAACCTAAAACATAGGCTTTATTCCGCTGCTTCAACCAGTCAGTGCAGTAGGGATGTAATCATTAGACTTCAGGTGAAACACGGACTGCGAAATCATCATGTCTGGTTTGAGCAGAGGCAGTTCGGGCTAACGTTAAATCTTTACAGCAAAGATACGGACTCGGGCATCTGGATGTAGTTAGAAGCAGATGCACCTGCCAATTTCAATTTTCGCTAAAACGCGTTTCAGTATCGAGTAGTAATGTGAATAAACAGATAAACTTACCGAAAAATATCTGGTGCGTCCATTTCACACTGATATGACTGAAAACACCCTTTAGTTAGAGCCTACATGCGTTTACCGAAGCGGGAAGATTATGTGGAAGCTTGATGGCAAGTAAAAAAAACTGCGGTAAACAAACAAAAAACCTGATCCACGTCCTTTAAACGTTTGAAGTTGGAATGTATATCTAAACACTAACAAGTTATAAAAATAAATACTAAAACAAAAACGTGGACGCAAAGACATTTTTTTATATTTTTTTTATCACTAGGCTACTTGAAACGTTACAACACCATTGAGCGTTACGAGCAGAAAGGATGTAAGAGAGGCATGGGGCCGTATTTATCTACTAATAAACCACGTGTTTCTACAGGGAAAGACGCTTCCGGTTGGTGCACCCCCCAACCCACATTTTATTAGAATTATTATTTACTGGTTAAGACTCGTTTAATTATGACTTGATGTGAATTATAGAAAAGCTTTTATTGGTATTATAGTTTAAGAAACGTCAGAATACTTATTACGTTTTAAATGCTTTTTTTGTTAAAATATAAATGAATTTAATAAATTGTTGTTGTATTGAAAGAAAATTTCAAACGACGTGTGTTAATAGAGTATTTATAGCTTATTAGATCATAATTAAAATATTACATTACCAGTTTGTAACGTTATGTAATAATGTACATAATGTAATGTTTTCTGTAGAAATCTGACCTGCTGCCCTTCTCAAGATGGCTACGGATACGCTCTGGTTTATGGAGCTCACGTGGTGAACATGTGACATTCTCATTGGTTTAACCTTCGCAAGCAGGAACATGTAAAAGAAGTGGATTTCTGAAAGTTGTCGGGGTTTAAACGGACAAACAATGAGAGTTGTAATAGGTACATCATTTGTATTTCTTTTCGCGTTATTGTTGCATGACAGCGTAACATATACATCTCATACTGAATGTCAGTGTGTGTAATACTAGCCTCTTTGAATAGAATACAGATCTGCTACATTAAAGCATATTATTATTTTAAATATCTTGTCACCCTCTTTGATTGTATGTGCTATTGTTACTATCATATGGCTGGGTCCTTATTCGTTACTGGATAAATACGAGCTTAGTTTGGATTTTTAGGTAATGTTTTGTAAGTGTTCTAGCAGCGCATGCGCGTTTAAAGAACACATGAGCGGGCTGCAATAAATGTAAAATTAATGATTATTTTTATTATTTACACTTTTCACTTTCACTAGGTGGAGGCACGGGGTTTGTGGGACGTGAACTGACACGTTTGTTAAAAAGCAAAGGTCATGAAATTACACTTATATCCAGGCAACCCGGTCCAGGAAAAATAACATGGGTAAGACCTAACTTGATATGCATTAAAGTTTACCGATGCAAACAAATGTATCAATTCTAAGCAACAAAGTAAGGTTGATACATTACTTAGTAGTAACATAGTAATAATAATGAATGGTCTTGTATGTCAGATTTGTTCACTTATTGTAATCTGAATCATATACTGAAAACAATGATTAATATAATAAATCAGTTTGTTTCTCATTTGTTACATTTAATTTATTTGATAACATGTTTACAATTGGTTTAAATGTAACTTATCTTTCAAATTTAGCCTATTTTAAAAACTAAACCTTTTTTTATTTTTTATTTTATTTTTTAGAATTATTTAATTATTTTAATAATTTTTTGCTTCTTTGTTTCTTTTGTACTAATGCATTTATATATGGTATTATGCATTGGCCACGATAGCTGCAATTTAAGAAAACACATGCAATTACAAAAACACCAGCAGATTAACAAGCAATCTTGATCAGTTTGACAGCACGTGTGTTGCAAATTCTCACAACACAAGCAACTGAAGAAACGTGCTGCAGTTATTAAACGCACTGCATACTATTAAAACACAGTTTCACATGTAATCATCAGTTTATTTATGCTAATAATTTACAAAAGACAATGGAATCATGTAATCAGAAAATAAAAAAGAATAAATAAGAAAGGTATGATAAAATGTCACCTAATGACTGTGCAATACAAATTTTTTTAGAGAGGGGGGGTAAATGTAAAAATGGAATCAAACATAATATGTCAAAGATGGCAAAAGGGTAAACATGTCTCATGTAAAAGGAAGAGATAAGTAAAAGATGAAATAAGTTAAGGTAATAGACGAATGATGTGTGTGGAAATGGGCTGGGAAAATAATAAGCTTGTGCTTCATCCTGCTTTATTTCAGCCATGTTGTAATGTATTTTTTGTTAGAGAATTTTTATGTATAAATTATCTGTTTGAAACAAATAAATAAAAAAATAAAATAAAAAAAAACCCTTACCTTTAAAAGACCACCAACAACTTCACTGAGCAACAGTCACGGCATAATAACACATCCATATTTTAGCAAGGTCTGTCAGGTTTTTGCGTCCCCTTGAAAGATTTCTGTTCTGTGTTACGTGGATATTGACAAAATGCAGCGTGTTTCTTCAGTTGTTTGTGTTGTGAGAATTTGCAACACATGTGCTGTCAAACTGATGAAGATTGTTTCTTAATTTGCTGGTGTTTTTGTAATTGCGTGTGTTTTCTCAAATTGCAGCACCTTAAGCTCTCTCAGCCACCGTAGAATTAAGCTTTTTTGTTTATTACTTTTTTGATCAAGTGAAACTATTAATTATTTGAAGGGTTAGCAATTCAAAATATGTTTACACAAAGGCTCTTGCGCAGTACATGACATTAATATTGCCAACTTCTTTAGTTTTTCCGAAATAGATTTTTCCATTCAAGTGCATAATTTATTTTAAATGCATTTACATTGTATTTATATACAATGCATGATATTTTGATGATTGTCCAAAGCACAGGAATGAGAAATGTGATTGTCTGTTGTTGGTTATCAAAAATTTATTCATGAATTCATTAATTTATTTTCCTTCAGCTTAGTCCCTTTTTTCATCAGGGGTAGCCACAGAACCACCTAACATGTTTCATAAAAGTAAAAATAAAACCCAGGTAAAAGTCATTTCTAAACCTGCTTCCCTAAGTTTAAATGTGGAGATTAGAACAACGATAACGAAAGTGTTAAGTAAATTATGATTTTTAAATTTAGATAACTTTGACTCCTTCTTTATTCATGATCACAGAGCGATGTAGAGTCCAGAGGCCTCCCACCGTGTGAGGGCGCTGTAAATCTAGCAGGGGAGAATATTATGAACCCTTTGAGATGGTGAGGAATAATTTTGTTATCATACATCAGTGATGTAAAAATAGTAGAATATTATCACTGATAGAGTCAGCAATGTTTCCTTTAACATGTTTATATTAATATAATTGTTCAATCTTTTGCATTTAACAATCTAGGTGGAATGAGAGTTACAAAAATGATCTGTTCTCCAGCCGAGTAAACACAACCAGAATTCTCGCCCAAGCCATTGCTGCATCACCTGCTCCACCACAGTCATGGGTTCTCGTCACTGGAATAGGTAAATAAGAAATGTTATTGCACATAATGCAGAATAATGCCTTTAACATCTGTCAGTATTGCGTTTCAAGTCGAGTTGAGCTTTTTAGTCATTCTGCTACATGTGTGGACATACAGTGAGATTAAATGTTGTGGCTCACAGGACCACGGTGCTACATAAATCAACATAATTATAAATATGAAAACAACACTGGATGTAAGAGCTATTCTAAATCTATACATAACTAACATCTGGAACAGTAATCTAAGTATGCTAACTACTAACTACATATATAAATATCTAAATTATACAGACAACCTAAGACAGACTATAGACCTTTTTCTTGGAACGCAAAATTACCCATTATGCTTTGCGTGTATGCGCAAGGAGAATGCGAAGAACTTCCGGTCGGCAGCTGATGCGTGTAAACAGTCACATTTGGACAGCTTTGAAACGATAGTTTTAATCTATTTTACCTGCTTTTATCCTCTTTGAACTAATACTGTTGTCCATCAGCACCATCTCCTGGACTGATCATTTAAAGAAATGCGATCTAATAGGAAGGAAAACAGCTGCTGTGAGGCATTTTCCCCTCGTTGTCAGACGGCATCTTCTGCAGTTTAAATGAAGCCTTGTCATCGCTAAAGTCAACATTTTCTCTTTATTTCAAATATATAACCAGCCCAAACAAATGTAGTTCACCAAAATGTTTGACACACACACGTAGCCTGTACTGTGCCACTGACACACTGATTTAATAACTGTTACAACGTGAAAATATAGGCTAGTGTCATTTTGAAATGACAGAAAAACACAAACCGTGGTGAATACAACACACAAAATAAAACACAAACGGCTCGCAATTAGAATGAACAGCAAATCAGCCAGCAGTGTATCAATAACAGACTTTTATTGATCATTTTTGTAAATTGCACGACTTTTATACCTGTTAAGTTTTATGCCAGTACTCTGGTTTACTCTCTCTCTCTCTCTCTCTCTCTCTCTCTCTCTCTCTCTCTCTCTCTCTCTCTCTCTGTGTGTGTGCGTGTGTGTGTGTGTGTGTGTGTGTGTGTGTGTGTGTTAAAGAGCCGCTGAGCTAACAGCTGACAGGCCGGGAACGCACACACACACTGGTATTTCTGACGGCAGACACGTGAACTAGGAGAACGTTTTTTTCATATTTCTGACGCGCTTGAACCACTTGTGACAGATTATAACGGCTTTAACAGACACATTTCTAAATTGTGTGTCACAAAAGCACTCTGTTATCCATTAAAAAACGTTATTGAAACCCATTTTCGGAGCGCAAATTACCAGTTGTACACTCTGTAAACGGAAGTTTTTAATATTCTACCAGAAGACGCTGGTCGCTATGGCGCCCTCCATGCAGCAGCCATGAAAAAGGTCTATACAAGTGCTATACAAGTACATAAGACAGAACAATATTGTGCAATATACTGTGCAAAAGAAAAAAACAAGTGTACAATACAGTGTACATTTACAGGTAAACATTGTTTTTCTTATGGAGACCTTAAGATGTTTAAGTAAAGTGTCTGGTGCTTATGGAGAGAGAAGAGTGTTTCTATTCACCTTATTCTTCACCGACGAGCGGCCGCAGCAATTTGAATCTTTTTGGCCTCGAGGCTTCCGGTCTCATTCACTTACATTAATTTTTAGACATTAAAAACGGCTCGTTTCGCTGTTTGGTGTTGCAAACTGATATTTCCTTATTTTATTATTCTACATGGTCTATATAGTCATGCAAACATTTGTATGTAGAGCAAGCAGTTTGACCGTTTTCTGCCGATTAATATTCCTAGTCATTTCTCCCATAGGCGACTGAATCGGAATTTCTAAAACAATCGTGGAAACAGGCACACTTCCACATTTTAGAATAAGGTCAATAGGTGGTTTTTCAGGCCCACTCACCTGTGTGTAGCACACTTCAGAAATGCACAATAGCTGATTTTGTTAAAGTATAATAATCCCACAAACACAAAGTGCTTTCTATTGACAGCGATTTATGTAATTGTGCCTAAATTGTGATTTTATAAGGAAGATATTTCATCCAGCTTATCTCTGATTTTGTCTTCAGCGTGTTATAAACCTAGTCTTCAAACCCATTACACTGAGGAGAGCAAATGGACTCCGTTTGACTTCCTGTCTGGACTGGTGAAAGAGTGGGAAGGTGCAGGACAACTTCCTGAAGAAAGTGCCAAGAAAACAAGACAAGTGATCGTCAGACCAGGTCAATCTAAACGCATGTCTTGGCAGTGTGAAAAATGTCACCTGAAATGTAACTGATAAAAAAAAACTGCCCTTTCATATAAAGGATGAAAACAATAAACATATAGTTGTAGAAATTCCTTGAAATATAGAAATAACGATAATGACTAAATACAGTATAATGCAGTTGGTATCATTTTCAGAATTTTTTTTTTCCCACTGATGAATGATGCATAATTATAGAGCTTAAGCATTTAATGTGGCAGGTGATAAACTGCATGATGTGAACATTTATACAACTATTGATTTTAGTGTAAATGGGCCTAAAAGGGCCTACTGTCACGTTCGGTGAGGGGAAAAAGGAGCGAGGACTCAGGTGCAGCAAATAATGGGTGTTTATTAAGAATAAAATAAAAACAAAAAGGCAAAACAAACAACCCCGAGGGGGAAAACTCTAATAAAACAAATAAACGAACAAACAAACTTGACTAGACTGGCAGGACTGGCAGGACAAGACAGGGCTGGACACAACAAGACAGGAAACTATCGACGACGAACTGGCAAAGGACTGAAAAATGAGGGGGATTATAAAGCAAAAAGTAAATTGACACACAGGTGAACATGACAAACTAATATTGAGTAAACAAGGAGGGAGGGACTAGACAATAGACGGGAGAGCGCATGACACAGAGAGACAATACAAGCCATGCGCTCACATAACACAACACAACACTGAAGCACACGACAAAAGCACGTGACCACAATGTAAACACCGAGCCACGTGCTTTGACAAAAGACGCAAGACACGAGCACACGATGAATGAAAACACTCACCGTGCACTCACACACGCAGCGTGCATGCTTCATCCCAGCGCCGACCAAAACCGAAACCAACAAGACTGAGACGCTGGGAATGAAACACCACGCTGCTGACAGACGAAAACCAATGACTGTAAAAAATATGGACGACGCGACAGCCCTTTTTCCCATTGAACGCCTTGAGGGCAAAACGCCTGCTTGACGGGCACAAACTGTCGCAAAAGACTGCTAAAATTGGAGCCAGACATGCGCAGAAGGATTGTCTGATGGAGCCAGAGGAGGAGCCGCGAAAATGAGCAGAGTCGAGCTTCCAATCAAACGCTTTATGTAAAATCAACTACGCCCCCCGAACTTCTCAGCATGCGTTTGCTGTCATATCAACACAAATGGATGTAATAACGTTAACAAATATGAGGGTTTTATATATTCAATCGCGCCAGCTCCAGGCCGCAGCGCACAACTTACTCGCGGCGTCGCGGGCTGATTCCGGCTCGCATGCGGCAGCGCCTGCTCGCTCGGCCGCCGCATCTGGCTCGATTGACTCGGACTGGAATCGGGCAGTGAGTCCAGGCATCCGGAGTAGGTCCAGCAGAGGTAACATTAGTCAGTCTGAGCTCTAAGAGATAAGTCTCCGGCAGGCGAGAATCTAGCCGGAACTGTGTTTTGCTATCTGGGTGGCTAGGCGTGTATCAGCAAACTAATAAAGCCCGAAAAAAGCCCTGACCTTAGCGAATAAACAGTGTTCCACCAGGA
This sequence comes from Danio rerio, assembly GCF_052040795.2. Taxonomy (NCBI): domain Eukaryota; kingdom Metazoa; phylum Chordata; class Actinopteri; order Cypriniformes; family Danionidae; genus Danio; species Danio rerio. Next base: position 41,215,864 of record NC_141022.1, read on the forward strand.
TCATGTATGTCAGAAACTATAGTTTACTGCTGAACTCATTTTGTCATGGTAAAATAACACAGAAATCGAATAATAACATTTCAGTCTACTTCAGTCTCCTGCCGAAGCTCAGACGCCGCGCTTTGAGAAACTGTCAATCACAGCTGTCAATCACGATGACACGCCCAGCATTAAATTACTGCTAAAAACAAACTGTTTACAAAAATGAAGATCTGCACCTATTTCAGCACAATAACCAGTGCCTTAATCGACCAGAACTATCTTTGGGGACATTTTATTGCAAGTGTAATATTTTTTTTTATTTGGGCTCAAGTCTCCTTCATTAACACGGAGGAGGCGGGCTTTATGACTTGTACTGCAGCCAGCCCCCAGGGGGCGATCTAACGGCCGAAACCTTTACTCAAACGTAGGCTTGCGGCACACTTGACGAAAACACAGACACTAGTACAAGAGCGCAAGCGTCTGACGGACGCAGTGCGTGCGCGGCCACATCAAGCGGCATCACGCACACTCTGCGTACACCCTTGACAGCGCGCGCGCTCACAGAGACAGAAACAGGACCGGACATGGGTAGTGTCAGAGCTCTGCTACCAAAACAAGAATTTACAAAGACCAGAGTGGCAGAACCCTGACACCTACGGCTAATATATTTATTATTTTTATTATTATTATTATTATACACTACTGACATTTTTAGATCAGTAATATTTTCAAAAAATTACACCAAATATGCTATAAAATATATCGAAATGTCCCCACCAATAATTTAATTCACTTAAAAAAAAATCATGCTGTCAATATTAACCTAGATATGCAGAAAGGGTTAAATTACATCAATCCTCGAGTCCAAAGACCCCAAAAACATATGAATATTGTGATTGGCTGTACCTTTCCCTGCTGTCATGTGAGAGGCCACAGCTGCCTTCAGATACAAACATATATAATAGCAGTTTTGTTGTTTTTTGTCAACAAAATCACATGTTGATGAGCTCTGTTAGTATCTGATAATATCCATATTGTTCCTTCTTCATCTCGAAATACAAAATCATGTACAAACAGGTCGTTGATGAACATTTTTTCAACCCATGCTCATTCTGATTACATACCGCTTTACACATTTCTGGAGAGAGCAAAATACGTCCCAGAAGCTACTTTTTTTATTTTTTTGCAGTTTTTGTTATCGCAAATTCACCAGAGGCTGCTGTTGACTGATCGACTGACTAATTCCCTCACCCTCCTCCTTCCCTAAACCTAACCACAGTGTTTTCAAAAACAATCCAGAAAAAGTAAAGCCCCCTAATTTTTACTACGTTTTCAGATTCTACCCCATTCTCACCCTGTTATTTACTTGTTTGTTTTAGTTTTTAGCTTTTGTTTTTGTTTTACCCGCTTTCTGGTACCGTTCTTCACCAGACTCAAACCTTGTTGTTGTGGTCAACTCTTCTCTGCGTCTCAATTCTGCCGACAAACATGTCGAGCTTCTGCGCAAACAGTAACAGCAACAGTAACAGTAACAGCAAAAGCCGTCCATACAGAGGTAAGCAGTCAGCTGGTAAGCGAGAAATAAAACGACGTCATACCTCCTGTAGCGCTTGTTTTAAAGACAAAATGCAGCCATACATAGCTCTGGCTTCATAATTTACTATCTCCAGAAATGTATTTAGGGCTACACTATTTGTTTTCGCTGACGAAATGAACACTGCCTTCTAGTTTTTTAAAGAATGCTGATTGTATTGCCATTTCTGAACACACTTTAAACAGTACATTATATATCACAGAAATGAGTTCAATTTGAAATCAAACTCATTCTAAATTGCCGTAATATTTAACATTAATACTATTTTAAAGGATGTGTGATCACTTAAATGCAGTCTTTGTGAGCATAAAAAATATTTATGTTGAACCCATATCTTTTGTGAACCCAGACTTTTGAACGGTTGTGTATTTATGTACTGTATGTTCTTCCTCTAACCTCTTCAGGTGCAGTGTTAGGGCGTGATGGTGGTGCCATGAAACAGATGTTGATTCCCTTCTGGCTTGGTCTGGGTGGGACGCTTGGCTCAGGACGACAGCCCTTCCCGTGGATCCATGTTTCAGACCTGGCTGGCATCATTGCCCATGCCTTAGAGCCCCGAGAGGATCCACCTTCCACAGAGCCAGATGTTTTTAATGGAGTCGCGCCTGCATTGAATACCAATTTTGAATTCACTAAAGAATTGGGGAGGGTTTTGAAAAGACCTACTATCTTCCCTGTGCCTGGCTTTTTCTTGGATGTCTGCCTGGGTTCAGAGCGAGCCGTTATCCTCACACAGGGACAGAAAGTGCTGCCCAAGAGAACTCTTGACTCTGGCTTTGAGTTTCAGTACCCAGATCTTACTTCTGCTTTAAAGGAAATCGCTGGATCCCAGTGATCAATCTATAACTGTACAGGATCGGGAATCTTTTATGTATACAAGTGTGATATACTTCTTAAAATGTTAAATTAAGATTATAAATAAACTAAAACTTGCTTAAACATAAAAAGATAAAAACATTTCATTCATTCATTCATTTTTTTTTTGACATAGTCCCTTATTTATCAGGGGTTGACACAGTGGAATGAACCGTCAATAATTCTAGCATATGCTTTACGCAGCAGATGCCCTTTCAGCCACAACCCATTACTGGAAAACACCCATACACACTCATTTACATATACACTTATACACTACAGCCAATTTTGTTTATCTAATTCACTTATCCGCTTGTATGTATATGTATACTGTATGTATACTGTTTCCGGGTCCAAGCCGCCATTCATTTGAGAGGAGAAATTTTTATTCCTATCACACATTAAAGTTAATTTTATATAAAGTCATAGTGTACACAACAATCTCTGGGCTTGCTGCATAACAAATACCAAAAATTTTACAATTTATAAAAACAAATGAATCACTTTCTGGCTATTGGATATTAGGTATGGACCTATATATTGAGATCGCGATTTTCGAAAGCATTAAATCGCTTTGTAAACGTTTATTATTACCATTTCATGAATCTCCCCATTCAGTTGAATAGAGTGCTTGGACCCGGAAGCCGCTTCGCGTGACGTCACACTTAACAAGCGGATAGTGCATGTCTTTGGACTGAAGGAGCAGCTGGAGGAAACCCAAACATTCAAGGGGAGAACTCCACACAAAAATGCCAACTGGCCCAGCTGAGGCTCAAACCAGCGACCTTCTTACTCCGAGGCGACAGTGCTAACCACTGTGCCGTGCCACTTTGAACAAAATGAGTACTGTATTTGTAAATGAAGTCATTATGTAAAAAGTCCAGCTTTGGTGTCTCTGATTATATATACCATTATTAGATCATCTAAAATATGTGTTGTCTGAATAAAGTGGCCACTTTTGGTTTTATCTATATCTGTTTGATCCGTGGGGTTGTCTTCTACATGGGATGTTTATTCAATTTTTGTTTATATTGCATATACTTGATAAATTACTTGAAAATGATAATTGTGAATAAAAATGTATGTATTTATTTATTTATTATTTTTTGTATTAGTTCCAAGAAACTGCATGTGTCTCAAACTCAATTTCTGGAGGGCTGCAGCTGTGCATAGTTTTGCTCCAACCCTAATCAAACACAGCTAATCCAACTAATCAAGGTGTTGGAGTTAGAGGTGGTTGGAGCTCAAATCTGCAGAGCTGCGACCCTCCAGGAGTTGAGTTTGAGATCACAACTATAAAGAATACAGTAAAAGAGAGACATTAGATAAACAAAATAAAGAACATAAAAAAATAATAATGCAATAATAAAAAAGATACATAAAACCCCAAGAAAGAAGCAGAGCAATTCCATGAAAAAACTAGGTTTTCGCAAAAATATTGAAACCATTTTTTGCGTTTTTTGTGGAAGTATTTTACAGTGCTTTAAAATACTCAAACATGTATCTGTTAATGTTTTCAAACTATTATATTTGATTTACCAAAATCACATGAGTGGAAATTTCTCATCCGTCACATCTATAACAGCTTTTTCCTCATAAATGCGAAAAATGTCAAATAAAATAAAATCAATTGTTTTTGTTCTATAGTGTGTTAACTTATCCTTTTGATTCTTTTGGGTTGTGCAGTTTAATTCATACTGTATACTGTAAACTCGCTAACTTCTTTGGTCACATCCACATGCTTATTTTCCACATTTAAAATATAAAAAATGTTTACAGATTGACATTTTGATTGATAGATTGATCCTTTAACTCTATGGCTAGTTGTTTTGGAAAATATAAACAGATGTTTCAATATAGCGGCAGCGCAGTGGGTAGTGCTGTTGCCACACAACAAGAAGGTTGCTGGTTTGAGCCCCAGCTGGGTCAGTTGGCATTTCTGTGTGCAGTTTGCATGTTCTCCCCATGTTGGCGTGAGTTTGCTTTGGGTGCTCCGGTTTCCCCCACAAGGCCAAAGACATGCGCCATAAGTGAAATGGGTAAGCTAAATCAACCAGTTATGGGTTGCAGCTGACAGGGCATCCGCTGTGTGAAACATATGCTGGACAAGTTGGCGGTTCATTCCGCTGTGGCGCCCCCAGATTAAAAAAGGGACTAAGCTAAAGAGAAAATGAATGAATGTTTCAATAAAATGTTACCATAAACATTCTTTGTGAATTTATGGTTTTAGATTTTACTGCAAATGTGCCCTTTCAGCACATTTTTAGGAAAGCTGCAAATATAAGAAAGTTCATAGTAGCTTTTAATGACTTGGTTTTGAAAATAACAAATAACATCCTTAAGGTGTAAATTACAACTAATATCAACCTTGGAAAAGCAACATGAACTTAAATCAATCCAAAACAAAGATGATACACTGCATGAAATAAACAAGTGACAAATGTCTTTCTACTCATTTTTACAAAAGTAAAATATTTGGACAAAAATGTATTTATATAAGCAATCTGTTCATGAGCGCTACGTCATGTCATTTTAGAGATTGTATTCGATTTTTAAATGACTCTTTCCACGGATAGACAGACAGAATCACCTAAACAAAACACCAAAAGGCACCACAGTATTATTGTCTACAAATTGGCCAAAAGTTTAAAATAATTCGGATGTTATAATGGTTTAAATGCTCACCAAGGCTGCATTTATGCATTGTGGATAAGGCAATTATTATTAGAAAATAGGAGACAAAAGGTGCAATCGGGACAGATTTCTGTCTCTTTTTAGATTTACAGCTTCCATTCATAGCCACAAGAAATGAGATCTTACAACACAACATTATTTACAGCATTTAACAAAGAGAACATTTGATTGTTTTACAAAACTACTGTTTTTTACAGTTTAAAAACAGTGCAAAATGTTTCCATATAATTAAGACGCGTATAAGCTCAAAAAGACAATTTTTGCTTCTCTTCCAAACATTTTTTTATCCATTTGAAGAATTTGGCTACGTCACGCATCAACTACCCAATCACTGCGTACTCATTTACATAAAAACTTCCCTTAATGTTCGACCGCGATTTGTGTACAATGCGTTAAATAACAAAAAACTGAAATAACAGTGGATGAGGACAAATGAGCGGAGTTGACCTGACATGTCTTCTGAGTTTACAATACTAAAATATCTTAACTAGGTCTATCACCATCACTGTGAAGCATGGTACAAGTACAACCTATAAATAGATGACGCAGACTACGTCATAACCCGTAGCGGAAGGAAGCTCACTGTAGAGGTTACCCACTGAGTGCTCGTCACTCGCCAACACCTCGGGGAAGGTCTGAGACAGGAGCCCCTCGCTGTCCTAGCAGGACATCATCTGAATGATGAGCGAGTGCACAGAAAATCGGGTCACGCGCGCGATTCTTGCAGCAGACGTTGATACTCGCATACATTCAGCGGATCAACTGATGCGACGCGCGCAGACTTGGAAACACTCGCGGCTGGCGAATGAGTGCGATGTGTGAGCTAGCATAACATGCTAGAACCCAATTCAGACTACTCTCCCTCCGCTATTTTCACATCATTTACTTCTTAGAAATTTCTTAGATTATTCATATTTTCTCGAACTTTTATCAATTTTCTAATATCTTATTTAGGTTTATACTGCACTTGAAAATGTAATGCTTAAAAATTTAAATATGAAATATGCTTAAAGTCCCAAAGAAATCCAAACCAACCATATGATTTTGTTAGCTCACATTGGCAGTTTTGTGGTGAACAATTCATCTGTGCATGACATTAAGAAAATAAAAATAGTTTGTCCTTCTAATCTTTAATTGAAATCTGAAACTACATTTTTTTTTCAGTTAAATTGTCAGATTAGATATATATTAGGTATTGAGCGTGGCTAATATATTAAACCACACATCTCCAGCTCTCAGTTTTGACAACAAACTAAAATGGTGATCATCACAACACAAAAAAAATAAACAACGTTTGCAGCTTCTGGTTCATTGGGACTTTAAAAATAGCCTTTTAACCTCTGTTGGGATAACTTTTTAACATGAAAACAAATATAACATGAAAACTGACATTTAGATATCATGTTGCATACAAGAACTATTTTATTTGCAAACAAGCAATACATTTATACAAAACAACCTCACTGCACACACGCTGCATGAACAGATTTCTCGCAAGTCTCATTCTGTCTCATCATTAATAGTGTGCTCATCTTCTTTATGAAAGACTGGCAGCAGATCTCCCCAGTCGCTGTTACGAGCACATCTGTACATGTCCCTGTTAAAATAGACAATACAAATTCCTTAAGCCAACTACCAGAATGAACTGCACCTGCATAACCTGTTAGAATCAATACAAGTCAAGGTCATTCGCTGAAAATCAAAATAGCAGAGATCTATTATAGGAAAGCGTCCCATACTTTCCATGACGACGGGCCGTCACAGCCAGTTGTTTGAGTTCTCCATTTACGCAGCACAGCTGGCACTGAACGTGTCTGGGTCGGCGATGGACTTGTGCGATCACTCTGGCCATATCCCAGTGTTCAGCCTTCTGAGGCTTCTCTCCATCTGAACGGGATACAATCAGGTAACTAAACCTCTCCTGCTGCCTTTCCTGGCTCTGTGACAGTTGATTCATATAAAGGGATAAAGAAAAGAGGAATGTTATAAAGGCCTAGTTCTCCCAAAAATGTGTATTGATCTTTATGTGACACGAAAAATGTGTCCCATTCTCTCATGAATGCATTTACGTGGAACCTGGTTATGTTTAATAAGATATCAGTGTATCGCCAGGAGCCATAGGTATCGATGTAGTTTGGCCTGTATACATTTTTTAATGTTTTGAAGTGAGATTTGGGACATTTGAAACCACATTGCTGGAAAAAGAGCTAGAGCCACTCTTAGACACATGTCAGTTTGCCTATAGGCAGAACAGGAGCACTGAGGATGCCGCTCTTAGCATTATTGTTTATCTTGTGTCCAAGCATCTTGAAAATACTAAAGCTTATGCTCATATTTTATTTGTTGATTTTAGTTCAGCATTTAATACTGTGCAGACACATCTGCTTTTAGAGAAGTCGCATTACATGGCTGTAAGTACTTTCTGAATTATATTGTTTAATTCTTTTTAAAATAACAGTGCTCAGCAGGTCTGGGTCAATGGGATACTTTCTGAGCTTAGATATAGAAATACAGGAGTGCCACAAGGTTGTGTTTCATCGCCTGTCCTTTTTGCTTTGTACACAAATGATTGCAGAAGCACACATTTTATTATTTATATTATGAAATATCCTGATGATACTGCCATCCTAAGTCTTTTACACAAAGACATGGACCTTTCATACTACCACAGTGAAATCGCTAATTTCGTTCAGTGATGTGACAAGAACTGTCTTGTGTTAAATGTAAAAAAGACACAAGAAATGGTCCTTGACCAATGAAGTGTATCTGAACTTAGGCCTGTGATCATTAAAGACAGTGATACAGCAAGTTACATCTTACAGATATCTGAGGTTCTATATGGACAGTGTTTTTTTGTTGGAGAACACACACTGACAGCTTGTGCACACAACTACAACAGAGGCTTTATTTTTTAAGAATGCTGATTGTATGGGGTAGGTAGCAATATCTTGTTTATTTTTTACCGAGCTATGTTTGAAAGTCTTATTTGCAATGGAATCACAGTCTGGTTTGGAAATCTTTCTGTTCGATTTAAAAATAAATTGGGTTATATTTAAAAAGCAGCCATGAAAATGATAGGAATACAACAATATGAGCCCATACAGACTCTATATGATCAGGCGGTCATGAGAAGGGCAATAAATATTAGTGCTGATACCAAACAACCTCTTTTCAGAGAATATCAGCTGCTATCTTCAGGAAAAAGACTGAGAATGCCAATGTGTAAAACGCTTTCGTTTGTTCCTACCTCGATAAAACTCTACCAAGAACAGAGCACCTGTAGTATGTTAGCTGTGTTCTGTGTTTTATATATTATATATTTATATATGGTCTTATTTTGTAAACAATGTATGTTCTTAATCGTTTTTTCTTAATTCTTTTGTTTGTTTTATTTTGTTGTCTGCTTAGAGCAACGTTGTAGCACCTTTTTCCTTTTTTTTTTTTAAAGTTGATCCTATCCTATCCTACTTATTTTTTCATAAACTATCATCGTAAAGTGATAGTTCCCCCCAAAACTGTCATCATTTACTCATCTTTTACTTGCTAAAAAACTGTTTGATTAACCAGTGACTTGCATAGTGTTTGTTTCAATGATCAAATGATTCATTGAGTCAATGATTAAAGGCTTTCAGCGCTCTTCAAAATATCATCATTTGCGTTCAACAGAAGAAAGAAACTAATTTTTAACCATTTGAGGGGGAGTAAATGGTGAGTAAACTTTCATTTTTGGGTGAACTATCTCTTTAACTACTGTCTAAATACCTCAAATATGTCCATGCCATGATAACAACTGAGCTGAAATTCAGTCATTCGAGGTGATTGTCACAATTCAGAAACTAAATTTGTGGACTTACCCGTGATAGAGGCAGAGAGTAGTAGAACTGGAAGAAGTTACAAGGTACCACAGGTTGCCTGATTAACTTAGGACACTTCAGCTCGTGCGTGCACTGTCCAAATTGAAACCATACAGATGACAATGTCAGCATAAAACATTTTAATATATCTTATTAAAGATCAAAAAATAAGAATAAACTTCAGAAATAAGTTATTTTGATGTTTTAACGCACAGGAGCAAATATAGATGGTCTCCTCGGGTCATGCAGTATCTCATCTTCTCTCTACAATAGAAAAATCAGACACGTTTAGGTACTTCTGAAGGATGCATAGGTTGTATTACTACTATTCAAATGGAAAGTCATGTTTTAACAACAAAAAAATATCAGTTTAACCTTTAGTATAGCATCTCTGGCCTCCATAAGGATTTGATGACCTTCCTTGGTTCCATTCTCCACCAACACCTGTACAAAATACCAAGAACTGCATTAAGAATGATAACAATTACAATAGTTTACACATCATTTAAGTAGAAAAGGGTTTTCCCCCCAGATTTCAATAAACAAATTATTTTAAATAGGTATTTTGCCATAGTATTTTTTTTAATACTAGTAAGCCATAGTAACTGCATATTAACCAAGGGATTGCTTTATGAACCATAGATTAGCCAAAGTATTTGCAATACAACTGTCGTTATAATAATGGGAATGAATTTGTCAGAAAAACAAAACTTTTCCTACAATAAAACTCATATTCATTTTCATAAAATTGTTAACAATATAAACATTTGCAAGACAGTAAAAATAAATCAATAACTTCAGCATCATCACTCACAAGGTAGGAGTTGGTTTTTCTCCAAAGTGTTGAAATAACATTCAGTCGCTCGTCCAGGGTGGCCAGTTCTGACAAAGAGAAAGCGGCTACTACAAGATCAAACTGGACCTGTTAAAAGAGAAGACTTCAGTTTATTCAGTTTAATGTCCTATAGACAGATCATGAAATTCATGATAGCAGGCGAAGTTACCTTAGGAGAAACAGGGAGGAACTGGCGGAAATATACTTGTTTGATAGTTGGATTATTCCTCTCACTGCCCTCTGTTTGGTACAAACAAACATTTATATATGTAGATCCTTAATCAAACACTGTTTTTCTGGTTCTGCTGAATTATCCAACATAGGCATTCTGAGAATGTAACTCTATATACATTTTTGGAAATCACAAATTACGTAGCCAGAAGTATGTATGGGGGACAAGGGTGTTCGAGTTTGGCAAAGCGGGTAAGACAAAAACAGAAGTCAAAAAATAAAATAAACAAGTAAGTAACAAGGCGAGAATGTGATAAAAATCAGACGAGGGCTTTTTCTGGATTGCTTTGTAAAACTGTTGGTTGGGTTTAGGAAAGTGGGTGGGCGGGTCAATCTGTGTTTTTGAAAACACTATTGGTTTAGGGAAGAAGGAGGGTGGGTCAGTCGATCGGTCAGTCACTCAGTTGACAGCGGCCTCTGGTGGATTTATGCGAGAACAGTAGGCACAAGTGACACGCGAGAGAGAGAGAGATTTGAGACCTCAAAAAATGTACACAACGGCCTCTTGTGGATTCGCGAAAAACAAAAACTGCAAAAAAAAAAAAAAACTGCAAAAAATAAAAAAAATAAAAAAAAATAAAAAAACGCTTCATGGACATATTTGGCTCTCTCCAGAAATGTGTATAGCGGGACGTTTTCAGAAAGAGCCTGGGTTGGTCTTACCCAAAAGAAGCTGTTCTGCCAATGTGTTCATATCTCCAGAGCTGTCCACACAAACATACTCCTTCAGAGAATCTCCCCAGAGCCTGTGTGCTGCCCTGAATTAAATGATAAAATACAGGATAAATCAGGGTCATTATTACTACAATAGACATTAATGGGGACAAATGCTTCCAAAAAATTGCAAGTGGCAAAATGTGGTCATTAAAATAAAAATTTAAAAGGTATGTTGTAGGATGGTCTGCCTTTTAACAGTGTTTGTCAAAATGATTGAGATGACAATCATATTTAATTAGGCAGAGTTTATTACTTATAGAATTCAGACAAGCAAACTACTCAATTTTTTCCCTTTATTTCACCAAATTTAATTTAAAATATGCTACTATTTACATGATTTAAGAGACAAGAAATGTTTAGCATTTTACCATACTCAGTATACAAATAAAAGTGAATATGTGCATAGTTTAATAAATATTATTAATAACCCGTAAAAAATGGTTACTTCCTAACTAGCACTAGATCTATATTTGTCTTAATTCTTTTATTTTGTATTTTAATAAACAAACAAAAACACTTTACAGTAAAGTTGCATTAATTAGTGTTAATGTGTTACTAACAGAACGAACCAATAAGCAATATATATTTATCACAGACTTTGTTAATGTCAGTTAATGGAAATAAAGTTAGTTCATGTTAACTCACAGTGCAATAACTACTGTTTACAAACCTGTTTTTGGATTAATGTTTTAATATGTTGAACTATGCTGATTGATAAATGCTGTACATGTAAAGTTGAATATTACTTTATGTTAGTAAATACATTAACTAATGAAACCTTATTATAAACTGTGACCAAACAAACTTACAGCCTTGGTATATATATATATATATATATATATATATATATATATATATATATATATATATATATATATATATATATATATATATATATATATATAAAATCACAAATCCCACAACATGTATCTTTCATAGTTAACTACTACTACCATTAAATATTTCAATCAATGTCATTATATTTATAAGCCCCTTTATAATATGTGATGGAAATTTGTAATATTGATGATTGACAATTATATAATGATATTAATTGAGTAAGGTTTTGCTGAAGTAAAGATCAAATGCATTATAATCACTGTGCTATTACAGCTATATATAATATACTGGTTGTTAAAGGGTTAAGAAGCTGTAGAGGAATTTATATCTAAAATATTGTATTATTGTCTTTAAAAATGCCTGTGAGACCATCCTTGAGATCCTTTTGCTCACAGAGGCTGTCTGTTTGTAAACTGACCATTTTCTTGAGAATTAATTCAATTAATGCAACTTTATTCAATATCCGTCTTCACATTAAATTTATTCCTTGTAAAAAGAAAGAAAATAATTTTCCATTGCAAATACTAAAAATATTCATAATCAAACTCACCAAGTACCTGTTCCAAGTCCTGATCCAAAGTCCAAGAGAGAATATGGCACAAATAAGGGATCTCTCTTCTTAATCTAAGATGCATATCAGACAGACATCAGAAAAAAACATGCAGTAGTGATACATGGTGAAATTGTGTTAATGCACTGTACGTATTAAATACCTCATTTAGAGCTCTGAGAACAGCAGCATAACCACCTGCTAGTCTAGCAACCATATACACCAACCCAAGATCTTCATTGTACCTTGAAACACGCAAGCACACTAGAGAAATCAATCCTTAATCATCCAATAAAACAGTGTTGCTTAACCACGTTCCTGAAGGACCACCAACACTACATGTTTTGTATGTCCATTGTCTCTAACACCTATTACAGGTCTTTCAGTCTCTGCTAATGAGCTGATGATCTGAATCAGTTGTGTTTGGTTAAGGAGACGAAAAATGTGCAGAGCTGGTGGTCCTCCAGGAAAGTGGTAGAGAAACACTGCAATAAAACACACAAGCACTCCATTCTGTGAAAACATATGATTGTGTACCTTAGGGCAGCTCTGTGGTATGTCGTTCTTCTCAATTCAGATAATACCTTCTTTCTTATCCGAGCTTCTAAATTGTGGTCAATGTCATCTGAAGGGAATATTTAAGCACTGTTTAAAGGAACGCTCCACCTTTTTTTTTTGGAAATAAGCACATTTTATAATTAACCTAGAGTTAAATATTCAAGTTTTACCCTTTTTGAATTCATTCAGCCAATCTACATGTCTGGCGGGAGCCCTTTTAGTATTTAAGTGTAGCTTAGCTTAGCATAAATCATTCAGTCGGATTAGACCATTAGCATCTTGCTAAAAAAAATCACAAAGGGGTTGATTATTTTCCTATTTAAAGCTTAAATATTCTGTAGTTACCTAGATGGGAACTTTTTTAGGTGCTGCATAATATTATTGAGCCTGCAGCAAAGTTCCTTGATTATAATGCTGGAATACTTTTTTCTGTCAGTCTTAGAACACAATGTAACTACAGAAGAGTCAAGCTTTAAATAGAAAATTTATCAAATTTATCATTTTTTAAAATATTTTGTGCAAGATGCTAATGGTCTAATCTGATTCAATGACTTATGCTAAGCTAAATATGCTCCCAATATACCTGGAGTTCAGCTGAATGGATTTAAAAATGGTAAAGCTGTCAATCTCTAGGAGACTTGTAAAAATGAGCCTATTTCCAAAAATAAATGCAGTGTTCCTTTAAACCACAGTGTTGACATTTCTCCATTTTGTCTTTTATCAATAACTCACTTTCACTGACATTTCTCTCTTCCTCCAAAAATTTCCTCTCCAGAATGATGGCTTTCTCCCTGAGCTGTGAAGATTCTATCACCCGCTTCCTGCTCCAAAGGAAGTTGGAGAGTTTTTGTGCCCTTTCCGTCAGACTTTTTACATCGGCCCCTACATATCAAATAAAAAGCATATAAAACACACTACATTAGCATGTCAATTCAGAAAACATAATCTTTAAAACTGAGGCTGGCAGATCATTGGTTCCTCACTCTGTAAGATGGACTGTGCTGCTAGCTGCAGTTGCTCCGGCAGTTGCACTGTTTTCAGGTTTGTAACACCCGGGTGTTTTCTGTGAGGAGCGCCATTCAGGTAGTCGGCCTGTTCCAGAGGTGCTGCGGAACTCTGACACTTTCAAGACAATGAGAAACACATTTGACTTATTCAGTATCACATAATTCTGATATTTTTTTTTTTGAATAATGGTTAGTGGTTGAAGGGTATCTTTTTGGCAGAATTACAGCCAGGTAGTTCTGGCTATAGCATTTGTTGTTCCTTTAATGGAAGTCAATGGGTACCGGGTTTCAACATTCTTCAAATTATCTTTTTTCTGTTAAATAAGAAACAAGGATGAGTATATACATTTTATATATTAAATACATTTTATGATTCTGTTATATTGCTACTATGTGCAGTCTAATAAAATGCACGGCATATTAAGCATCTTTGGTGTTTTTCTATAGGTGAAGTTTTTTCCTTGCTGCTGTCGCCACTGGCTTGCATGGTTCGGGACCTGTGGAGTTGGGCATCGATGGATTTGCTCTTCAGTGTTTGAACTCTCAGCAGTGAAAATTAAACCACACTGAACTGAACTGAACTAAACTTCAACAATGAAAACTGGACTGACACTGTTTCAATTCACTAGAAAGCTGCTTTGACACAATCTACACTGTAAAAGCGCTATAGAAATAAAGAATTAAATTGAATTAAATTATAAAACGACTGAAAATCGAGGGTGAATGATGTCATTAGCATGTGTCACTAGTTAAAATTGCTTATTTTTAGAATGAGTTGAACATTCCTCAAAACACTGGAAATACTGTAAGTGTAAAAGTCAGCAAAATATATAACACTTTTCTAGTGAAATTAAATAAAGATCTTACATATTTTGTCATTAAAGATTATTAGTATCATTTGTAAAGAAATATGGTTTTATTCATACTTTCATTAGTTTTCATTTTACTATAAATTTTATGTAAAGTTTTAACTTTACATAAAAAAACTTTTCACTACAACTGCTCTTTTAGGAAAAGAGCAATAGCAGTGCTTAAATTAGTGTTTCTAACTGCTTTAAAGAAAGTGCTTTTATAGATATGCCTGCCATTATCTTTTTTTATCATGCAAGGAAGAACATTTAGAAAGATACAATATGAACAAAGAGACAAAAACGGTTACATAAATAAAATTCCAGCAAATTAAGCAAGTTAAAATGATTAACACTAAGAGTTTTACTGGCAATATAATTATTAGAGTATTTCACAGAGTTTACAAATAAATCCTTTCTGAAATTAAACAGGGTGTTTCTTAGAAAATGTACATTTGTGGATGTAAAATTTTGCAAAAAAAAAAAAATATAAAAAATAAATCATGAGATAATAAATAATACATTTACAATAAGAGGGATCTAAGTTCAGAGAGTAGGAATAGAAAGAATACTAGAATACTAGAAATACTAGAAATATTTTTGGGGAAATATAAAAGTTTTGAAATAAGAATTTCTTTTGATGTAATTGGAAGTCAACCCAAAACACTTTACAGTAAATCCACTCCCAAAATAAATGACTTAGTGTTTCATCATATTGAGTACAAAATGAGTATGTATGGGAAATATTGTTATTAAATTTGACAAATTTGGTATTTATTGGGTAGCAATTATGCCTGGCATTTATCATCAAGTAGCCAGCTCCCATTCATGACCAATCACAAATTTAACCAATCACTGCAGAGCAATGAACACATTCTCGTTCTCAAAACATTTGATAGTGTTTAAACCATTCATACAATACATTTAGTTGACAAAAAACATTTTCTCAGGTAATAATTAGGGTCACACAAATATATTAATTACAAATGATTAACAAACTAAATAAATTATTAGTATATTTCTCACCATCATCGAAACGAATAGCCCTGATCACGCCCTATATATATCAGACTATCTTCACTTAAATCTTCAGCGGAAGGAAGCTCACTGTAGAGGTCACCTACTGAGTGCTCGTCACTCGCCAACACCTCGGGGAAGGTCTGAGACAGGAGCCCCTCGCTGTCCTAGCAGGACATCATCTGAATGATGAGCGAGTGCACAGAAAATCGGGTCACGCACGCGATTCTCGCAGCAGACGTTGATGCTCGCACACATTCAGCGGATCAACTGATGCGACGCGCGCAGACTTGGAAACACTCGCGGCTGGCGAATGAGTGCGATGTGTGAGCTAGCATAACATGCTAGAACCCAATTCAGACTACTCTCCCTCCGCTCTTTTCACATCATTTATTACTAAGAATGACATGGAAGTTTGACTGACATATTACTCACCCGGATCGCTTCTTTCAAAGACAAAACCACATGGCACCTTGAACATTTCACAAACACTCGACTTCCCAGTAAATGCATGCTTTATTCTCGTTTATTAAAACCTGCGTACAAATGAAATTCCACTTTAAAGACAACACAACATGGTAACATCGGTGTACGGACGCATGCTCAAGCAGTCGTTTTACCGACTTCAAAATAAATCCGTGTAGAAACAAATCGGTCAATTCGTTCCTAGACAGGAGTCCGCTCTGTTATACTTTTCGCGCCATTTAAAACGCCCCAGTTGTGCTCTGTGATCTGAGGTAAGTGTTGAAAACTATTTTAATCTTATCATTATTTACATTTTAGCGGGATAAAGCGTAATGTTATCCTATATTTTGTTCTCCGAAACGTGTTTTGCCGCAAGACTCCGGGCTAACGTTAACTTACGTTATTAGGAAGTGAATACATCACTATGGTGACTCATGTCATAATTCACCACCTCCTAACTACATAACTAGGAATTTTACGTCACACCTATACCTTCACTGCTAACGTGTGATACACCGGAAACGTTTCCTCTTTTGACGTTTTCTCCTAATTTTAGCTGTTTTCCGGGAACATGCGACGAACAAGGAGTTGCAGGGACAAGTCTGTGGCAGATTCAGGCAGTGAAGCTTCAGAGGCGAAGACGGGTATGAATTCGCTTTCTCTGAACATGCCAAAACAACCCGAAGTTACACAATCAGCATTTTAAGACTTTTTGTCATACACTGAAGCTCTGCACATTTACATTGACTGCTTTTCCAAGTAAATATATATATATAAATGTACACCACAGCCACCCCAGCATGACTGTTTTAACCATTAAATCACTTTGAGTTTATAGATGTGACAGTCCCCTCGAAGAATTTTAATATGTAGAATCATTGACTGTCTGTTTTGTTTGTTTTCTGTGTGTTTTTTGTTTGTTTGTTTATCAAGAAACCTATTTGTATATTAAGTAGTGAATATGTATTACCGATGTTGCCATGAATATAGCCAGTGTTGCTGATAAGCCATTAAAACATTAATAAATAATATGTTTGCACTGTTTTCATTTCAGATTTGCATATTTTTACATTATGAATGATTATGAACTATGAATGTTTTTAGTTTGGCAGTGGAAAGGGGATGAAGATGAATGGGAACCGTATCCTTCAGAGGTCTGCGAACAGCTGGATGCAGCAAAGCAGGCTGGTGAAAAGTCTGTTTCGCTTGCGCTCGGACCTGGTTACGTAGTGGATCTTGTGAAAATGACTCAGACTAATACTGTCAGCAAGTACAAACGAAAAATACGCCTTCAGAAAGTGAAGTCAGGTACGTCTACGTGCTTCTGTATGTGACTCTGAATAAGCCTCTGGGTCAGGAAACTAACAGCAGCTGATTTGTTTTATTGCAGAAGATCTGAATGAAGGGAATGCTTTGAATGGTAATAAAAAAGCAACAGGTGTTGTTCAGATTAAAGAAGAAAAAGAGGAGGAAGAGGAGCAGCCCGTTTCCAAGAAGAGACGCAATGAAGGGAGGAGTCAGAAAGCGAACAAAGACAAACCTGTGGTAAAAGAAGAATGTGAAGGTGATGCTTCCCTCGAATTAATTTTAGCAATCTCTCTTCTTCAGTCAAAATGAAAGTATGCCCCTTAAACAGGGTTCCCAGAGGTCATGAAATTTCTGCAATGTCAGGGATTTTTAAAAGGTTCATTCCAGACATTGAAAATCAGGGAATGATCTATATTTTAGTCCAAACTGAATATTACAAAGTTGACTTATCACACACCAGATGAGTACTTTCTATATGTGAATATAATGAATTGTTTAACAGAAAACAGTGAATAGTGTCTTGGCAAAAAAAAATCTGAGGTAATGGGCTCCATGCACAGGTAGAGTTTTACAGCCAACAATAATCTTTAATGTTTTTTCAATTTCACAAGGTTGTTTTTACAGCATCAATGTTGTAATGTAATTACAATACATTCAGTTAAATAGACTTCAGCATTCACTAAGTTGTTCAAGCATAAAACCAGATGAAAGACCGTGCAACCACTAGCACCGTCAGTACCAACAGGCTAGCGCAGAAATTCCATTGAATATACTGGGGTTAAATAAACTGTCATATTTTAATGACGGGGGAAATGGAATTTAATGCAGTGCTTCTTGTCTGATCTGAGACCCACTTCATATCGTATATAACAGGAAGCGACGATCGCTGATTTGTAAAGAAATCAAACGTTAAATGTGACAATTTTGCAATGGAAAGACAGTTCACTGGACGCCCTTGAACTACCTGGTTGAAAATTAAAAGACTGTGTGCATATAGACCATTTTAACAAATAGCAAGCTTTTTCTAAATTTTGCACTGTTTTCTTGATTTTTGGATTAATTTCTTCTCAGCTGCCTGTATTTATATTTATTATAGGTGATGAAAAATTCCGCTTTTCAATCAGGGAATCTGACATTGGGCTTAATGTGGAAACCCTGCTTTTTTCTCATAGTGAAATTGTCATGTTTAAAAATGCATCACATTATGTCACATGTGCTTTAGATTGACTTTAACCGTTGTTTCTTTCTCATGCTTTCATGAAAAAGTTGTGAAGACACTGGTTATGAAGGGCAAAGCCCCTGTTGATCCAGAATGCAAGGCTAAATTGGGAAAGGTAATTGCCTTAAATGTCTTATGTGGTCACAAAGTCTTAATTGCTGTAAAATATTTGCCTTTTAAAAAACTGCCATTTTCATGTTCTCAGACTTTATTTCCATTTCTTGACTTAATTTGCTTTTGTTATCCACAGGCACATGTCTACAACGAGGATGCTGATGTGTATGATGTTATGCTTAATCAGGTAAATAATGAAGACTTTACATTACTGTTCAAAAGTTTAGAATTCTTAAGATTAAGAGTTTTTTGAACAATTTATACATAAAAAGGCTGCATTTATACAATAAAAATAAAGCAAAAACATCAATAATTTGACATTTTAATTCAGTTAAAAGTGCTTTCATTTTTGATGTCTTTAAAATGTAGTATATATCTCTGATCTAAGTCTGAATTTTAAGCAGTCAAACTATATAAACTCTTTTTTTTTTAGAAATCAACATTTTTTGTGTTTCTTATTATTTTCTGTTTTAAATTTAGTTTGTTTTGATCTAATAAATGCAACCTAGGTGAATCAGAGAAGCATTCTGCTAGTTGTTCTGACTGTAAAAACAACAACTCTGAAAATATGTCTGTATCCATCTGTTCCTGCTGATCTTTTTTGGAGGCTCCATTTAATGGATATTATTTGTTTGGAATACACCACTGCCAAAATAAATGGTGCCAATAAGAAAACTGTACAATTCTGGTTAAATATAAGAGAGACTGTATCAGATATGTTTCATACCTGATTTTGTACCTATTTTTGCAGTATTAATGTTTTTATTTTCATTTTGTTTTTTTGTTGGGTGGATCTTAGGCTTTGTTGTTTATATAGTTCAAAATCAATGTTAAATAAAAAAAAAATTCCATCAGTTTTGAAAACGAAATACTTTTTAGGTTATTGTATATTATCAGGGATTATTTGATAAATTCTAAATGGCAGCTTTTATTTGCATGTCTTCAGCATCACAGCAAACCTATGAATGAGAGTTTACAATATAAAAATATGTGCAAAATAATATTGCACTGTGTGATGTTTTTTTTTCTTCATATGTTTATAACATTCGTTACAGACTAATCTCCAGTTCAACAATAACAAATATTATCTGATCCAACTTCTTGAAGATGACAGTGCAAAAGCCTACAGTGTGTGGTTGAGGTGGGGACGAGGTATGTGCAGAAACCCCTCAGATGCTCTTCACAAGACTGACACTCATTATCATGACTTTTTTATTATCCATGTTCTTGTTATTGTTTTCCTTTAGTGGGCAAAATAGGACAGAACAATCTGGTTAGCTGTGGGGCAAATCTAGCTCAGGCCAAAGACACCTTCAAAAAGAAGTACGCTTACCTTTGTTTTTATATATATATATTAATTATTTCCTCATATTATATACAAGTAGAAGAACTGATTTTAAAGTGCTTGCATTCAGATTTTTTGACAAGACCAAGAACGAGTGGGAGCATCGAGCAAGTTTTGAGAAAGTTGCAGGAAAATATGACATGGTATTTATGGACTACAGCACTGAAGACAAGGTATGAATTCCCAATAACATATGATCCATTGCTCTGTGTTGCATTTATGTTTGATTTATCTCTTTACCAGAAGTAATTGTTTCATTCAACAGGGAGAGGAGAAAGCTGTGGTTCCCTCTGCTACTCAAAAAAAGCCTTGCCAACTGAACAGCAAGGTCCAGTCTCTCCTAGAGCTCATTTGTGATCTCAAAGCCATGGAGGAGTGTGTGCTGGAGATGAAGTTTGACACCAAAAAAGCCCCACTCGGTGTGTGTTCCTCTGTATACAGAAATCAACAAATCCTTCACATTCTTTATCATGATGTTTAAGACAAACAACAGAAATATTTAAAAATAAAATAAATTGCTAATGAAATAGATGATTTGATTTTATTATTCCTGCAGGAAAACTAACAGCAGAGCAAATTCGTGCTGGCTATGCCTCACTGAAAAGAATTGAGGAGTGTTTAAAGAAGAAAGGGAGTAACAAGGAGCTTTTGGACGCATGCAACCAGTTTTACACCCGCATCCCTCATGATTTTGGGTAAGGTGCACTATTGATCGAAAGCCTGGGGGCACAAGTAAATAGCTTTATTCACCAAGTACACATTAATTCATCAAACACTTTATTCTATGGATGCTTAGAAGATTGGTCTCGGCCGATAATCACATTTAATGACTCGATCGGTACTCGCCAATCGCCGATTGCAGATGTTTGTTTATGAGTTTACAAGCAGAAGAAGACGCACGTGTGCTCCTATATATTATACATAGCATACAGCAGACACAACACGTGAGGAGGTAAATAATGTGTCATCTTTTTTAGCTTTACGTTTGTTAGGTTAAATGAATAGAGCAGTAAAAATATCGCAAGTGCAAATCCCCCTCTCTGTCATAGAGCTATTGAGCTGCTGTGAGACTCTCCGGAAATTCTGTCAGTAGTTGGAGACGAGCAAAATATTTGAACAGTCCTATGTGTATTAAAGCCTTTTTACATATAACAAGTGAAAGGTCTGTGTTTTTGACAATATTACAGGTTCACTAAAAGCTGGCTGGAATGATTAAATAAATAAAACTTAAACTTAACATAATTTTAACATGAATATTTAACAATATAACTTATTTTAATATACTTATTGCAATAAACAGTACTTTATAGGCCTATTTTCTTTTAGTAAAAGCGTAATGGATTAATGCGCTCCAAACTTTTTCTTGATTGAGACAAGTTGAATTCATCTTTTATCATTTGCAATGTTTCCAAATTGCATTGTTTGTAATTTTTCTGTGAAGTTGCTTCTGGCCATGACAGGTTCACCTAAAAGGTTATAAGAGACATGTTTAAGGGATTATATGCAGCATCCTTAATTTTTTCTCTTGGATAAGGTGAGATCTCCACTTAAGTATTGTGGAAAGAGGGAAAATGTTCTTTATGTGTTATAAAGCTTGAAGCATCAGAATCGGTACTCAGTACTGTCCGATCACTGTGACAAGAAATTGGTACTCGCCTCGGTATCAGCTGCAAAAATCCTGATCGGAGCATCCTTACTTTATACACTTTTTTTTTTTCCATTTAACAAATATTTTAATTAAATAAATGCAAACTATAGTTTTTATGCATTTCTTTTGTTACAAGATATACTGAACAACATTGGAAAAAAAATCGTCTGGCAGTATATTTCAGTATATCTTTTTTAATGTTCAAGAAACTCAAACAGGTTTGGAACAAGCTAAGGATGAGTAAATGATGACAGAATTTTCATTTTTGGGCGAACTATCCCTGTAACAGCTACTATGACACATTGTACATTTACTGGAGTGTATGTGTGCTTATTTATGTTTGTTTGACCAGTTGATCTTCATTTAGGTTGCGGACACCCCCAATAATTCGCTCAGAGGAGGAGCTGAAGGAGAAAATTACTTTGCTCGAGGTTTGTTATTCTAATTGTTGCTTTTTTATTGAGCAAATAGCTGGGGTTTGGCCAATTATATTTCACAGTTTTCATCTAGATTTGTGTTTTTAGTCAATTTGTACAAGTACACACTCATAGCAAAAAAATGTCATTGTATTCTGTTTTGTAGACTCTAAGTGACATTCAGATAGCGGTTAAAATGGTTCAGTCTAATGTTAAGAGTGACGAGCATCCTTTAGACAGACAGTATCACTCTCTTAACTGCCAACTGCAACCACTGGATACTGACAGCAATGAATACAAGGTACAGTACACAAGACTTGTCTTATTTTGAAATATAATATTCAGTGGGATGTTACATTTTTTTATTTTTAAATATGTAATTTTGTCCTTAAGCAAAAGTTTCTATCTAAAGGTTATAGAGAAATATCTCAAGTCCACCCATGCACCCACCCATACTGACTACACAATGACTCTTCTGGATGTCTTTGCTGTGGAACGAGAGGGCGAAAAGGACAACTTCAACTCTGAGCTGCAAAACAGGTACTAAACCACCTGCAATCAATTACACTTTATGACCTATCTAATGCTCCGTAAACAGGAACTTCCTTAGACTCTGGATTAATGCATGGCTTTTCTGTATTTAAATATTATTGCCATATATTTGAATGTAGTACAAGTTGTTTTTGTGTGTTTGGGGATGCAGGATGCTCCTGTGGCACGGCTCTCGTCTGTCAAACTGGGTGGGGATCCTGAGTCAGGGTCTGCGAGTGGCCCCTGCAGAGGCTCCTGTGACTGGATACATGGTGAGAGTCACACATATTGCATGAATAAAAGTCTTTGTGTGTTAGACCAATATGATAGCAATCTTTAAGGGGAACAGTTAACAAAATCTCAAACTCACTCAGGTTTTCTTTTGTTTTCCATTCTGTCTAGTTTGGTAAGGGGATCTATTTCGCAGACATGTCATCCAAAAGTGCCAATTACTGCTTTGCCAGTCAGAAGAACAACCAGGGACTCTTGTTGCTGAGCGAGGTTGGTTTGTAGTGTCTAAACAGCAGATCTGCTCTCAGGATTGCTTAATGTTTTTGTGGAAGCCCTGATACTTTGGAATTTACAGGTACACAACTGACCTAAATATATTATGCATTTGTCACATTTTATGATTTAATTCAGAAATCATGTAAAATAGACTACTGGTAGGCCTGAATAAAGCAAAAAATAACATTACAGGTAGGGGTGTGACGAGATCTTGTGAGACTAGATTATGATGAGATTTCTCGTTGAAATGAAAAGTTGTCTCTTGAGTTGTGATGTTATCATATAGTGTGAGGGTGGATTTATCACTGAAGATTGGAGGCAGGATTGGATTTGAACCGCACATCAAGTGCTTTCCACACACCTGGCAACCCGGGCTGCCTCTGTTGCCCGTTACTCGTTTGCTTGGACGGGTGTGACGTAACCGCTTTTTTTGTCGGAGTCCAGAGGTTGTCGCATCCAAAAGCAAAGGCTGCATAAACTGCCATCACACAAATTATGGACATTAACATGTGATAAAATAGCTCTTTAGAGATGCTTAAAGTCATAATCATCATAAACACAAATCGAATTAAGAATTGTGGAGTATTGCTATTGAAGTGCAGCACAGACATGTAAGCACTGTAATCAAACTATAACCGTCATGTAGAACTTTTAGGCAAAAATTTTTGACAGGGTAAGCCATATACACTTGGTTGTTTGACACTATTTTCTGCACCTACCAAGTCAATAAAGGACCACAGACACACACCTCTCGAAATCTCTGGGTGTGTGCGCACACACAGTGAACTAGAGACACACACCTGTCATCATCATCAACAAACACACTTTTTTAGTTGTCTTGGAAAAAAAGGAGTTTGATTCTATGATTCATTCTATGATATGATTCTCATGTGAAATTGTACAGGGAAAAGCAAGTTAGTAGAGTTTATGGCAAAATATTTTGCAGGGTTGCATGTCCTTTACTGCATAGAATTCATTAAAATAGAAGTAATATAACATTCAATACAGGATGGTTTTAAAAAGCTTTTTTTATTTGCATTTTGTGATTTATTTTTTTCAGGTAAATATACATCTATTTTACATTCATGTATTAACAATTATTTTGCTAATATTTAAAAATATACATAAACAAGATTTTCCAATAATATATTAGCAAAGAATTCTGCATAGAATTCATTAAAATATGAGTAAAATAACATTCATTACAAGTTGATTAAAAAAAGTACCTAAATAGTTTTTTTCCTGTTGAATTTTATCATTGAAGATTTCTTTAAAAATAGTTTAAAAATCTCATCTTGTCTCTTTCTCGTGAACCCAATCTCATGTCTCGTGGAGTGTCTTGTCACACCCCTAATTACAAATGTTATAAAAATTTATTTTAGATCCCTGAACTTAGCCCCCCACAATTCATTTACATATAATAGAGTAAATGGTAAATTTTAAGTATAAACAAACTTAAGTTATAGTGGATTTCACTATAGAGTTATCATACACATACATTTTATTTAAAGCAAATCTGAAAGCACTGAAGCTTCTCTCTGATTTAATAGAAATGTAAATGTTTGCACACTTTGCACTTGTTTTGCTTGCATTACATTAATTGTATTGAATAAGTCCCTTTGGAATAAGTCACAGCGCATTTCAGGTGATTAAGAAATTTGACTTCAACATTACTTGAAAATATGGTAAATAGAAAAAAACAGTCTTTTGTGTCTTTTATAAGTCTGAATGCTGCCATTTAAAGCAGACCGTGACCTCTTAATACATGAATATCTGTCCTCTTCCTCTGAAATAACAGGATGTGGTGCCACAAGATACGACCACAAAAAATACCAAACAATTCAGCAAAACTCATTATTTCTCATCAAAGTTGTGCCGTTTCATACAGTGATTATAAATGCATCTTATTACTCTAGATCTTTATTTCTGTGTATGACAGAGGAATTTCTGATTGTATTACTCCCAGCTGATTAAAACATTCAGTGAGCACATTTAACCATCATCACACAACGTTGTTTGGGACGACTGTTCTGTTTGCAAAATATACATCAGAAAAGATTTGTTTAATATCTTTAGGTTCACTTTTAAGTGAACCAAGAGCAAACAAACTAAAATAGCTAAAAGTGTGAATAACACCCCATCTCTAACTGCCATTTTAAAGTAACGTGACTGCTGAAGTGTCATTTTGTCTACTTTTCTTACCACAGGTTGCCCTTGGAGATAGTAATGAACTTTTGGACGCAGATTACAATGCCGACCAACTGCCTTCTGGGAAGCATAGCACAAAAGGTCTGGGTCAAACTGCACCAGACCCCAAAAAATCAGTTTCATTGTGAGTCTCCTTTTCGGTTTTTAACTTGAGATTTTACACAATTGCATCCTTAGTGCTGTACTGACGTTTTCTCCTGCTGTCTTTCAGGAATGGTGTGACTGTGCCCTTGGGACCCTCTGTGAAGACCGGTGTTGGCCAGAAAGGAGGATACTCTCTTCTTTATAATGAGTACATTGTTTATAACCCTGCTCAGATTCAGATGAAGTACCTCCTTAGAGTTCAGTTTAACTTCTCTTCACTTTGGTGAGCTTCACATTTTGCACACAGACAGTCTGAACAGTTTGAGGTGAAGGAAAAAACATGTAGTTATGTAGTGTTTCCCTCCAGGAAAAATGTGCATATTGTAACATTAATGTCTGTTTTAACTTTCAAAGGAACCTGAATATGACTAATATGGGACATTTTCTAAGTGATGAATGAATTAATCGAAATAAAATGATATTTCTACCGATATACTGTGATTTTAAGTATTTAATATTATGAATAAGTAACAATAAATCAAAATTAATACAAAATAGCGTGAACATAAGAAGAGAAAGATGATTCTTAATTCATTATTTACTAGAACGCTTTATTAAGTGTTATTTATGAAATGCACATGCCGATTAAATCCACCTTTGGTGTGTTTTAACAGGTTTTATACAGAAGTATTGGACCACCCTTTGTCTGTGTAAATGGTTATTATATAATTGTTACAAACCCCTGATGTTAGTTTAGGTCAGGGGTGGCCAACCCTGTTCCTGGAGAGCCACCTTCCTGCAGATTTCAGTTGCTACCCATATCAAACACACCCGAAACTATTAATTAGGACCTGAACACCATGTGACAATTACAGGCAGGTGTGTTTGATATGGGTTGAAACTGAAATCTGCAGGAAGGTGGCTCTCCAGGAACAGAGTTGGCCACCCCTGGTTTAGGTGAATGGGGTTTGACATTCAAAGTACAATTAAAAAGACATGTGTATATACACAGTGAATGAAGTGCAAAAGTCAACCAAAACCCGATATACCAAAAACTGACTTTTATTTACAATTCACAGAGGGAACAAAAACAATGAATCAATCAAAAAAAAAAAAAGCTAATAAAAAAAAATATACTTTTTCAAATATGTACAACAATGGGACAAACACAAAGACGGAGAAAAACAAGAGAGCTGGCAGAAAGGACATGGGCGGTAATAAAGAAAAGAAAAGAACAAAACTCACACAATGTCTAACTCTCCATAAACATCGAACCAACTAAATAAAATGAAAACAAAATAAATTAACACACAAAGAAGCCTACCGAGATCCTAACTATCTTACTTAATCTATCCAAAAGTACAAGGGGTGGCGCTCGCCCCTAACCTAATGTATTTAAAACAAGAGTAGTCCTACATGTTGCAAAATGTATGTCACATGATCTTCTTACCGGTCTGCTTCGCCTGAGCCTTGTAAACAATGTAAATTAATGAAATTAAGAAGTGAAATGGTATGATATGAATGGCGGACGGATGACATGAACACTGATATGGGCAACAACAGAATACACAGACAGGGTTTTCTTTAAATGCAACGCAATAACACAGCAGATGTACAACAGAAACAAGAAGCAAAAGAAGGAGTCTGGCTTTCTTTTTTATGCTGGGTGGTCTTGGTTTATATATATTACAATTTCCTGTTTCCTCATTTTTAATAATTGGAAAAGGCTCAAAAAGAGCTCCACAGAATATCAATTTCCTCATTTTTAAATGCAATCATAAAGAGTGGACCAGGATTTCCATGACCACAGATCATGGAATTTCTGCAATATTGAATTTCAAAAGTGTTTTTCCAAACATTGAGAGTCAGGGATTTTTACATACAGTTGAAGTCGGAATTATTAGCCCCCCTGTTTTTCCCCCCAATTTCTGTTTAACGCAGAGATTTTCAACACATTTGTATACATAATATTTTATATGTTCACAAATGTTCATAATATTCATAATATCTCATTTATAATTGATTTATTTTATCTTTGCCATGATGACAGCACATAAAGACACTTAAACTGACATTCAAAGGCTTAACTAGGTTGATTAGCGTAACTAGGCAGATTAGGGTAATTAGGCAAGTTATTGTATAATGATGGTTTGTTCTATTTGTATACTATTGGAAAAAATATAGCTTAAAAGGGCTAATAATTTTGACTTTAATGTTTTTAAAAAATGTAAAACTGATTTTATTCTAGCTGAAATAAAACAAATAAGACTTTCTCCAGAAAAAATATTATCAAACTTACTGTGAAAATTTCCTTGCTCTGTTAAACATCGTTTGGGAAATATTTAAGAAAAGAAAAAAAAATTCAAAGCGGAACTAATAAATCTGACTTCAAGTTCATATATTAACTGGTCCAAGGCATGGAATATCAAGGACTTTTTTGCTTTTTAGTTTCTATGTATCAAAATGTTAGTTTTCTATACCATATGATGTTCTTTTATTGCTATGGTTAGGCTATTTTTAGCACCATTTTATTCCTTTTCTCACTCATCAACTGGCAGTAACTGAAGTCACAGGTAATCACCAGGCTGTACATGTTAACTAAGGCAAACATGCTAGGAAAATGTACAAGAGCTTTGGTTACAAATTGACCACTTCAAAGACTGGCTGCTTTTTGTTTCTTTTCATTTAGAAATCTGAGATAAATTATCCATTTTGCTCTTATAATGACTTTTAAATTCACGAAAAGTGATATTCAAGCTCAAACAATTGTAATAATATTGAAAGCACAACAGTGCCTTGTTTTTCTGTTCATTATTGGCCATGCAAATTCAATTTTTCACTCAGGGAATTGGTTGAGGCAGGAGTGTTTAACTGCACATAAATCCAGGTTGGGCTTGAAAAACTGGTTGAACAGCAACTTTAAAGAATATACACACTACTTTTAGGGATAATCATTTTGGTGAACATGAAAAGAATTAAAGTTAAAGAATGAATATAAAGTGCTCATGGTCAGTGTTTGGACTTCAATAAACTTATCTCACATATGGCAATAACTCTTAATGTTTTAAATCTATTTGAAGCTTCCAACTCTGCTAAAATATTCAATTTGGTTGTGGCATTTCATCATGGTTCAGATGGTTAAAAGGGGTCCCAAGTGCATCATGAAAATAAACACCATGCCATTACACCACCAGCAGCAGCCTGAACTTTTGCTTTTTCCAAATCTTGATGCTACTATCCAAATATTTGCAGTAGTAATCAAGACACCAGGCAATGTTTTCTCCAGTCCTCCATTGTAAAATTTTAGTGACCTGTGTGAAATGTAGCCTCAGTTTGTTGTTATCAGCTGACAGGATCGTCTTTGGTGTTTTCTTCTTCTGCTGCTGTAGCTCATCCGCTTCAAGCTTTAACTTGTCATGATGCAGAGTTGCTCTTCTGCAATCCTCTGCTGTAAGCAGTGCTCATTTGAGTTACTGTTGTCTTTTTTATCAGTTGGAAACCGTTTAAAAATTCTTCTCTGGCATCAACAAGGCTTTATTGACCCATGTGACTCACTGGATATTTATTCTTCATTGGACCAGTTATCTCTGTAAACCCTAGAGATGATGTACATGAAAATCTAAAATAAAACACAGACTAGCTCATCTGGCACAATAATCATGCTCTTTAAAGTCACTTAAATCACACTTGTTCACTATTCTGGTGCTCACTTTAATATGTGTGTCTACATGTGACACACCATGTGACAAGTGAGTGTAAATAGGCTTGTTTGTTACCAGAATAGTTAGTTACAGCATCTGTCAGCAGGGAGTACATCTAAATTTCTCGCTAAATTCCAAGACTTCTGATGATACCTTTGTGTGTAGAACATAGTGAAATTTAAGCAGTTAAACGCTGATAGGCTTCTTGTCACCCCCTTTATTGTGCTATTGGGAACTTGACACACATGGCCGTGATGAACTGTAAACTGTCATTGTTCGGAAGACAGCTGCGAGGAGATTCTTTAGAGTGTTTCTTTTGTGCTCAGTGGAAAAAAATGAAAGCACTCAGATTTTGAATGACATGAAGGTGGCTACACCCTCTGTCACACTGAATTTTATTACCAAGCCCACATACTTCTTTAGTCTACTTCACACTGTGGTGAGGCAGAGTCTGAATTTTCACATTAAAAGGTGTAGTTTACATGGAAATGTGCTCACCCTTAAGTGGTTTTGTTTTCTATTGAACACACAAATACATACTGAAATAGATATTTTGAAGAATGTTCAAAACCAGAGTCCATTGGCACCCATAGTAGGAAAAAATACTACGGATGTCGATGGTTTCTAACATTCTTCAAAATATCATTCTATCAAAATGAACAAAAACAAAAAAATAATAATTTAAAACATGTTTGTAACAGGTAGAGGGTGGATATTTACGATTTATTCATATAGTGTATTCATATTTGTATAGTATCACATCATAAGTGGTATAGCTTATTATTATTATTATTATTATTATTATTACAAATAGTAATCAAACTTATGTATTACAATGTATTTATATGATTTAATATATGATTCATTCATTTATTTTCCTTTGGCTTAGTGTCTTTATTAACCAGGGGTCACCACAGTGGAATGAACTGCCAACTTATCTAGCATACTGTATGTTTTACACAGCGGATGTCCTTCCAGCTGCAACCCAGTACTGGAAAAAGTTTAATATATATTATATAATAAAATAATATATTCAAATACAATAGATTTGATCACAAATATGCATGGTACACAAAAATATATATAAAAGCTTTATTAATATCATTAAAGCATTCCAAAAAAGAGCATAGTCACATATTAAAGCTTTTTATGATTCACATTATGGGGTGTTTTTAATTTAATGGATGCAAAATACCGTAAATATTAAGGCATTTAACTGACTTACAAAACATTATTGAGACTAAACTAGAAAAGAGTAGACGACGTGATTATATATGGATAACGTAAGTGCATGTTTACCAATACAAACACAAAGCAGCAGAGACATTGAGCCGGTAGAGGGAGCAGTGCAGATGAATGAAATGATGAAACCTGAGGTCAGACGGTTTAATGCAGCTGGTCACCTCACCTGTAGATTTGGAGAGCATCTCGACTTGTGTGTGGGTGTGGGTATGTGTGGGTTTAATTTTTGGAGCCTCCGCCCAGGATCATAAGTATGTAGAGGAATATCATAATGATGTCCAGATAGATAATTAGAGCGGCGAAAATGTATTCTTCGGGATCGAGGCTGTATTTTTGCCTGCCCATCACCAGCTGACAGTCCACTGCTAGAAACTGCAGGAGAAAGAAAGAAAACCACTGATAAGCAAAATAAACACTGATAAGAATTTAGGGCTCGATCAGCCAAATTGAAAATCTACAAACAATCCAGGAAGTAGGAGAATTATTTTGTTGTAGAACTTTAAAGATTTTTAGATGTAATCATAGGCTTTTGTGATTCATAAAATGCAAGTCAGTGGCTACAACTGCTTTGAGAGTCAGAAAGACACAAAGTGAATTAGATACAGATAGGTAAATTAATACAGATGGGTCTTGACAATATATTCAGGTCTAATGAAGTTTGAATATGATTGTCTGGGTAGTCTTAAGCATGGATAACATACTTCACTATGCCCCTCCAATCGCCAGTTATGACAACAAACAGAAATGGCTAGGAGGAAGTGTCTGTTAGGTTGTAATAACTCTCCTTAAACCCAAAATATAAAAGTAATTTTTATTTATTTTAATATTTAAAGGAGCCATTATCTTCCTAATGTAAAATTAAAAGCAATATATTCACAAATAAATAAAACTAATTTACAAAGCAGAAGTGTCTAAGATCGGTCCTGGAGGGCCGGTGTCCTGCAGATTTTGGTTCCAACTTGCCTCAACACACCTGCACAGGTGTTTCTAGAAAGCCTAGTAAGAGCTTGATGAGCTAGTTCAGGTGTGTCTGATTGGGGTTGGAACTAAACTTTGCAGGACACCGGCCCTTCAGTACCGAGTTTGTACACCCTGATGTTTTTAGTTAATTAGCCATTAGATTTTCATTTTTGATTAAAGCGCTCGCACATGTGCAGTATGGATGGAACAGTCCACTATTCAATGGGGGCCCTCGGTTTAGAAAAGAAGTATTAACATGTAAATCTTAACAGTTATTGACAGATTTGACAACGACATATGATAAAAATGTATTTTAAAAGTTATATGATTAATATAGGTATCTTGGCATTGGTCGGGGGCCCCTAAATCACCGGAGCCCTAAGCGGCTGCTTACCTCGCTTATAGGTTAAGTATGCGCTTGATTTGGTTTATTCATTAGCAGATGTTTTACACCAGGGGTGACCAGGTAGGTTTCATGGAGATCTACCGTCCTGCAGATTTCAGTTGCAACCCTTATCAAACACACATGCCTGTAATTATCCAGTACTGTTCAGGTCCTAAATAATTGGTTCAGGTGTGATCAGGGTTGAAGCTGAACTCAGCAGGAAGGAAGATCTCCAGGAGCAGGGTTAAGCACCCGTTTTACACTGTACATACTCTAAAACCTGGGTAAGCATTCTTATTCATCACTGATTGGACGTCTACTTTTGACGTCTGAATCATCTTTTAATTTCTTCATTTTGAAGTTTTTACATCATTTTACATCTCGTTGTTTACACCATAAATGTTTCTTAAAGTGATGTAAACCTCGCTGCTAAATTTCTTATTGGGTGTCTTTGTTGTCAAGCGTTCAGCAGCAACAAGTAAACACTTTTCCATTTCACATTGAAAATCTGGGTCAACACAACAAATGCAGTGCTAAGCCTGCTCTGGAGCAGAGTTTCATAACCCTGGGGAAAATTAGGTGTTAAATCACTTCCAAATTGCAGGTTTAAAACGTCTCATTATTTAGAGTTAGAGTTACACATAGTGTGAAAAGTACCGGTAGACTTCAATAACATAAATCAAATCTTTTTTCTTTCTTTAAAAAAAAAAAACATCTTTAACATTCTGTTGAAGGAGAAACTTCACAGACATGTTAGATGCCCTGGGGGTGAGTAAATAACCTGCAAATGTTTCTTAATGAGTGAACTATCCTGCAAAATTTTGTGCTTAGTTTAGGATTGTGATCATTATTTTTGTAAACATTTATAATATTTTACCAAAGCGTAAAGAAGTGCTCCCAGACATCCGTAGACAATCTGCAGAACAGAGGAGTAGAAAAAGATGCTGAAGAATCCAAACATGAGCAAGTCGACGGACAGTATGAGCAGAACGCCATTACAAATAGTGAAGTCCAAACGAGTCTGAAAACAAATCACAACAAATCAGAATGAAATGACCTAAAAGATGAGCAAGCGTATTATGCAAGCTATGAAAACTTCATTAATGTGTTTTAGAAGAGATTTATTCCCTAAAATCTGTGTGAACTGAAAGTTGCTGAGGCTTTTTCAAAATGCTGATGTTCTTTCAATTAAATTGGAATATTAAGTAGTGGGCGGGGCTTTATTTTTGCAAATCATTTCCTTGTGTGGTAAGAGGGGCGTGGTTAAAAACTGTCGTCAGCAAAAGGACTTGCATCACTCCAAATGCAGAAGCAAATGGTCAGAATTTGATTGAATATTACCAAAACAGATTTCTTTCCGTGGATTGACTTAATTGGATTACTAGTTCATCTTAAGAATAACAATGTGTGCCAGCAAATAAGCATTGAACACTTTGATTTCACTTTTATTTTCATCTTTTTTAGTTTGTTTGTTAGATTTGTGATACGTGGGATATTAAACAAACCTGGGCAGAGAAGATGATGATGGTGAAAGAGATGACCAGAGTTGACCCTAAAGCGATGATCACAGCAGTTGTGTTGTGATATGAGGCTACAGTTCCCACCATGTAGGATAAACTCAGCGTGACCATTGACTGTAGACAATAACAAGGGCATTCACATGAAACAAGAGTATCATTAAAGCATATTACATTACATTTAGATTGCTAAGCTAATTGAGAAGTTGCACCCTTACAAACATTAGCCAGAGTTTTACTAAAATAAAAACACTGTAATCTTAATTAAGCCATTGTAAGCAAATATAATCATTGTTTTGATATATTAACCAACGCTGGTGGTAAAACAGTAAGAAAATCAATTCGCCCTTATTAAAATATAATAACAATTAAACCAAGGTTATGTTTCATAAGAGCAGTAAAATAAAACATTAAGGACAAAAGTAAAACCAGATGAAACCACAAAACATTTTCATAAAATTTTATATACTCTCACAAATGACTTTTGCAGGTTGTTCAAGCTAATTATTTAAAATCAGTTGAAACAACACAATTATTGTGGGTTTTTAGGGACAACTTAATTGTTTTATGTTCAATCAATTTAAATTTGTAAAAATGATTGCACACCTAATCGATTTGAGTTGGAACAACATGAATAAATTATGGGGAACCCAGTATTTTTTGCAGTGTATATGACAACTTGACTCTATCAATATATTTACTATTTTTAAGTAACAATTCAATAAAAATTACATGACAAATTTCAGCATGTAACAACATAGAATTTTTATTATTACTTTTATGTTTTTTTTATTATTAAGAATTTTTACAGTAAAATCCATGTCATACGCAGGTTTGGGTCAAAAGTAATCCAAAAGTAATCACATGATCTACAATCAGTAATCCAGATTACATTGGCAACTATTTATCATAATGATAATGACCAATTACTACTACTCTGTTGTATTTAAATATATTGTTAGCACTATTTGATGTTTGTTTTGGCATCTGTTCATTTAGAATTAGAAACGGATGGGCGTCAGACTTAAGCGGAACACTATGCTGCTTTTATATCTTTTATACTCTAGAGTCACTTTTTTGTTCAATTATTTCCTGTTCAATTGGTAGGCGAGAGTACAATGATAAAGAAAATGCACAGTCTGCAGTTATAACAAAACAAACCTCTTAAAGCAATGACTGGTGGACTGTACAAGTGGTTCAATGTACAATTATAGGCCACTGTACTTTCTCCAGAGGAAGTACAGACTGTAACAGTCCATTGCATTAAGTAACGAAAATAACAAAGTTACAAAATGCAATGGCTGACTCAAGAGGAGAAACCAACCTAGTTTATTGTGCAAAGGTTTAAGGGTAAAAAGTGCAAAGCCACAGCCAGTTTTGGAGTTTAATGGTCAAATAGTAAACTATTGACTTGTTGTTGATTATGAATAATTTTAACCCACCAGTCCTACTGCACCTAACCCATCTGAGCACCCATCTGAGCTGGGATCGAACTGGTGATTCTTTGTATGGGAGTCTGTTGCTCTAACAAGGAGGGTAAAGACCATGGTCTCTAGCACCTGTCACTTGAGCACCCTTTTGAGGTCAGAGGAGTAAAGATTATCTGCACAGCACTTTGCATAAGTAACATTGTTTTAAATAGTATTTTGACCGAGACACATCTATTTGAAATTAACTTGTAAAAATCACCCTTAAAGTCTTCCAAATTAAGCTCTTAGCAATGCATATTACTGATCAAAGCTTTAACCTTTGATATATTTACAACCTTTGATATATTTTCATCAGCAAGTAGGTGTATATTTACAATGTAAATGGAGAGAAAATTGACGGCAGGAACATCAACGATTTTAGATATCCCAAAGACAATGGCCGAAAGCAGAGAATATCTGGAGAGACTCATCCTGAAATTGCAAAAAAAAATTGTAAGAAGGTGGGGTTATGCCTGAACATTAAAAAAACGAAAGTGGCCTTTAAGAATGGAAGATGCAGCATAAAGATCCACAATGAAAAAATCAAGACAGTACAGGGCTTTATATTCCTTGGTTCCAAGAATGAACGAAAAGGGGACACGACACCTGAAATCAAGAGACGGTTAACCCTTGCTCTTAGCAATGCATATTACTGATCGAAGGTTTAGGAGAAGTTTCACAAACTAATTTCGAAAGAAACAAGCGATATAATTGTGATAAAAAGTCGCGGCTGGTCTCTTGTCTGTAATCATTAGTAAGCCAATCGGATCATTTCAAACTCACTATAAAAAGCCCAACTAACATCACTCCCTCATCTTAATTTTTTTGAAGAATCCTCCTATCCACCCTATTTCCCCCTTTTTTCGTTAAGCAAGGGGAGCTCTCGAGAACTAGCTGATCTCGTACTCCCTTACAAGCTTATTGACCAGGCGAGAGCCCTGGGCTCAATTATCTCCAAGCTCAGGGTTCATTCCCGGGACAGCATGCCAAACCTGCTATTATTATCACACATTATCGAAGTGTATTATCGAGTGAAACTCTTGAAATGAACCTTTGATATATTTACAACCTTTATATATTATATTATATTTATATTATAATATATTTTATCAGCAAGTAGGTGTATATTTACAATAAAAGCGGAGTGAAAATTGACTAGTGAGAAGGTGCGGTTAAGCCTGAACGTCAAGAAAATGAAGGTGATGACGACCTCCGAGAATGGAAGATGCAGCATAAAGATCCACAATGAAGTAATTGAGACAGAACCAAACTTTAAATTCCTTGGTTCTAAGATTGACCAGAATGGGGACACGACACTTGAAATCAAGAGACTGTTAACCGTTGGTTGGAATGCAGCGGTGAGCATAAATGCCATCTCGAAATATAAGGATATCGGCACTGCAATTAAAGCAAGGTCAGTCAATGCGACTGTCTTTCCCATAGCAACCTATGGCTGTGAGACCTGGACATTCAAGAAGACAGACATAAGAACAATCTATGCCTTCGAGTTGTGGTGCTGAAATGAGTGTGAATCACCAGCAAAGAAGTCCTAGGGTGCATCAAGCCAAAAAACACATTGGAAGCCAAGATTGCCAAGCAGAAATGATCCTATTTTGGCCATGTCATAGGAAGCAATTCACTTAAAAATGCAGTCGTGCTGGGAACGGTTAGTGGAAGGAGGAAGAAAGGCCGACCAATAACTCGTTGGTTTGGTACTGTCAAATCTGATATCAACATGAGCATGCACAAACTCAAAGAAACTGTGATTTATAGAACATAAACATTCATATTCTTATGTTAACCCAAACACTCACCAGTCCCACCAGATTCCAGGGATGTTTGCGACTGAACGTGGAGGACACCGAGAGGCACAGGGCCACCACCATAAACACAATATACGAACTGATGTAAATCCAGATGTTCTTCTGGACCGCTTCCTTGACTGTCTTTGAGAAAGTGAAGACGCAGACTACAGTAAACGTGACCAGTAGCTGAATAGTTACCACACTGAACACCTGCACACAGGCAGAAAGAGATCGCAAGTGAGGATGAAACCAACAATTCAGAGCACTCAGAATATTTATAGATTACATGAGAGAAACACTTACCTTTCTGATAAATGCTTTCTGGACTGTATTATCGTCAAATGCGGACACAAACACCTGATGCTCCTCAGGTGGAAGTACAGCTGTGTGAAGAAAAAGAATATTGTGTTCATGCATTTCTTCTGTAAAATTTCAAATTTGATTAGAGTTTTTGTCTTTATTAACACGGTAAAGTTGTATGGATTTTGCACTCAGTGTAAATCTGAACAGTGAAATTTATTAAATTAAATGTCACTCAAATATTTAAAAAGTTAATTGTACTTAAAGGTGCTGTAAGTTATTTGACTATTCTTAAGCATTAAATTACTATAATATGTTTGCAGATATTTAAGAAACATGCTAAGTGAACATTCTTGTTTATCTGAAAAACTATGCTGAAGTCAGTTATTCTGCTTTGAAAATGTGAGTTATGTGCCGTAACGTCAGTCTTTGTTTTGGTTTTTTTATCCCGCCCAGTGCCACTTTAGCTAATTATATTTCAGCACCCCGGGTTGCCTTGATGGAAAACTGCATATTTCATTTATTGATAAAGCAAGGCTCTCAAAGCATGCGTCTGTGACCGAAATGTGATCTCAGGTTGTCAGAAGCAGACTCTGAAATGAGACTCAGATTCAGAGTTCCACATGAGGTTTTCATTCATTCATTTTTTTATCGGCTTAGTCCCTTTATTAATCCGGGGTCGCCACAGCGGAATCAACCGCCAACTTATCCAGCAAGTTTTTACGCAGCGGATGCCCTTCCAGCCGCAACCCACCTCTGGGAAACATCCACACACGCACTCATACACTACGGACAATTTAGCCTACCCAATTCACCTGTACCGTATGTCTTTGGACTGTGGGGGAAACCGGAGCACCCGGAGGAAACCCACGCAAACGCAGGGAGAACATGCAAACTCCACACAGAAACACCAACTGAGCTGAGGCTCGAACCAGCGACCTTCTTGCTGTGAGGCAACAGCACTACCTACTGGTTTTATAATTAGAAAATAATATAACTGTTACAAACGTAAACATTAGGTAAGCAGGTTATATTGTAACCCCATGTTCTAACAACACACTATGTGACAAGATTTGCAGTGATAAGTAATTTGGCTGACCAGACGAAGCACGACAGAAATTTAAATACAGCCATTCAGAAGCACAGAATATGCACTCCAATGACACCAAAGAGCATTTAAATTAGGATTAACGTGTTCCAAATTATAGGGTGGTACAAACTAGCATTACAAAGGTAAACTGTTTGTGAATTTGAGAGTACACAAATATAGAGGAAGCCCCTACAAATCTTACAATTAATGAAATTAGACCTAAAAATTGTAGCTGCTAAAATAAATACTGAAAATAAACATCTACCTCATTAAACTGACATAATGTGATTAGCTTAGTTTAGAGGAACAAACAGCACATCAACTTAGGAAGGAGATCCTTTGAATATTATCTTGAACAATGGGGAGCCAGAGCTGCAACGTTTTGGCTTAGAAATATAAACACTAATAAAAAAGTATTAAAATACAAACATGTTTGACTGAGAGACTTTTTATCACTGAATAGAGCACAAGAGGTGTACCTGAGGCAAAAATTGAAATTGAGCCAGAAATAGAAGTCGTTTTTAATATTTAAATTCGAGGTGTTAGTTAGAACAAAAACTCATTTTAATATGGAGAATATTCCTTCTATCGTGTGTCATTGCTTTTATTTAAAACATGACTTAAATCAACCTTTAGGCTCGATTGTCAGGCTCGCTCTGGCAACCTGCACTTGCATTTGTTTTGATTCAGGAATGTAATACCCAAATTAACCACTGGGTGTCAAACTTACATACTGCACCTTTAACAGAAACAAGTTTTGTGAACTCAAAATTGTATCGTATTAATGGGATTGTTGACATTGAAAAAGGAAATTCTGTCATCATTTACTCAGCCTCCACTTGTTCTAAGAGATATTTTGTAGTATGTCGGAATCCAACAGCCTTTCATAGCATTGTTTGTTCCTACTATTACTCTTTTGTTCCTACTATTTTTTCAACATTCCTCAAAATATATTTTTTTATGGTCAGAAGAACAAAATTCATAAAGGTTTACAGCCACTTAAGTTTGAATAAATGGTGAGAAAACGTAATTTTGGGGTAAATTATCCCTTTAAGTTTCAATTTGACTAGTTCCCAGCATGCTTTCTGTCATATTGTATGAGGAAATTATAATTTTTTTAGCACAATATTAATTTAGGAGGGCAGCATGGTGGTGCAGTGGATAGCGCTGTCGCCTCACAGCAAGAAGGTAGCTGGTTTGAGCCCCTGGGTCAGTTGGCATTTCTGTGTAGAGTTTGCATGTTCTCCCCGTGTTCACGTGGGTTTCCTCTAGGTACTCCGGTTTCCCCCACAGTCCAAAGACATGCGCTGTAGGTGAGTTGGGTAAGCTAAATTATCCATAGTGCAAGTGTGTATGTTCTGGTCCTCCAGGTTGAGGGTTGAGCATAAGCTAACGACATGCCTCATAAAAACTAGATGTTATGAAACGCCGATATGGTGCGGCTAAATATTAACTTCAATGTAAATGGCCCTGGGAGTACATAAGAATTAATGTAGGAAGACATAAATTATTCTGTAATTTTGGACATTTTGGGATATAAACATTTCTGCTATGTTGAAATTGTGGGGTTACCATTGTAGTGAAGAGTAGAGAAAAAGACTACAGAACACACACTCGTATCTCGTGTCACTCGTATCTTTTTGAATGGGAAAAAGTGTAACAGTCATTATGGTGAATAATGTCCGTCTACTAGTACATGAGCCAATCGTCTATCCTTATATGGCGAATAAAGCTCGCCTTCTAGTACAGGAGCCAATCATCGAACGCTACAGACTGACGATTCTCTGGGGAAGCGGCTCGGACCAGACTTGAGTTTCTGCAGATTTTGCATGATTTAGATATTTAAGAATACAACTAAAGACACAGTTGTTGTTTAATTTTGTTGGTGACTCCTAATATAAAACTCAGTCATAAGCTTGGCAAGCAGTTTTAGAGAGTTTTATGTTTCCCCATTCAGACAGAATGCCCGAGCACACTGCCCGAGAGGTGTTTCAAAGATGGCCGCCGAGTGAAATGACTTGCCTTAAAGGGACTTAGGTAGATCATGTTAAAAATTAATTTACAGTTCACCCACAAATGAAAATTTTCCTCACATTAAGTCATTTCTTCTGTTGAACACAAAACACAATATTCTAAAAATGCTGAAAACAAATATTTACAACTATAGAAGGAACAAAATACAGTACCATGAAATTTGATTTGCCAACAATCTTTAAAATATATAATTTTTTCATGTTCAGCAGAGGAAATAAACTCCAACTGGTTTGGATCAAGTGGATGATGAGTACATGATGGCAGAATTAGATGTTTTTGGGTGAACAAAGATGAAGAATAACTATAATCATCCAAGTGTGTTAAAATAGTTTGTTTGATAGTTACATTAACAAGAGCTGTGTGAATGGTGTGTCACTGAGTTATGTCTTTGTGCCATTTCCCAAATCAATAAAAGAAATTATGTTCTGCTAATTTAAAAATTGGTTTGAGTAATCTGAACTCACCAGTTTCTGGGCTCGTCTCTTCTGTTTTGTTGACTGCGGCTTCTTCTGGTGGCAGAACGGGTGCAATAAAGCCGACTGGTGGAGGAACAGGCTGTGGGTAAACGGGGCCGATGGGATACGAAGGGGGCATATATGGAGGTGGGGGATACATCGGGCCACTTTCAGTCACAGGTTTTTGGTTCTCTACATCCGCCATCCTGAGATCTGCTTCAGAATTTCAAAATATGTCAAAACAACAGGAGTTTTCCACATTTGGGACAGAAGGTACTTGAGTTTTGTGCAATCGTGGGAAAATGAAAGAAGCTGTCAGTGTACAGGAAATGGTTGTATGTGCAGTGTTTGTTCGCTTTTGTGTGGTTTGTTGTTGCTTTGCTGGTTTGCCAACAGTTTAAGATTATAATATGTTTAATAACCTAATATAAGGCTTATTCGTAAAATACAATGAAATGTTAAAGTGAACTCAATAAAATGTTCCCTTAAGATGCAGGAGTTCAAAGGGAACGTCTGCTTTTGGTTCAGTTTTGGAAAAAGATTTTTCAGTTTTATTCAAATGTTTTAGGAGAAAACATTAGTCCAGATATTGAATTAGCTCTGTTTGGATGCTCTGACCCTGTATTAACATGCTCACATAATCAGCAAATGTCTATTATGTTTGGTGTGGTGGTGGCTGAAAGGGTGATCCTGATTGATTGGAAGTCCACTTCACCACCTACTATCCATAAATGCCTGACTGAAATGGTTGCTGCTCTTAAGCTTGAAAGAATTCGTTTTGCCAGGGCTGACGCTTCTAAAAGTTTTTTACTCTTTCTCTTTACTCTCTAAACAGTTTTACTCTTTCTTTTCAATGTTTTGAGTTTTGATCAAGTAAAACTTAACAGTGTATATTATTTACTCTATATCAGGGGTGCTCAACCCTGTTCCTGGATATCTACTTTCCTGCAGAGTTTAGCTCCAACCCTGATCAAACACAACTAAAGCTGCGGTCACACTGGGCTTTTCCTCCCAGATGGTATTTTTCTTATCATTTATATAAAAAAACGTATTATAGATTGTATAAATGTTTTTGTTCTGTTTTGTTCTCATAAAAACTGTTATAAAAAATGAAATTAAAAAAGAAATGTTAAATTGATAGGGCACCTGAAACTAAAAAGTCTGTCATAGTTAATCCTTGCTTCACTTGTTCCAAACTTTTATGATGTTTTGCAACCTTTAACCATTGGCTCGTATAGTAGGAATAACAAACACTATGGAAGTCAGTAATTACAGGTTTTCAGCTTTCTTCAAAGTATCTCCCTTTGTGTTCAGCAGAGGAAAGAAAATGAGTGAATTGTGAGTACATTTTAATTTTTGGTTATCTACCATGTTAAATGATACTTAAAGTCATTTTAAGTCTTTTTATACATTTAAATTTAATAACACAAAAAAAAAATACTTGCTGACAAACTGGTAACAGCTTGTTGTTTGAAAGATAGTGGAAAAATATGAAGGTTTAAAGTGACAAATAATAAGCATACTGGGTCTAAATTTTTGTCTTATTATCACAATTTGTCTTAATCAGGGGTGCCCAAACTCGGTCCTGGAGGGCCGGTGTCCTGCATATTTCAGTTCCAACCCCAATTAGACACTCCTGAACCAGCTAATAAAGCTTTTTCAAGGTATACTAAAACTTCCAGGCAAGTGTGTTAAAGGAAGTTAAAGCTAGGACACCGGCCCTCCAAGTCTAAAATATTTTGCAATATATAAACTATAGCGATTGGCATTTTAGTGAGCATGTGTTATATAAATTATTATAATTATGTTACAAAAAAAAAAATCTAACTTACTAAGTTTAAGCTGTATTACAGTCATACTAACAAAAGGAGCT
Source organism: Danio rerio (assembly GCF_052040795.2). Lineage (NCBI taxonomy): Eukaryota > Metazoa > Chordata > Actinopteri > Cypriniformes > Danionidae > Danio > Danio rerio. The sequence continues at coordinate 41,258,122 of NC_141022.1, forward strand.
TTAGACTACATTGCATTTCATTTAAATTTGAATAATCAAGTGATTAACTATACTGCAAGTTGATTAATGGGACATTTGAGCCATTTAGTGCCAGTTTTAGTTAAAATCGGGCTTTTGTTCTAATTAACGTTATATACAAAAATTAAATAAGATTTTTAGTGTTAATACATGATAAAAAATTCTAAAATTGTTCCTGCTGTCACTGTGTTAAAAATGTCCTTAAGAGAGTTCATTTCATAAAATAGCCTTCGGCAAATAACAAAAGCAGGACAGTCCAGTAAGGGGAATTGTGCGGTACAAACATTGAGTGGGGTCTCATCTTTAAGCAATCTAATAGACATGTAAATAATTATTACAGTTATTAATATATTAGACAAAACTTTGAAATCAGTCTTACCTTCTGCTCAGTGTTGGTCTTGTTTGAGGTGCGAGCACTCAGAGCTCTGCTAGCTTTAGTTTCTCCACTCACCTTTGCTTCACATAGACTGAAAATGGTTTCACATCCTTTGGTTACATCATTTACAAAAAAAACCCTTTGTGGAAAATCTGCTGTGGCCAAACTCTGCCATCTTCCTTTCTCAGGGTCATCGATCTAAATTATTCATTCACTCCGCCAACCGCCAACTTATCCAGCATGTGTTTTACGCAGCGGATGCCCTTCCAGCCACAACCCAACACTGGGAAACACCCATACACTCTTGCCATTACACACATACACTACAGCCAATTTAGCTTATTTAATTCACCTATAGCACATGTCTTTGGACTTGTGGGGGAAACAAATCTAAAGACCCCAGAGAAAACCCACGTGAACACAGGAAGAACATGCAAACTCCACAACTCCAACTGACCTAGCCGAGGCTAGAACCAGCGACCTTGCTGTAAGGCAGTTGTGCTACCCACTACGCCACCGTGCCCCGTTCTGAATCACTGCAGTGTTAAATGATAATGTTTAGTGCAGTCTTTTTCAGCTTTATTCTTGTTGTTGTTGTTTTTTAGGAATGTTAGTTTGAATTAGCACATTTTTATGCATAATAACATATAAATAACAATAAAAATTATGTTTAACACCATTTAATCTCTATGATCACATTTGTAGCTACTTTATTATTCTAGTTTGACAAAAATTGAGAGAAAAAAACTGCAAATTCCAAACAATTCTGTCTGCTGCATGTTGAAGGATTTCAGATTTGCCTATTTATCAACTTCAAACTAATTTTAAAACACTATATATTTGAGTTTTCTCATTTAATGGTCCATTAATGAAAATACACCAATGCATGTCTGCAGAAATATTGCAGCATTTGATTTGACAGCAGTGCCTTGCAAACAACTTTAGGATCATTGTGAAAGTAAGGTGACTTTACCCATGTTTGTGTGGGTCTGAGCAGAGTTTCATCAATGCAACCACAAAATGCAAGCGGAAGAAGAGCTGTTGAAATATAGGTTATACAAGATTTTGACACTTCATGGCAAAACCCTGAACTCATGCACAAGCACTTCCTTTTTAACAGAAATCAAAATGTTTACTATTTTGTGAAAAGGAGTTCATTGTTGGGAAAGTTCGGCAAAAATGAAAATAATTTGTCAGAATGTCTTCGTATGTTCAACAGAAGAAATAAACAGTGAGATTGCTTTAAAAAGGCTGTTTTGAGATTACCACATTTTATACTGTACAAAGACGGCACTTCAATCACTGTTACTTTCACAACATATTTAAGGTCAACCTAGGGCTACTTAACGGCCAGTTTATTTAATAGTAATTTACAAAAGGGCACCTATTTTAACCCTTTATCAACATTTAAAATAAGTCTTGTGTTTTAAAATATTGCATGTCCAGAATGTCTGTAAAGTTTCAGCTCAAAACAGCCATCAAATTATTTATAAGACCTTTCAGAACATTACTATTTTCTGCTCTGAACATATTGTAATGTAGCTGTTTTTGTAGCCTGTGCCTTTAATGCTAGTTCTTTACATTCACTGTTCCCATGTGCCTGTTAGAGTGTGCCTCAATCTCCAACTCGGCTGCATCAGATAAACAGCACAGTGACAGACATGAAGGAAGCAGATCTTACATATAACGTTTGTGAGAAATACTACAGTAAGAACTATGATTATTTGATGTGGAGTTAATTCAAGCCTTTCTGCAAAGATGAGTCACAACACAATGTCATTACAAAAGTAATACACAGACACACACAAGCACGCTTGCACACAGAGTTTTGCACAGCAAATGTGACAGGATGCATGTTAATATCCACTGCTGTAAGGACATCCGTTATGTTAAATGTATAAACCTGATTTAACGTTCACAAAGTGGGGTTGAATTGTTTTCTTTTATTGTTGTACTGACATGAGGCTGTGGTGATAAAGACGGTAAATAGCTGTAATTCATTACAAACAAGCACCGTTTTAAATTTGTAAAACTCATTCCTGAGGTGCAGATGATCACAGAGAGCGGAACAGATCTTTTAATCTCACTTGCTTTGCGCACATCCTGTTTTGTTGATGTGATTATACACGTTATACGTTACGGAGACATGTTAATACGCGTCTGTCAATCAATTTAGTGTGTGGTTGAAACCACACTCCTACAGCATGTTGCAGTGGGCCTCAAAACGGGAGGGATTTGGATCCTATTTTAAAGTCAGGAAAAAAAAAAAAAAAAAAAAAAGACTTATTGTCCTTGTCACCCCAATATGACTGTGGACACTATACATACACAGTTCTGTCCAAACAGCTTCCTAAAGACGATTTTCATCATAGGTGCCCCTTAAAAAAAAAAAAAAAAAGACAACCACCATCACACTTAAGCATATTTATTGTAAAAAATACATATAAAAACAATTTATCGGACAATACAAAAGATTTCGGCATAGAAACAGCATCATGGACAAACAAAAGGACAAAGCCATTTTGAAATGTTATACATATTTACACTTTAATAAATAAATACTCAATTGTTCTTTAGCAGAATGAAGGCAGATTGTCTGTTTGGGGATGTGAATATTTTCCAATCTTACTGACCAAAAGAACATTCCCAAATCATTCCAATTTGTCCGACAACTAGTCAACACGCAGGATGAAGCGGGTTAAGACCCTTAGCACTGAATAATTACAGAACTTTCTATGGTATTTATACTGTGTATGTATATATAATAATAATAATAATATTAAAACACCTTTGGAGTTAGCTAAGCCCCAGGTTAGTATAGTAAATATGAATATTGAGGTTTGGCACCACATAAGTTAAAGGGCAAAAGCTAACTTACAGAGCTTAAAAGATTGTCAAAAATACTCTGACAATACCTCCCCCGTCCACTCCACAAAGCACTACACCAACACTAAACAAAAACGTTACTGTAAAATGACCCTCACCTCTTGGCATTTCTCACGTTTTTTTTTTTCAATGGGAAAGAACCGTTTGACTGACCTGTAATGAAAATACATTGCAATACTGCTCACAAAATATGAATCCTTGAGCTAAGGCAAAAAAGGTAACAGACCAACTGATCGTTACAAGACATGATAGAATGATGAACGTAGTAACAACACACACCCACCATCAAAAAAACCTCAAAATATTGAACAAGCATCTCTGTGGAAGGCGGTCGGAAAAAAAATCCTTTTCGACGCACTTATTCCATTGTTCATTCCTAAGGGGGACGATGATGATGACATCGTCATAATTACCCATCAGCTGTTCTTAATCTCTATCCTCAGGCGAAGCATGTGCCATATGGCATTACTGCATCTGACACACATCTCAGCACCACAGATGGTCTCATTCAGTGCAGAGAAGGCCTGGTGTAGAGCGTAAAGTGTTTTCTTACATCCGACACACAACAAAAAAAATCTCAACCTGCCCTCCAAGAGTAGTAAATGCTGTCAGGTCATCATCATCTGCATTTGAGTACACACTTGAACACACACACTTCACTGCAACCAAGAACACATCCATTAAGCTAACTAGTGGAAGTTTCACTCCGATCTGTCAATGATATACAGTTCAATTTGATCAAGAGATTAAAAAGAGCTTGATGTGGTCTTGAGAGAGACTTTCGACTTGATGATGGATAAAATCACTACAAATCTACTAAATCTGGAAAATTTTACTCTGCCTTTGAAATGTTCCTAAAGCAACGACAAAAAAAACTATCCCCAAGAACAGTTTCATATCATTCGATATATAGAAAACATCATGCCTCGTATGTAATCCTGTGCAATATTTACGCATGTACAACTCATCACGGATCAAGTAGTTCATTCAAACCAATGCAACCCCAGCAGGCTGCTCAAACTAAGCCCGGCATAAATGACAGATCGCCACATTTCCAAACACCATTCCCACGAAACGTTCCGTGTGTAACTTTTCTCTCCATCTTTTTCGAAGTTATATTCAGTTTCACTCTGAGGTTTGAAGCAAAGAGGAAAGGCAAGCAGAGCAAACCCGCCGTTCACGCAGATGTGGAGAGCAGAGAAAAGCCAAGTCTCAAGAGTCACGTCAGATTGCTAAAGCCAGGCTCACTCCCGAGCGATTAGTCAGACCACAAGTGTTGATGCTTGTTTTTAGTTTGTGTTCCTTTGTGTCTTTCTCACAATCCTCTCGTCAGAAAATAAATCCTCCTGCCAGGGGGTATTGTCTCCTGAAATATCAATGCAGAACAAATATTAGACGAGTGATTAATGCATTCTTATAAAACAGATGGGCTTTTTCTGTGGAACACACAAGAATGGTCCCACAATTTCCACAAAGGTTTTCCCCCCCATACAATCAAAGTCCAACCAATTGAATAATTGTATAAAAATCTCGAAGGAAAACAAAAACTATGCAGTTTGTTTAGTGAAAAACAAGAATAGAATGCTATTTTTTTTATACAAATGATTATCAGAGTACACCAGACAATCGTTATCTGGTTAAATATGCAGATGATACTGTGCTTTTATCCTTGCTTTCTCAAGCCTGGTTTATACTTCTGTGTGAAGTAATCGGTGTGACCCAGGGCGCACGCAACGTGCATAACTCTGCATTCATACTTCTGTGCGCTGTTTCTGTTGCTCTGTAATAAGACTTCCGAAACGCTAGTTGGCAGTGAGGTGTTTATGTTCCTCGGTGTCGAGTTTCTTCGCTGGTGTTTTGTTTTTTCTGAACGCTTTTCTAATGTACAAATGGTTCAAACTCGCTCATTTTGAGGCTGTAATCAGCGGACGTGCAACTATTTTAACCATGAGGTAAACACAAAACAAAACATACCATTCTGAGCTCCTTTACAGGACTCCACACATGAAAATAATCGCTCCATCGGGCTCATCTCGGTCCCGCACACATTCATCAGCGCTACAAAGCAGACATATCACAGAGCTCGCGCTATGCATTGCTGCAACGTGTAGTTACATTTTTTTGAGAGATGAGTGTCAGGGACTCAGACGGCGAGGGCTATGCGTACACGCGTAGGCTGCGCTGTACGCATACATGACGCAGAAGTATAAATCAGCCTTCACTCAGACCAGGAACATGGTCCAGTCTTGCATGATTTTATCACATGGTGCAATAAAATAGAACTAGACCTGAATGTGTCAAAAACCAAAGAAATGCTGATTAATTTTGGCAAAAAAACACCTGCTCTCCAAAGGGTGGTCAATAAATGACACACAAGTCAAGGTTGTGGAGGAATATAGGTACCTAGGAACAATTGACAACTCAATTGACAAATTTTCCTCACTACTCATTAAAAACAAGAATCGTCTTCGAGGCATTGTTAATTTGTGCTCAGAAATTTTAGGAGTTTTCCTGGAAAAAATTCCATGCATAAAAACATAATCAGTTGCAGAATTTGGAAAATTTTGGAAGAATAATAAATTTTGGAAAATGCTATACTGTACACACCAGATCAAATCTCGATGTAGACTTGGATCTCTCAATGTTAAGCTTCTAAAAGACTACTGACCTACGAAGTCTGCAGGTCTTTGCGAATAAATGCTGTGGTTTCACTTTCACATATACTAAAGCATGTTTGTGGCGTTTTTAGAGTCTGTCATCTCACTGTATGAGGACACATGAACTTCACAAGCGTTTTACCCCTTTAAGAAACTCAATAAAAGCTTGATTTAGCTTGAAGAAATTGTGACAGAAAGATACTATTATTGTAGACTACATCTCAAAGTAGTATTAACAATAAAGGAATTATACGTATTTTAGGACTGCACGATATTAGAAAAAACTGACATTGCGATATTTTATTTTTTCTCAGATAGGTCTGTTTGAAAAGAATTCATAGTTTTATATACACTGGGATAATTTTATGAGATAAACCAATCTCAAACATAGAGAAATACTGTAAAGCAGTGGTGTTCAACCCTGTAGAGATCTACCTTCCAGCAGATTTCAGGTGCAACCCATATCAAACACACCTGTCTGTAATTATCCAGTGCTGTTCCGGTGTGTTTGACCAGGGTTGAAGCGGAACTGTGCAGGAAGATAAATCTCCAGGAACAGGATTGAGCACTCCTGCTTTAGAGCAATGATACGATACAAATTAAATACACACCGCTTTATGATTTTCTGTAATAAAATCTGAAATAATCAGAAACGCAAATATAATAATCAAATGCAAAATAATGTTTAGTCCTGTAAATTTAAACACAAACAGTTAAAGTTAGAGACATACTTTCTGAATGTGCCTGAATGCTTTTAACTGATTTGAAATCCTTACAGGCCCTAAAAGCACACATAATTGCTAAAAGTTTTGGTAACTTTGTGGATAAACGTTACAATAACTCCACAGTGTCTTGAAATATGGTCTATCATAATACAGGTTTGATATTGCAGATCCTGCAATGCGACTATTGCGGATGCACATATTGCAATATTGATGCTAAATCGATATGTTGTGAAGCCCTAACCTCTATTGATGTTTCATGTTTTATTTGAACAGGAATAAACTGTGAATAAAAACAAAAACTGATTTCATAAGACAATAAAGACGTGGTAAAGTTCAACTTTCACTGTTGAACGAGTCTGTATGGAATTTTGTTTCCCATTAGGGGAAGTCGCAACAAGCTGACCTGTCAAAGTTGACCAATCAAAAGGATAAGCTCAATGAAGATCAAGCGCTGGATGATTTGTCATGTCAAAGATGATAGTTTACCATAGACGGGGCTAAGACAGAAAGTGCCACTTTATGAACGTGCCTTCATTTTAATGGCTGTTTGTAGCTTCGCTAACCAAAATAGAGCACCCCCCAATGTCCTTGCGTGCGCACAGTGATTAAAGTCCAAAAGTATCCATGCAATAAGAGACAAATCGTTGAAAGCGGTCTATAAGCAGATGTATATTAGCTTGACGTGGCTTTCAAATGTTCCAGCAAATGCTTTGAGCGACAATCAACTACTGCCGAGTTCTGACTGGCTGCACGTCTGTATACGTCACCGCTCTTCCTGACGGTTGCACCATGAATGTCATTTACTGTCATTATTCATTATCATTTATATTGGAATACCAGAAATGTCCTTTAAAATCTGAATCCAGGCCTAGACTCGCTTATCATGACGCAGACAATTTTCCGCCCATCAGAATTTATGCCTTGTATCCCACTTTAAAAAAGACATTTTGATACATGTCTCAGTGTTTTTTGTCAATACAATCACAACAAAGGGGCCCATGTTGTAAAAGAGTTCTCAAAATATGATCCGTTCCAATGATTCTCAATTCTGAACTTGAGGACCCACTTTCTGCATATTTTGCATATCTTTCTGAGATACTCAGTTCAGATCATGAAGCTCTTTTTAAACAAACAACCAAAAATCTGATTCAGGAGCAATAAAGAAGAAAAAATAAACCAAAATGTGCAGATCAAATGTCTCAGAAAATGGTGTTGAAATTATAAAACAAAATGATGACACTTGGATTTATTTATTTATTTAATACATTTCATATTATATAATTTTATTAATGCCATGTCAGCAACAATAGACCATTTTCATGGCAAAAAAACATGTAATTAATAATTATACAATTAAAAAATAAAATCATGAACTAGATAAGATTTTTAACTATAATACATGACAAAAATTCTTTTTTTCTGACGAGACATTGCTAAATATCTCTGCGAGTGAGTTCATTTCATAAAAAAGCGGGACAGTCCAACTGAAAACATTAAACAACTCTAATGAACTGATGTATTTGAATAAACAAGCTCACCTGAGTCAGTGTCATTGCACGCAGTCACATGAATCAATCAAAAGGATGCTCAGGGCAGCACGGCTTCACTTTGCTCCATGTGTCAATGCAGCTGTTTAGAATAATATCAGCGATTATTCAATACATTCATAAGAAAATTCTCTTTACTTGACCTTTTTAATTTAATCAGTGTTTACCTCTTATGGTAGACACACAGGCAGGCCAGTCGAGCGATGGTTTCTCCTTGTAGCAGTTCTTCAAGACAGATTGAACACTCTCCACTGTCCTTAGCCAGCACATCCGCTGTTGGATAATCAGATGCAATTGACTCCAGAACTAAGATGTAGTAGAAGACATACAATAATGAAAAAACAAATGGGATGCTTACTGTTATAAGGAAGAGGGGGAGAAGTCAGACAACTTAAAAGGTGGTCCTCAATCCGCCCTCCAGGGAACGGCTTGGTGCAAAAAGGACAACGAATAGCTGGAAAAGAGGAAAAATATATCATGTAGATGACCTATTATTATAAACTAGAGACACAGTAAGCATTTTGTGAGATGCAGGAGAGACACAATCTGACACTCATGTGGCCCACTTTTCTGAACCCTCTGGCTGGACTATGCCCAACTGACCAATATAGTGGAAAAACAAAATACAGAGATCAACAGTAAACTGGGCTCACATTTGGTCTTTGCATTTCAATCCATCATGGATGATCCTGTCAGGAATGTCTGAAATGCCTATAAACCCTAAAACCTGATTACACTGTGAGCTCATTAGTCTCACGCAGAACCATTAATCTTTGTTAATCACCTTCCATATTTTATATTTAATAAATAAAAAAAGTATACAACTGTAGCGTATAACCAAACTTCCAAATAAGGTAACGTTAACAAGTTTGTAAAAACGTTTTTGCATGTGGAAAACGATAAAACCTAAAAGGAGGGTTAAGGCAAAAATGAAAAGTACTCATTATTTATTTGCTATTGAGTGGTTTGCCAAATCTTTAAGAATAGAATTTAAGATAGAATTTAATGAATAGTGAAAAAACACTGAAAATCTGTAACCATTGACGCCCATAGTAGGGAAAACAAATTACAGGTTTCCAACATTTTTCAAAACATCTTATTGTGTGTTTGACAAAAGAATTTTTTTGGGTGAACTATCTTTTAAAAACTTTATTTTCTACTTTTTAAAATATGTAAATGGCAAGCAAAGTTATGCCCTAGTTCTTTTGTGAATGCGATACTGGAATCAAATAAAAGTAAAGTAGAAAAATGATGACAAAATAAACATTGGCTTAACAGTTAGCCGTTACTTACTTTGTATAGCATAATGCATATGGTGTTTAAATCCTAATATATAAACGGTGTTGAGTCAAACACATAGGCTGTGTTGTTTTGAAAACACAACTGGCTTAAATGTCAAAACACAGACCGAACGAATAGTAACATTTCAAACAAACAAACAAACAATCAGCACTTCAACTTACCACCGTGCCGGTTGTTGACTCTGTAGAGGCCGATCCACGCCTCGGACACTGGCCGTGCGTGAGTTCCTCTCACCCGGGCAGACCTTGCAGTGACTCCGCTGGCGGAGGAATGGCGACCACCAGGCAAACGCTCGGAGAAAGTGCGCTGCGGTGCACGGCCTATTTCCTCCTCGCTCACAGGGCCTCCAGGACTGCCGTCATCCTCGCGTTTCTCGTCGGCTCCATTCTCATCCGATGGCGAGGCCTCGCTGCTGAGAGACGGGGACGTGTGGCGGTCGGCAGGGCTGCCGTCGCTGCTCGCCTGCTGCCCGGTATCCGAGTCGCTGCCCTCTTCTGACCGGCTGCGGTTCGTCTCAGAGTCGTGGTCGAAACTCCCGGAGAACTCCACCATGAGGCTGGTGGGCCTGGTGCTCCGGATCCGTCGACAGGACTCTCTCTTGATGCCGTCTTTATCAAAAGATGGGGAGGCAGCCTCCTCGTGTAAACGGCTGGATCTAGTCCCCATGTCTCCCCGCGCTCAGAGCTCTAATAGCGGTCGATCGATGACTGATCAGCTAGCCCGATTACTTCCGTCACAGAGCCCTTGGGCCGTACAACAATAAGCCACATTTATTTTAAAGTCATAAAGATGGCACTGTGGATGCGCCGTGTTTTAATTTCTCTTTTAGTTATGACAACTTGCCTACCGCATTTTCCTGGCAGTTTTGTCCCTTGGTCATACACTATACCGGAAGCTGGGCTTTTTCCTTTTTCGTTTAACCGACAACGTGACGTCACGCCCTAAATTAACTTTTTATCCAATCACAGATCAGGCGCATGAATGTTTGAAAAGTACCTGATTTTTTGTTTAGTGACAAACAAATATCTGTTTCTTACACGAGAGTTTATGGGAGTGAGAACGTCAGAAACCTGTGTTATTTTTACTGAATGCAGTACGAAATGTGGAGTGGGTAGCACTTTCACATTACAGTAAGAAGGTTGCTGGTTCGAGTCCCAACTGGGTCAGTTGGCATTTCTGATTGAGTTTGCATTTTCTCCGCGTGTTCGCGTGGGTTTCCTCCAGACGCTCCGGTTTCCCCCAAAAGACATGCACTATAAGTTTGGTGAATTGGGTAAGCTAAATTGTCCGTAGTGTATGTGTGCAAATGCAAGAGTGTGTGGGGGTGTTTCTCAGTGATAGGTTGCGGCTGGAAACATATGCTGGATAAGTTACCAGTTCATTCTGCTGTCGTGACCCCAAATTAATAAACAGACAAAGCCGAAAAGAAAATGAATGAATGAATATTTTAGCTATACTTGTGGATTTATATTTTATATTTGGGGATTCAATTCTGAGTTGAATACCTTGTTTACTCTTAGTTTTATTTTTAGTTATACTTAAAGTGTAGTGATTTGCATGTGTTCTACTCATGTTTTTGCAATATGATTGTGAGTTTAGTGACAAAAGATTTAACATTTTCACTTTTTATATACTGTATTGGGGAGCAGTGAAAACTTTTCAACAGGCCTACATTCACTACATTATGATGCTATTCAATTTCATACAACTTATATTTTAAAAGGTAATCTACAGCTTTCTAAAAACTAATTTTTATTTTTAAAATGTTCATTATACTCAGAAAAACAATGTTACTTTTTACTGAAATGTTGTGGAAGAAAGGGTTTCCTATAGCATTACTGAAAAAAAAAATAACCATGCTCAAAAATACATTTGGAACCTTTAATTTTAAGCATGTTTTGTTTGTGACTTTTAATCTCATCAATTACTGTTTAATCTAAATCTTTTTCGTCTCCCAGTGCAAACAATACAAGGGTCATGTTTGCTTTTCAGCATCATGTGATTCCATACTGACCCAAACTGTTCAAAAATCAAACATAAAAGCATAAAAACAGCACAAATGTGTGCAGCTTTGAAAATGTTGGCTACTCAAAATATGCTAATATTGGTGTGTGTCGGGGTCTCACTGGCACATGATTTAATTACACCAGAACAGTTAAAAAACATTGAGGCAAGACTAACAGCCACAGAGGAAACACTGAAAGAACTGAAGAGAGAGAATGAAGGTAAATGTCTCAGATCAGTATTTATTTATTTATTTATTTATTTATTTATTTATTTGCAAAAAAAAAAAACCTGACATGTTTGTATCAATATTTGTAGACAATACAGAATATGAATTATATTGTCAATAAAAAAAGTAATAATTTAAAATAATAACAATAACAAAGAACCTGAAATAAACTTGAGGGTAAGGCATTTAAGAATCAAATACAGTATATTAAAGTAATTACAAAATGAAATAGTTCTGTTTGCTTTCTTGGTTTTCAAATAATGACATAATATTTAAATAATATCTAAACTCTTGCAAAAAAAAACTGGAAAATTTGGTTTGGTATTAGTAAATTTGCATTTGTGGGAATGGAATTTACAAAGAAAATAAATTAAAAATAATAACAAAACAAGCATTTCTTTTAGTAGAGACAAACCAGTATTTATTAGAAATATCTGATTGACTGGGTGGCGCAGTGGGTAGCGCTGTCGCCTCATAGCAGGAAGGTCACTGATTCGAGCCTCGGCTGGGTCAGTTGGGATTTCTGTGTGGAGTTTGCATGTTCTCCCCGAGTTGGCGTGGGTTTCCTCCAGGTGCTCCGGTTTCCCCCACAAGTCCAGAGACATGCACTATATGTGAATTGGGTAAGCTAAAATGTCCGTAGTGAATGTGTGTGAACAGGGGCAGATTTAGTGATTTTGGGACCCTAAGCTATTCCAACCACGAGGCCCAAAAGTTCTAAAATGCACCTTTAATTTCTTTATTATTATTTTGCAGTTTTTTCTTAAATTATTCTTTCTCCTTTTCTACTTTTAATCTAAATGCTAAATAATAATAACATGTAAAGCATTTTGTAAAACATTTAATGTTTCACTTAAAATGAATTCACAACTAAATAATAAATGAACTATTCCTTTTTAAAAACTAAATCTTTACTGATTTGACTGCTGGACTGGTCCATGGTTAAAGGTGGGGGACAAATTTGCCCAAATAATTACGTTCAAATTACTCTCACTGTACAAAATATGATAGAAAACAATGTTATATATAATTTATAGGTATCATTTATACGTCTAGGTATTTATTTGGGGGCCCTCAGATTTCTAGGGGCCCTTAGTGGCCGTTTACCTTTATTGGTTAAATCCGCCCCTGTGTGTGAATAGGTGTTTCCCAGTGATGGGTTGCAACTAGAAGGGCATCCGCTGCGTAAAACATATGCTGGATAAGTTGGCGGTTCATTTTGCTGTGTCGACCCCTGATTGATAAAGAGACTAAGCTGAATAGAAAATGAATCAACGAATGAATGATCTGCTTGACTTCAGTTTTACAAGACATGAAACATAAAGTATGTATAATATATATATATATATATATATATATATATATATATATATATATATATATATATATATATATATATATATATATATATATATTATAACAATTTTGGAAATGTTTTTTTTACAGCTTTAAGGATCTTGACAAAGGTCTCGAGTGATAAACTTGAATCAGTGGAAGCAGAAAGTAAAGGTAAATTAAAATATGACTTGTGTAAATATGACAAAAGCAAAACAAATCAAACTTCTTTTTTCTTTTCACAGCCAAAAAGGTTGCCTTTTCAGCTGGACTTTTGCAATCCGGATCACAAGAATTTGGACCCTTTGATACTCGAAAGACTCTGATTTACAAAAAAATCTTTGCTAATGCTGGAAATGCTTATGACTCCAGCACTGGTAACCTGAGTCATTCATTTCTCTTTATGGCATTAACTGTTATGCTAAAGTATGTTTTTAAATAACACAAGGCTTTTTTTATATAATTCTTGAATTAAATGTCTTGCAGGTATTTTCACAGCACCAGTGAATGGGGTCTATTTCTTCAGATTTTATGCTCATGCTCATCCTACTAAACAAATGGCTGTCAGCCTCCATAAAAATAATCAGATACAATGTTCAGTGTTTTCTCGGCATCCTGCGAGCAATGCTAATGGCAGCAATGGTGTCGTTCTCTCACTGGACAAGGGCGATCAAGTGTTCACACAGCTGTGGGAGAATAACTGGGTGTATGATGATGATCTCAGCTACACCAGTTTCAGCGGCTTTCTGCTTTTCCAGTTGTAATTGTACACAGAATCCAAGATTTAATTAGACAAAACAATATTTATATTACTATTCTCATTATAATGATATTTTAATATTTTTAATGATATATTTACCTCAATGGACACCCAACATTTGCTATCTGTGGACGTTTGTTCACCAAGTTTGTTTTTTCAGATGTGATTATTTTTCCAATGCATAAAATTATATCCTTTTGTAATAAAACTTTTTAAACAAATACAAAATTGTACAAGTACTGGCTAGCCAATGCGTCGTCCTTAATCTTTATTGCCGTTCATAAATATGGAATACGAATAAATATGTGACCTGATTTTTTTGATGATACAGAAGTCTGCTAAAACTACCATAAACATCAGTGAGTTGGCATACAAATAAATCACCTGATTGCCTTCATTTTTGAAGTTAAAGAGCAAATGTTTGCATTTAAATACTATGATTATGCTTTGCTTTGTTTAGTTACTGCTGAAAATGAAAAGTCTGCCATTATTTACTTGCCATCAAGTTTTTTTTCAAACCCATAAGAAAACTTTGGGGCATTACGGTGGCACAATCGCCTCGGCTGGGTCAGTTGCATTTCTGTGTGGAGTTTGCATGTTCTCACCGTGTTTGTGTGGGTTTCCTCCGGGTGCTCCGGTTTCCCCTATAGAGTCCAAAGACATGCGCTATAGGTGAATTGGTTAAGCTAATTGTCTGTAGTGTATGTGTGTGATTGACTGTGTATGGGTGTTTCCCAGTAATGGGTTTAGCTGGAAGGGCATCATGTATGAGTGTGTGTCTGAATGAGTGTGTATTGGTGTTTCCCAGTACTGGGTTGCAGCTGGAAGGCCATCTGCTTCGTTAAACATATGCTGAAATAGTTGGTGGTTCATTCCGCTGTGGCGACCCCAGATCAATAAAGGGACTAAGCTTTAAAGAAAATGAATGAATGAAGAAAATTTTGATATTTTTAACCAAATCCAAAAGATTTCTGTCAATCTATTGACAGTCTGTTCAACCAACAGTTCTAAACATTAATTTCCATTCAGCTTATTTATTACAAGTTGCCACAGTGGAATGAACCACCAATCCCAAACATTTGTATAGAAATTTTTTAATAAATAAACTTTAATCAAGCTGTGATTTTAAGTCTCATGAAGAGACAACCAAGAGAGACATAAGATTTTTAGCCTTCATCATTCATTTATTTTTCTATTGCTTAGTCTTGTTTTCAGAGGTCGCCACAGCGGAATGAACCACCAACTATTTCAGCATATGTTTAACGAAGCAGATGGCCTTCCAGCTGCAACCCAGTACTGGGAAACACCAATACACACTCATTCAGACACACACTTATACACTACAAACAATTTAGTTATTTTACTTCACCTATGTGTTGTCTTTGAACAGTGGGGGAAACCGGAGCACCTGGAGGAAGCCCACACTATCATGAGGAGAACATGCCAGGACTCAAACCAGCAACTTTCTTGCTGTGAGGTGACAGTGCTAACCACTAAACCACTGTTTTTTGAGCCTTTATTCACATGAATTGATCAACAATGTTTAGAAAAAAAATCAAGTTTTATTTTTTGAAAGCTCAAGTTCACTTGCTTGATACAAAAGTACTAATGTAATATCTCACATATTTGGTTAAAATATCTTAATTTTGGGTCACAATTATTTACTAAAGTCTTATGACAAGGTAAATGACAACAAAAGATTGATAGAAATTAAAAATAACTTTCCAGAGATGCACTATTAAGTAACTCAATATTTATTTTCATTGCAACTTCAAAATTAAACACACAGTTCACTTTGAACAATTATATTACATTTCTAAGCAAAACTTAAACACTCAAAAAAGCAAGCAACAACCTTTGTGATGTCACTATAACAGAAACCTAATATTTTATTAATTGTGAGATTCCTTTGAATCACTTTTTATTTATTCATCGTAACAATAACATAATCTGTTTCACAGTTCACACACCACATGCCACTTTGAATTACAGTTAATGTCATTCCACACACCAGTTTTGTAAACAGCTGTACAATCCTCTGCCCCATTATAATCATTCGGCTCTTTTTCTTTCCAGTTAGTGAAAGTTAGAGGTTGGTCACTTATATCTACAAAATGCCCCTCTTTCTTTGCATCTGTTGCACCAACATGTACATAAGTAGACTCGAGGGCCTCTTGCAATGAAATCAGCACGTTATTCTCATCCTCACTTCTTGGCAGGACAATTTTAGCCCCGGCGTCAGAGCAGAACTTCTGTGCCGTTTCAAAATTTCCTACCAGGCCATCAGACACATAATACTTCTGTCCCACTTTCTTGAACATGCGAAATCCAAGGACTAAACATAAAAAAAGATTTTACCAGCATTTTCTTATTTAAACATTTAATAAAATAATGAAAAAATACAGTGCAATCACTAATGAGTAGAAATACCTTTATCTATTACAGTGAGTCTGTCTGTAAGGTGTTTGACGTCAGATCGAAGCTGTGTTACTAATGCATTTTGAACATCAGTCCCTGTAAAAGCACAGCAGAGTGAAAATCACAGGCAGAACGTATGAAATAAACTAAGCTTAGTCACAATTATTTTGTACAGTGTTAAAGATATGATAACATACGAAGAGTTCAGATGCAAAAACCTCTGAAATTTTTTCAGGGTTCAGTAATTTCACTTTTATGGTAAAGAATAAGTTTTTTCATTTCTTTTAACATGAAATAACTACATAAACAGAGGCTGAGAAAATTTCAGATGACACTTAGAGGTTTTTGAATCTGAACTGTTCATAGTTCAAAGTCTTGACGTCGATCTCAGTTGTAAGAGTAACAAATAATAACTTCACTTCTAGTTGATCCTTTGGAAAAGTGGCAGATGGTAGATTTTTCAGATGAATCATCTGTTGACCTGCATCTCAATCATCACAAGTAGTACTGCACAAGACCAATTGGAATCCGCATGGACCCAAGATTCTCACAGAATCAGTCAAGTTTGGTGAAGAAAAAAAAGGCAAGTTCTTCAGACGTCAAAGTTCCTGAAAGCAAAGAAGGTCAACGTGCTCCAGGATTGGCTAGCTCAGTCACCAGACATGAACACTATTGTGCATTTTTGGGGAAAGATGAAGGAGGAGGCATTGAAGATAAATCCAAAGAATCCTGATGAACTCTGGGAGTCCTACAAGATCGCTTTCTTTGTTATTCCAGATGACTTTAATAATAAGTTTTTAGAGTCATTGCAGAGTTGCATGGATGCAGTCCTCCAAGCTCATAGCATTCAAACACATTATTAGTTCTTTTTCCACTGCACCATGACTTTATATTCTACTCTGAACATTATTTCTGTTAAGTGACAAGACTTTTGTCTAAGCAAAGTCAGACCGTACTGTCCTAATTATTTGAAAAATCAAGACATGATCATATTTTATTTTGGTAAAACCAAGAGGTATTTGCCTTTTATATAAGCCACTTCTAATTGATCAACTAAGTCAAGTTATTATTTGTTGTTTCCAAAACTTGAAATGACGACAAGACATTTGTCAGGTAGTGTACAGTTGAAGGAAAAATGATTATCCCCCCAGTGAAATTTTTATTCTGTTCAAATAATTCCCAAGTGATGTTATTCCTAAGTGAAGTGGTTTGCATGATTGCCTTACAAAAAGAAGGTCGCTGGTGATAAGCCCTGTGAGTGTGTGAGTGTTTGAAGAAGCAAGGGCATTTTCACAGTTTTTCCAATTATATTTTTTTTCTTCTGAAAGTCTTATTTCTTTTATTTTGGCTTGATTAAAAGCAGTTTTCTCATATTTGCTAAATTAATCCGACAAACAATTTTTAAGGTTAATATTATTAGCCCCCTTAAGAAAATGTTTGTTTTTCAGTTTTCTACAAAACAAACCACAGCTGTCAAATGACTTGCCTAGTTAACGTACATGTTAACGTAATTAACATGTTAAGTCTTTAAATGCACCTTAAGCCGAATCTATCCTGCAAAATAACTAGTAAATATTATGTACTGTCATTGTAAAGACTAAAGAAATTAATCATTAAAATGATTATGTTAAAATATGTGTTGAAAAAACTTCTCTCAGTTAAACAGCATTTTGGAAATGTTTGACTAATTATTACAATTTCACAGGAGGGCTAATAAGTTTGACTTTATCTGTATATATAAGCTGTCAAAAAGCTTGTGTTCATGGAGTCTGACAAGCTAAAATCGTTTAGGATTGTGAAAAATTGCACATGCAGAGTCACTAATACAGCCAATTAGCATCTGCAGATTATACAGCTAATTAGATTCCTCAGTCAACATTAAAATTGCAAGATTACTGGAGAGATGCTCGAAAACCCTCCATCTACCCCAGCTCTATAGTTTTAATTTTACCTGATAAACCTGGACTTCCTCTGTCCCCTTTGTGTCCAGGAGCTCCTGGTGGTCCTATTTTTCCTGGGGGTCCCTGTGCACCAATTCCTGCAGAGAGAGATTATCTCAATATCTCTCACTATCTATTAATTTGTCATTGCCTTATAATGTTCCATAACTACAATAACTTTATACATAACAAAACAAACAAAAACAATAAACCTAGATCTCCCTTTTCTCCTTTTGGTCCAGGGAACCCATCTCTTCCATCTCTGCCAGGGCTGCCATTGTTTCCAGGTATGCCAGGAACACCAGCATAAGATGGACAACTACTCTCAGACGCGGATAATATAAGCCCAGACTCCATCATGAGAAGCACAGCACAGAGCTGATGCTTTAACAGCGCCATCTGCTGCTCACTGTTGATACGAGCAAACAATTTCTGTTGCCGTGATATACATGCATATTACCATATACAAGCAACTTTTGCCTCATATTTTTAATTCTTTACAGGTAAAAGTCGTTCTGACAAAATGTGGTCTGACAAGTGGACAACACAAATTACAAAAAATTGGCATACATTTACTTTAAAAGGCATAATCTTACCAACAGATCACGCCAAGTGATAAATGTGAACAGTATAGACTCTTACTCCGACTGCGGCCTCGTTTACACTAATACGTTCTAGTTTTAAAACGCTTTTTTTGCTACGGTTACTTCTTCCGTTCACACGGAGTTTTTGACCCCTAAACGGAGGCGTAGCTGCCAAGAATCGTTCCCTGATTGGGGCGACTTGTTTCTCAATACAAAGTACACAAAGTTTGGACTAGCATTCTTGTTGTATCTGAATAGGGAGAACGAAGGCGGGTAAATATTTAGTGTACTTTATAACGTCTCTCATCTCACCCTGGCTACACTGTTTCATTGTAAAATATATAAATGAAAACATTATATAAAGCACTGCCTCTTTTAACTGTGCTATTAACGACTCAAACATACACTGCATTTATTCATTTAGAAGATTTTTTTATCCAAAGTGATTTTAAAAAGAATTATAAGAATCATCCAAAGACAAGCTAGAAATACATTGTTACATTGAAATGGCACCCTTGAAGCTCCAGTCAGCATGTCTGGCTGCGTTAGTGACGCTCCTGAAGCTGCTGGTGCTCGATCTGGTCAGTGTTAGTGAAGCTCCTGATGCTGCAATCAGCATTGTGTCTGTCACAGGCTATATGCGAAGCTCCAATTCGCTTTGTGTCTGAGTGCTGATGCCACTGAAGCTCCGGTTCATCTCCAGTCTGACTTGAGTGAGAACATCCAACATTGTGCTCAGGTACAAAGGAACCTTTTTTGCTAATTAGGTTTTTATTTGATAATGATTTGACATGTACTCTGGTAATTGATTAATTATACAGACTATATGAATATAATTGAACTTCTAATCATAAATCCAAATTAATTTAGATGAATTATTATTCTATAATTTTTGTTTTTTAATTAATAGTGTTCATTGGTTTGGATAAAGATGTCATTGCTTGTTTTTTTAAATTCCCTTATTTAACTTTTACAGCCATCTTCAACCAGTATGAAGTTGCCAATCTGCTGGGTCAAGGAGGATTTGGAGCTGTTTGTGAAGGCAAGATGAATAAAAAATCAGTTAAAGATCAGTGAAAGATCAATAATTAGATTTTGACATTTATTAAATTGAATTTAACCTTTTTAAGTACCTAGTAATTTCCTTCATCCTAGTCATACCTGTTGCAAGTCTTTATAGTGTATGTTTTGTCCAGTGAGAATCTGACCTCTGTGTGTCAAACTGTCAGATGAACCAAATGATCTGACAGTTATTTTCAGATGTTTTTTGTATATGTTTATAGTTACATAACATACCTGCTCTTGGTAATTAGGATTAATAAAGGATTAAAGGATCAATAATTGGATGTGGATTGATTTTCCTTTTCTTTTTTAAGCGAATACATCAACAATGCAAGTAGAGTGTGGTTTATGTTTCATAGCATTTTTTAAATATTTGTAAATATAATCTTCATTTAACCATCATCAAATCTGTCTTTTTTTAGCCATGGTCTGATGGTTGTGGAGGTTGCCCCATTAATTCTATCAAATGAAGACACTGACCCCTAAATTAGCCAGCTGCAGGACTGGAATGGTAAGGAAGACTATTACATCCTGATCCTGGAGCGGCCTGATCCCTGCGAGGACCTCTAATTTCGCCCAGAACTATGAAGGCAGACTCTGTGAATCGCTGGCACAGCTTGTCATGTGGCAAGCAACAACAGCCATGTATGTGAGCTGCCTACATGGTGTTTTCCACAGGGATTTTAAACAGGAAATCCTCCTGATCATCAAGGACATGCTAGAAATCAAACTCATCGACTCTGGCTGCGACAATCTCCTTGAGAGTGCTGAATATACCTTTATGGGTATGCACTGAAGCATTAGATTTCCAAATATGAAAAAATTAAATCTGATCTTTTAGAATTATTTTATTATTAAAGTTTAATAAATGTTTCAATTTTGTCTGTTCAAGTTTAAATTTTATTCTTGGTTTTCTACAAAAAAAACTAAGAAACTGAAGAAAAGGCAAAGAAAAAAATTACAACCATCCCATTCTAATAAGGAATCTACGTTTTTATGCAACTTGAAACAGTCAGGTCTATTCTAAAAGAAAAGAAAAACATTGAATGTCAACAGTCAAAGGTTCAAAGCGTTTTATGCAACTGGCCACTGGATTAAAGTTCAATGACAAAACAAAAATCTAACTAAAACACTGCATATTTTCACAGCCTACCTGATTTCACCAAATAGGACATGTTCCTGATTTAAATAGCTGTTAATCCGTGATCACATTGTACTTGGCTAAATCATGACGTGCTATTTTTACTGTTCTCAATTTCAGACCCATAATTTATATGTAATATTTGAAAAGAAGACACCTAAAACACACCTATTTGTAACCTAAAAATCAAGATGAATAAAAACTGAAAAAAGATGATAGATTTCACCTTCTGAGAAGTTCTCAGTGTTTGCTTAACGTAAATACACTTTGGCGATGGCATCTTTTGATATTATTGGGCTAGTTTTGATAGGCCATTTAGGTAGATTTGTTGGGGAAAACTGGCAAACCCTGCCAGCACATGAAATGCTTGAGCACTTAAGAGATGCTCTGTAAACATTATGTGTTTTGTGAATTTGGTATCTTTGCTTTTCTATTATCACATCTCACATGTTTTACATTTTCAGATATCACAATAAAATACTATAACAGTAGGTAGTGCTGTTGGCTCACAGCAAGAAGGTCGTTGGGTCGCAGGTCCGAGCTTTGGCTGGGTCAGTTGGCGTTTCTGTGAAGAGTTTGCATGTTCTCCCTGTGTTTGCGTGGGTTTCCTCCAGGTGCTCTGGTTTCCCTCACAGTCCAAAGACATGCGGTACAGGTGAATTGGGTTGGCTAAATTGTCTGTAGTGTATTAGTTTGTGTGTGTGTGAATGTTTCCCAGAGGTTGTGGCTGAAAGGACATCCGCTGCGTAAAAATGTGCTGGATAAGTACTGTGTACTGTGTATTGTCCGCTGTGGCACCACAGATTAATAAAGGGACTAAGCCGACAAGAAAATGAATGAATGAACAATGAAATACTGAGAAATCACAGGAAATTGTGAAATATGCTAAATATTTAAACTACTTTTGCATATCTTAGTAACACACCAACACATTCATTATTTCTTCAAGCTTAGTTATTTCTTTTATTTTATTTAATTTTCCTTCAGCTTAGTCCTCTTATTTATCAGGGGTCACCACAGCAAAACTGTCAACTTATCCAGCATATGTTTTACACAGCGGATGCCCTTCCAGCTGCAACCGAGTACTGAAAAACACTCTCATATTTACACTCATACACTACGGCCAAATTTAGTTCATCCAATTCACCAACAGCACATGTTTTTGGACTGTGGGGGACACCGCAGCACCCGGAGAAAATCCACGCCAACAGGGGGAGAAAATGCCAACTGGTTTAATCAGGACTCGAGATGGCAACCTTCTTGCTACGATGCGACAGTGCTAACCACCGAGCCTTACAACAACATTCAATGTTTGTCTATATATTAAGAACTGATTAAAGGAGAATCAGAAGTGAATTCATGAGATTATTTCATTTAAATGCTGAAATTACATCAGACGTATAATATTTACTATGAAGTAGCTACTTGACTCGTGCCTGTCATGTGAAGATAAAGAGACTCACACATGTTATATGTTTCTTCAACTAACTTTACTCTTCTTCTGATTATTACAACAACTGCTCTAGTAACTCAGTAACTCCCCCTACTGCACTTCACTATATTAGCACTTAACATACATGACATCTTCCTCTTTTTTTTTTTTTTTTTTTAACTGTATATGCTATACACGTGTACACGAACACAAAACTCTATTCAACTTTTTAACAGTCCCATTTATGGTGTATAAGAGCACACAGCTCACAAATTAAGTCTCTGAACAGGCTTACTCACTCGGCCTGAGCGAGTCACTGTGTTTGGCCGTGACTGCTGTTC
Organism: Danio rerio; assembly: GCF_052040795.2. Lineage (NCBI taxonomy): Eukaryota > Metazoa > Chordata > Actinopteri > Cypriniformes > Danionidae > Danio > Danio rerio. The sequence goes on from NC_141022.1 coordinate 41,280,879, forward strand.
GTACTCTGGTACGATAGCTGTAGAATCAAAACATGTCTTTGTTACTGTGTTTGGTTCTACGATGGGAACGTCCTGCTTATGTGCACTCTCAGAGTCTGGAAAATCCTTTCTTTCAGGTTCCACTTTGTCTGGATGAGTTACTGAAGGAATCTGCTCCTGCTGGAGATGACGGCGATTCCTCCTAACTAGCTTTCCTTCGGTAGTCTTTACAACATATGACCTTGGCGTGTAAAAGGAACTTTGAATGGTCCCCTGGTTAGTCCAATCCTTCTGTTCACCGACTCTGACACGGACTGTATCTCCTTGTCTTAATGAGGGCAAGTTTCTCACTCCATTTCGACGATTATAGAAGAATGCTTGTTTACCTTTTGCTAGGGCATCAGCACTTCTGACTTTTCCATCTTCAGGCCAGGCAGGTTTTAAATTCTCTTCCAGTGTTGGGATTGTTGTCCTTATCTTTCTTCCCATTAAGAGTTCTGCTGGGCTGTACCCTGTGGATGCAGATGGAGTTGCCCTGTATGACATGAGAGCCAGCAGAGGGTTTTGCTGTCTCAAAATGTTCTTAGCTACCTGCACAGCTCTCTCTGCATGACCATTGCTTTGTGGGAAGTGTGGGCTGGAAGTAATATGGACAAAGTCATATTCAGAACTGAAGTCTTTGAATTCTTTACTTGAGAACTGTGGGCCATTATCACTTCTTAGCTCACTTGCGATCCCAAAACGAGCGAATGTGGCTTTGAGTTTTTCGATCACTTGAGTCGTGGAAGGGGCAGGAAGTGACAAGATCTCTATATATCTGGAATAATAGTCTGATATGACTAAGTACTGGGATTTGTTGTGTTCACACAAATCTACACCTATTTTCTCCCAGGGTCTACAGGGTAGTTCGCTTGGAATTAATGGTTCCTTCCGTTGTGCCGATCTTGTTTTGATGCAGTATAAGCAATCTTGCACTTGCTGTTTGATATCTTGGGATATGTTAGGCCACCAAACTGCCTGGTTTGCTCTTTCGCGACATCTGTGTAAACCCTGATGACCGTCATGGATTCTATCCAGGATTTCTTTCCTCATACAGGTGGGGATAACTATACGGTTGCCTCTCACCACTATCCCTTTGATTTCAGACAGTTCTCCTCTCACCTTAAAGTATTCTTGAACTGCTTCAGGTGTATTTGCTACATACTCTGGCCAACCATTCCTGATAAACCATAGGACCGACTGTAACTGACTGTCTTCTTCAGTTTTCACTCTGATAATGTCCATTTTTTGTGGTGTGGCAGGGACATTATTGATGACAGATGCAACATACGCAGTTACCTCCAAATGACTGTCTGTGCTTTCAGTGGTATCATTTGGACCCCTTGACAGTGCATCCGCTATGGCCAGCGTCTTTCCTGGTGCGTACTCTGCATAGCAGCTGTATCTCATCAATCTCATTAAGAGTCTCTGGCACCTGAGTGGAACATTATCAAGATCTTTATTGTTGATAAGTGAAACTAGGGGTTTGTGGTCTGTGATTAATCTGAAGCTATCTAGCCCATAAAGATATTTTTCGAACCGTTCGCAGGCCCAGACCCCTGCTAAACACTCCTTTTCTATTTGTGCGTATTTTGACTCAGCATCACTTAAGCGTCTTGAGCAATACGCCACTGGTCTCCACTCGCCATTATCCTCTTGAAGCAAGACGCCCCCTACTCCATAGCTGCTTGCATCTGCAGAAACTGTTGTGGGTTTGTAGGCATCAAAAACTGTGAGGACTGGAGCACCCATCAGAGCATCCTTTACCTTTTGAAAAGCGATCTCTTGACTTGGACCCCAATTCCACATTACTTTGGTTCTCAAAAGGTCATACATGGGTTGACCGATCGTGGCTAGATTAGGAATATACTTCCCCAAATAGTTCACCATTCCTAGGAACCGTTTAAGCTCTTGTACATTCTGGGGTACCGGAAAGTTATTAATGCTGTCAACTTTCGCCGGGTCTGGCCTTACCCCCTCTGCATCGATGATGTGACCCAAAAAACGAATTTGATTTTGTTTGAACTTACATTTTTGTTTGTTCAACTTTAATCCAGCCACCTCAATGACTTTGAGTACTTTGTCCAGTCGTTCGTCATGTTCTTTTTCTGTTTTTCCAAAAACAAGAACATCATCCATATAAATTGCCACTCCGTCCAGTCCGTGTAGTGTCTCTGTCATTTTTCTTTGAAAAATCTCAGGTGCGCTTGTAATACCGAACGGAAGCCTTTTAAATGCATACCTGTCAAAGGGAGTGATGAACGTAGTCAGCCTGCTGCTCTTTTCCTCAAGGGGAATCTGGTAAAATCCACTAGCTGCATCCAGTGAGCTAAATATCTTGGCACCTGAGAGTTTAGAGATAACTTCCTCTGTTGTGGGAAGAATAAATTTCTCCCTCTTCACTGCATTATTTAGTTTCCTCAGATCAACGCAAACACGAACATCACCATTAGGCTTTAGTACAGGAACCATGGCTGCACACCACTCAGTTGGTTCTGTCACTTTTTCAATAATGCCCTCTTGTTCCATACGACACAGTTCCGCCTTCACCTTGGGCAGAAGAGGAATTGGTACACGGCGTGATACATGCACTGCATAAGGTTCAGCTCCCTCTTTCAGAACAATTTTCACTGGTTCAGTTTTTTAGCTTTCCTCCCTGCTGAAACACACCTTTTATTTCATTTATTCGCTTTACCAGACCCATCTCTGTGGCTGCCATTCTACTGAGCAGATTATGTGCATCCTTTCCTGGAATTACATACACAGGATAGTGATAACATTTACCTTTGTATGACATCTTTGGAAGAAATTGACCCAAACATTTAAGTTTGCCTCCTGGCGTGCTGAGTGATGTTTCTGCTGGAAACAGTTCTTTCTGTGGCACCAGCTGCTTAAATGTTTCCTCACTTATCACGCATGCATCAGCTCCTGTGTCTATTTTGAATTTTAGTGATGTCTGACCGATTTTTATTTCAACTGTCCAATTTTCCTCGTTTGTGTCTTCATTAACAGCCCCCAGAAACAACGAGCTCTCCATTTCTTCAGTTATTTCTCTTACTGCTTTTGTTTTACACACCCTCTGCCAGTGTCCTTTTTTGTTACATTTGTTGCATGTACTTTTTGTTGCAGGGCAAATTTCGTCTTTTATATGTGGTCTCTTACCACATCTACTGCAGCTCCGTGTGTTTCTGTAGCTGTCTGTGCTGCTCTGTGCTGCTGCACCTCTCGCTCTGTGTGTGTGAGTGTGTCTCCCCCTCCCTCTGGGTATTCCGTATGTGACTTGTTGAATAAGCTCACTCCGCATTTCACGCGATTGTAGATCCACTTGCATTGCGATGTCTTCAGACTGTCTTACATGTTGTATTGCCTCTGTTAGCGTCAGCGTAGACATCAGTTGTAACTTCTGGGAAAGACTTTTGTCTCTAATCCCTACTACTAATCGGTCGCGAATGTGCTCATCTCTTCTGTCACCGAACTCACAATTTGCGGCAAGTTCATAAAGCGAGCGAATATACGTCTCCGCTTTCTCCCCCACTTGTTGGTTTCTCTGATAAAAACATGCCCGCTCATGTATAATATTCCTTTTTGGGATAAAATACTCCTCAAACTTGGCTAGTACTACATCAAATTTGTCTCTATCCTCCTCACTTTCAAAACTGAAAGAAGCCAGTATTTTTTTCCGCCTCGCTTCCCATAGCGTAGACAAGAGAACTGACCTGAACGGGACCATCATCTTTGTTTAGTTTTGTTGCGGTTCTGAAACGGCAAAACCGCTGGTTCCATTCTGGCCATTCCGATGGTTTTTCGAAAGGAAATCTCTCCGGGGGGTTAAACTTTGCCATTTTTTCCCTATTTGTTAAGGCAAGGTTCACGCTGTTCTAATTTAACAGCTTCTGACACCATGTCATGTGAAGATAAAGAGACTCACACATGTTATATGTTTCTTCAACTAACTTTACTCTTCTTCTGATTATTACAACAACTGCTCTAGTAACTCAGTAACTCCCCCTACTGCACTTCACTATATTAGCACTTAACATACATGACAGTGCCTGCATAAGACTGTTTTTGCTTTGCTAAACTAAGAAATAAAAGAAAACTGCTGTCAGATCACTGATCTTTATAATGCTAATTATAGTAATACATAATAATAATAATCTCGGTCAGTTGGCATTTCTGTGTGCATGTTCTCCCTGTGTTTGCGTGGGTTTCCTATGGGTGCTCCGGTTTGCCCCACAGTCCAAAGATATGCGGTATAGGGGAATTATTTAAACTAAATTGGCCCTAGCGTGTGTGTGTGTGTGTGTGTGTGTGTGTGTGTGTGTGTGTGTGTGTGTGTGTGTGTGAATCAGTGTGTATTAGTGTTTCCTGTACTGGGTTGCAGCTGGAAGGGCATCCGCTGTGTAAAAATATATGCTGGATCAGTCGGTGGTTCATTCTGCTGTGGTGACTCCTGATAAATAAAGGGACTAAACTGAAGGAAAATGAATGAATTGAAGAATAATAATCTCTAATATAGATCAGTGGTTCAGAGGTAGCTATGGAAAAAAGAGAAATTTTCAGTTTCTCTGGATTTAATGGATTTTATTAGGCAAAATTTTTACATTTAATACAGTTAATCAAAAAACTGCATGTTCAGGGTTATGAAATCAAATTTTCATTTCTTAACTCCTCTAAAGTTCAACATGTTAGAAAACTTGACATCTTTTTATTATTTTGTGCAAAAAAGCTGTATAGTGTGGTACACATTCTATTTGATCTCTATTTCGCATATGATGGGATACAGACTATCACAGCTGACATCATCCCATAAGCCTGAGTCTGCGATAGCACCACAATCTTGTGCTCCCTTATAGTTATCAGGCTGATTAGGACCCCAGTTGGTAAACGTCAGCTTCTTTCTATCAGTGTCTACAAACTCTCCCTCTTTTTCTCTGTCTGTGATTCTAATAAATAGCCTTTTAAAAGCACTGGATACAAATACTTTCAGTAATGCATTTTCTTCAAGAGTTCTTGGCAAAACTAAAGCTCCCCCATTGCTACTGCAGTACTGCATCCCCTTATCAAAAGTCTCCTCGACGTCATCAGTAACGTAATATTTCTGTCCAACTTTTTTGAACGTTTTAAAATTCACAACCTTCTCAATCAGGGCAATCTTGTCACTGAGTTTCTGGAGCTCAGATTTCAGTGAGTCAGACATGCAGTCCTGTCCTGGTAAGCCTGAAATTTGACAAAGGTATGAGAAGACATATGAAGGTATAGTTTTTTGTATTAAATATAAATTATTTACAATTCAAAGAACATGATTATATTCACAAAAAAAGTTCATTTGAATCTTTTTAATGTTATATACCTGATGGTCCTCTTTCACCCTTTGCTCCGGCTGGTCCAGGTGGTCCTGCTTTACCTGGTGGCCCCTGCACATTCACTCCTGAGACAGTATAGTAGTATAAAACACACTTTATTGGAATCAGTGAAACAGTGATACAGATTTACTCTCACACTAACCTGGCTCTCCCTTCTCTCCTTTGGGTCCAGTGGCTCCATCTCTTCCGTCTCTCCCGTCTCTGCCAGGCAGACCATTGTGTCCCGGAGTACCAGGAACTCCAGCATAAGCAGGACAGTTTAGGCTCTGAGGGTCAGCAGCTCCAGCCAGCAGCTGCAGAACAAGCTGAAGGAGCAGAAGAGCCCCGAGGAACAGCTTCAACAGCGCCATCTGCTGGGACAAACAGAAAAACCTCAGAACTTTTCCACAATCTTTAAAAGACGACTATTTCCTCGTTTGTTGTTTGCTGGAGATTAAATCCTTCAACTTAAGGTACCTCAGATAAATAGGGTTAAACTTTTGGAAGATTAATTATGGTGTATATTATTAGCATATAAGAGGTTTAGTAGTATATTACAATGTATACAGTACAGTTCTGCACGATCATATCGCTTATGCCGAAACAAAACTACAACCTTGCCTTACTTACTATCAACATGTAGTAGCACGAGTTTATTAAATAAAAATGTATAATTAGTGAATATATGTTCTTTAAAAATAATATCTAAATGTTTGCTATATGGGAAAATTCTGAAACTAAATTATCATTCATTTATTATTTCTTGACTGACAGATAAAGACTGATTTCTCGATTTAATTTTTGATTTATGAATTTCTAAAAGTTCTTCATGTGGTCCATCTGGGTAAGCATATAATCATAACACAAAATAGAGTGCATCATTATGCTTCTTTGCTGGATAAAAGAGTGCAGTTCACAATTTCTGTTATTTTTAATTATTTCATTTATTTACTGATATTTTAAGAATACATTCAGGTACTTACAAGTTTATTAATGTAGCCAATGTGTCTGTTCCTTAAGTCTGTAAGAAAATTGACTGGCGAGGAGGGTCGTCTGGTTTAAAATCTGTATGCTCGTTGTTGTGAATCTTGTAATCTTGTTCAACCTACCGCCCATATTTATGGTTAACTGTTTATGAGTATGACTCAGGTCAAAGGCCCATTTCAGAGAATTATTAATAAAATAAGTCTGGGCCCAGAAATATTGGAGGTAGAGTGTTAAATACGTGTGTGGAACAGCTCTCTGAAATATTTCATTACATTTTTCGCAGTGTCTTATGTTACAAAGGGTTCCTGAAATTTAGAAAAAATCTGTTATCATTCCTAAAGCCAAAAGGTTTCCTCAGGAGCTAAATGATTTCAGGCCTGTTGCCCTTACATCATTAGTTATGAAGTGCTTTGACAAAATTGTTAAAGATTAAATTTTATATGAACAAAGGATAAGCTTAATCCATTGAAGTTTGCATTTAGACAAAGCAGGGGAGTTTAAGATTCTTGTTACACTGTTGAAACACCTGTTTAACCACCTGAAAAAGCCTAAGACTCATGCCAAATTGTTGTTTATTGATTTCTCTTATACTTTTAACATTATGAAACCATACTTGTTGATTGAGAAACTGACATCCCCTTTGAACTTGGATCTTAATATTAGTGGATGGATTATGTAATTTTAGTAGGGCGTCTGCAGTGTGTGTCAATGGTGATCCCTTGACTTTCAGTATTGTACCACTGGGTCCTCTCAAGGTTGTTGCCTTTCACCTTTTGTTCATCATGTATACTTAATGATTGTCGCATTGTGAACGGAAATTGACATATCATAAAATAGGCTGATGATTCAGTGATTGTGAGTCTCCTCCATGAGCAGGATTTGGGGCATAGTCCTGTTGTGGAAGAATTTACTTCCTGGTGTGATAGATTTTATATCCAGTTGAATGTAAATAAAACAAAACACATGGTGATAGATTACAGGAGGGTTTCTTCTACCCCGACAAGTTAAAGGTTTGGACATTGAAATTGTTGGCACACATAAATATTTAGGGGTTGTTATAAACAATATGTTGACATTCCAATCTAACATCCAGGCTGTCTATAAAAAAGAGCAACAAAGACTGTTTTCTTTTTTTTTTAGGAAACCTAGATCATTTAGTGTTTGTACCTCTAGTCCAGGGGTCACCAATCTCTGTCTTGGAGGGCCGGTGTCCCTGCAGGGTTTAGCTCCAACTTGCCTCAACACACCTGCCTAGATGTTTTAAGTATACCTTGCAAGGCCTTGATTAGCTTGTTCAAGTGTGTTTGATTAGGATTGGAGCTAAAATCTGCCGGACACCGGCCCTCCAGGAACAAGTTTGATGACCACTGCTGTAGTCAATGATAACACTGTTCTATAATCAATTTATTGAATCTGTTTAATCTTTCTGCATCGTAGCTTGGTATGGTCAAATAAGAACAGGTTGGATAGCCTTGTAAAGGTGGCAGGCAAGATTATCAGTTTTAACCAAGCTGGGCCAAAGGTAATGTATCAAAATTATGTCTTAAAGAGAGCTCAGGGTATTTTCGGCACCCCGGATCACCCATTGTACTCTGTGTTTCAGTTGTAGCCATCAGGATATTGTTTTAGAGTTCCTATAGGACAGAAATAACTAAAGGTTCTTTTATTGTGGCCAATAGGTCATTAAATAAGTCCAGTGGGAAGGGGCATGTATCTGACAATTGATTTATTGTATGTTTTATAGTAAAAACTTGGTAATGTGTACATGGAACTTTGCCTGTGTTATGGCACCTTGCTGGAATTTTAGTTCACCTAAACGGGATAATAAAGCTGAGTCTGAGTTTATTATACCTTAAAGATCATTTGCCAAAAAACTTAATTTACAGTAGGTGCATATTTTAATCAATCATGAACTGTACACATTGTTGCAAAACATTTGGTGCATTTATTTTTTGTTATGTATATTAAATGTATAATTTTACATACTGAAGAATGCTTCACACTCAAATCTAAATAGTATCTCATAGGTTGTTTAAAAAACCCTAATGGTCAATATTTGCATTCTCATTTTGTGCAAATATACTACATGTCTATTTCACATATAATAGGACGTATGTCACCACAATTTCCATCATCCCAAGTGCCAGAAACCTCTATTACACCACAGTCTTGTCCTCCTCGGTAGTCATCAGGCTGACCAGGACCCCAGTTGGTAAAAGTTAGTTGCTTCCCCTCAATGTCTACAAACTGTCCTTCTGTTTCTCTGTCTGTGACTCCAATATATGGCTTTCCAGTACTTAAAGCACTGGATACTGACACCCTGACTAGAGCTTGGTTTTCTGCAGCAGTTTTTGGCACAACTAATGTTCCACCAGCATCCTTGCAGAATTTTATGCCATCATTAAAATTTCCCAAAATACCATCAGTGACGTAATATTTCTGTCCAACTCTCCTAAAGTTGCTGAAGCTCACAGCTTTCTCAATGGTGGCAGTCTTGGCTTTAAGATTCTGGATCTCAGACCTCAGGGACTCAATAACACTTTCACTTCCAGGAGACCCTGAATGAAGAGTATTTATGTTAGATAGGTTGTAAACACACTTAATGTTCATGCACAATTATATATGCTGAAGTCACCAAATTTTTACTTGAGGAATTTTGGTAATACTCTACTTTGAGGACAAATTCTCACTATACATGATGGCTGATTAGCAGAATATTACAAAAAAATTATTTTTCAAATCTCTTAATACTACCCCACACCTATACCGAACAGCACCTTATTAACTATGAATAGGGAGCAAATTAGATGTTTATGTTAGCTAGTTAATAGTTTGAATTAGTGCCCAAACTAAAGTGTAAACAAACTTATAAATAACTAATAATACCCGGTGGACCCCTTTCACCCTGCGGCCCATCCGGTCCAGGTGGTCCAGCTTTACCAGGTGGTCCCTGCACACTCACTCCTGTAAGCAAGAGCAAAAATGTCATGTATTAAGGTAGAACTGAAATGAACAACAAGCTCATGCTCTCTCGCTCATCAATCCCAGACACAAACCTGGCTCTCCCTTCTCTCCTTTGGGTCCAGTGGCTCCATCTCTTCCGTCTTTCCCGTCTCTGCCAGGCAGACCATTGTGTCCCGGAATACCAGGAACTCCAGCATATACAGGACAGTTCAGGGTTTGAGGGTCAGCAGCTCCGAGCAATAGGTGCAGAACAAACTGAAGGAGCAGAAAAACCCAGAGGAACAGCTTCAACAGCGCCATCTGCTGAGACAAACAGGAAAACCTCACAGAACTTATCCACAACCTGTAAAAGACGACTCGTTTGTTAAGTTTACTGGAAATTAAATCCTTCAACTTTAGGTACCGCAGATAAATATGGGGTTAAACTTTTGGAAGATAAATTAGCGTGTATATTATTAGCATATAAGCGGTATTACAATGTATACAGTACAGTTCTGCACGATTATATTGCTTATCATGCCTAAACAAAACTACAACCTTGCCGCCTTACTTACCATGCAGAAGGAGTCTATTAATGAAAAACTTATAATTAGTGATTGTCTTCTTTAAGAATAATATTATCGAAATGTTTGGTATGAAAATGGTACCGCCTCAGAAAGGTGTGACTGCCATGCCAATGGAGTAAACAGGACCCTTACCCCCAATATGGATAAAAAAAAAAGATTGGCCAAATGACATTTTAAAATTAAATTACCATTCATTAAAAAATTCTTGACTGATTAAGACTGATTTAATTTTTGATTAATGAATTTTCCAAAAGTTCTTCATTTGGTCCAGCTGGGAGTCCATCGTTATGCTTCTTTGCTGGATAAAAGTTTGCAGTTCTCCATTTCTGTCATTTTTAATTCCTTCATTTATTTACTGATATTTTAAGATAATGTTCAGGACAGGTACTTACCAGTTTAATAAAGGAGCCAATGTGTAGCAAGTCTGATTGGCGAGGAGGGTCGTCTGGTTTAAAATCTGTATGCCTGTTGTTGTGAATCTTGCATTGTAAAAAAAACTCTCTTCCCCTCAGGATATTCCACCCATACAATGCACAATGTGTTTTAGGGTGTGTTTGTTTTTTTCACCCAACCTCCCATATTTTTACAACCTGGTTAACTGTTTATTATACATTAAAGATCATGTGCCAAATACTTTTTTAGATGCATATTTTAATCAATCATGAACTGTACACATTGTTGTTTGCATAACATTCGGTGCATTTATTTTTTGTTATGTATATTAAATGTATCATTTTACATTCTGAAGAATGCTTCACACTCAAATATAAACTATTTGTAAAGCATATAGGTTGTTTAAAAAACCTTAATACGGAATTTCTGCATTCTCATTTCATGCAAATACGGTAGAGTTACTACTTGATGTCTATTTCACATATAATAGGACGTATGTCACCACAATTTCCATCATCCCAGGTGCCAGAAACATCTATTACACCACAGTCTTGTGCTCCCTGATAATCATCAGGCTGACCAGGACCCCATTTGGTAAATGTTAGTTGCTTCCCCTCAATGTCTACAAACTGTCCTTCTGTTTCTTTGTCTGTGACTCCAATATATGGCTTCTCATTAATTAAACCACTCGATGCTGCCACCCTGACTAAAGCTTGATTTTCTGCAGAACTTTGTGGCACAACCAATGTTCCACTAGAGCTCTCGCAGAGTTTTATGCCATTATCGAACGTTCCAAAAATACGATCAGTGACGTAATATTTCTGTCCAACTTTCCTGAAGTTGCTGAAACTCGCAGCTTTCTCAATTGTGGCAATCTTGGCTTTAAGATTCTGGATCTCAGACTTCAGGGACTCAATAACACTTTCACTTCCAGGAGACCCTGAATGAAGAGTACTTATGTTAGATAGGTTGTAAACACACTTAATGTTCATGCACAATTATATATGCTGAAAACCTCAAAATTCAATTGATAAATTTTGGTAATGCTTTACTTTGAAGACAAATTCTTACAGAAATTACGGGGGGTTTCTGGGAGAAATAACAAAATGGGAGGTTGGCAGGAAATGGGTCTGAAATACAGGAAACTCCCGGGAAAAACGGGAGTGTAGGCAGGTGTGAGACACTCTGCACTTTGACTACTTCAATATTGTTGATAAGCTGTGGTCGGCATTTCTTTCTGTCTTGCACTGAACGCTGTCGACCAATCGCAACAGATTGTCATTGGTCCAATCAGCGCAGATTAGCTTCAAACTAGGAGAGGTTTGGGAACCAATGAATCCCTGAACAATTCATATAGAAGCTGTTGAGATAAATACTGTAAAAATAAAAGCATATTATAGGACAATAAAAGTGTTTTTGACCTTGCATTATGTATATCAGCCTGTTGTTGGAGACCCCCAAAACCAAAATAGGACCCTTTTTAATGTATAATAAGGGCTCTTTAAATAATGTCTAATTAGCAGAATATATAAAAAATAAATAAAAAATAGTTTCAGATCCCTCAATACTACCCCAAACCTAAACACAGCAGCACCTTATTAATTATTAATAGGGAGCAAATTACTTTACTATAGTTATTTAATAGTCTAAAATAATGCCTAAACTAAAGTATAAATACAATTTTAAACTACAATAACTAATAATACCTGGTGGACCGCTTTCACCCTGGGCTCCATCAGGTCCAGGTGGTCCAGCTTTACCAGGAGGTCCCTGCACACTCACTCCTACAAGCAAAGAGCAAAAATGTCATGAATTAAGGAAGAACTGAAATGAACAACAAGCTCATGCTCTCTCGCTCATCAATCCCAGACACAAACCTGGCTCTCCCTTCTCTCCTTTGGGTCCAGTGACTCCATCTCTTCCGTCTCTGCCGTCTCTGCCAGGCAGACCATTGTGTCCAGGAGTGCCTGGAACTCCAGCATTAGCAGGACAGTTCAAGGTTTGAGGGTCAGCAGCTCCGGCTAGGAGCTGCAGAACAAGCTGAAGGAGCAGAAGAGCCCTGAGGAATAGCTTCAACAGCTCCATCTGCTGGAACAAAGAGTGATGGGTGTTTTTCAACAGTTTTGGACAACTTTAATGAATGCTTGATTCACTTCAAATGCTTACTACTGTACACGAAGCAACAATGTTTTTTTAAATTCATAGACGTTCACTAGAGATTATTATTTTCTATTATAAACTCGTTAAACAGCCTACAATACAAAACACAGTATAAAATGTTTCGTTGTTTATCACACATTAGTACAAAAATGTCAGCATCACTGCTACCGTACGTACTGCTTCAATGGAGAGTCGCTCCTTTAGTGAACGTACAAATACTACAAAACTAAAATTTCCGACGTGACTTGAGAAAGGAGTTTTCTTGCTGTAGACGCCACGCCTCCAAGCATGTATATTCGAGTCATTACGGTAACAGTAGCTATGACAGGTGAGGAAGTTGTCGAGTTTCAGTCGTCAACAGCTCACCGGTTTACTTCATTGTACACTAATAATACACGGTCGCAAAGCGTTAAAGGTAAGTTTTTGCCTTTATTTTTTTAGTCACGTCGTAATGAGTGTTTACAGTAACGGCCACGTTAACGTCAACAATTTCTGCATTGTCAGACATGCGTCAGACTGTTTATGTTTATAAATCTGTCGTGTGTCAGATTTTACAATCATACTTTACTGAACAAGTTATTTTTTTGCACGTAAATATATCTTACATTAAATGATGGCGTCCTATGCGGCCATATGGAACTGACATTGCGAGATAGAAATTATATTATTTTTCATTCATATCTCAGATAAGAAAGGGGACTTTGTCCGTCATTCAGTCTGTCAACCTTAAATGTCCTGCGAATAAAACTTTATAGGCAGTTCATCTTTAGAGAAATACCCACTTTACGTTAAGGGCGTCACATAGTCATTGAGGGAAATTTATAGACTTTATTCATACCTCTAATAAAATAAACTCGGTGAAAAGGCAGGAATAATTGGAGGTAGTTTGATTGTCCTGCTGTGCCTACAGTACGTTTGTTGTTTGCATAAGACACACCTAGAGTAGGCTTGTCAGTGCCATTGATTCTGAACTGTCACCATCTTTAGACAGAAAATCTGTCAGCTTATGCTGTCAATGTTGATAGATTAGTATTTGTTTTTTCTGGTGTAACTTTATGTATAAAAGGTTTGACATATTGCTATGGCAGTTAGCATAAATACATGAGCATAACTCAGCAACAGTGCTGGTTAGTAAGTGAATACTTGTAATGTGTTTTTTGTATATGTAAACTAATATGGCAGTAACATAGCTTCAGGTTTGCATATTTTTTAAATATCCGCATGACATTGAGGTAAACGATAATAAATGTAATATTTTTTTAAAAGATTAATATATATATATATATATATATATATATATATATATATATATATATATATATATATATATATATATATATATATATTTATATTTAATTTACACTTATGGGACTAAGCTGAAGAAAAGTGAGTGAGTGAGTGATTTAATTAGTTATCTTATCAACTCCCAAACCCTTCTCAAACAGTGTTAGGTAAGATTGTAAGGTGCTTCAAAAAAGTAAATAATCATTGATTGAACAATCAATTGTGTTTAGTTTTCTGATTACTTTGTCTAAAATGTTACTTGATTACTCAGTAAGCAGTTTTATTACTTGATTCAATACTATTTAAAATTTGTACAGAATAAATCCATAATCATCCAGAATACAAATTAAACGTTAACAGTTGAAGTTAGAATTTTTAGCCCCCTGTTTATTTTTCACCCAATTTCTGCTTAATGGAGAAAAGATTTTATATTTTCCAAGACACTTCTATACAGCTTAAAGTGACATTTAAAGACTTAAATAGGTTAATTAGGTTAACCAGGCAGGATAGGGTAATTAGGTAATTTATTGTATAACTTTTTTTTTTTATTCTGTGGACTATAGAAAAAAATATATAGCTTAAAGAGGCTAATAATTATGACCTTAAAATGGCTTTTAAAATCTGTTTTTATTCTAGCCAAAATAAAACTAATAAGACTTTCTCTTAAGAAAAATATTATCAGACATACTGTGAAAATTTCCTTGCTCTAATAAACATCATGAAGAGTTTAGATGCAAAAACTTCAAAAACAAAATGCCGTCTGAAATTTTCCTCTAAAATTAGCATTTTTTCATGCTCCTGTGTGTATGTTCAGTAATATAACTTTTATGGCATAGAATAGGTTCTTTTCCTGGCCTTTAAATGCAAAACCCCCTAGAGTTCTTCTCAAATCAGCCATTTTTTATACTTCTGTGTGCATATTTAGTAAAGTTAATTTTTTGGCAAAGGACAGATTATTTTCATTGCCTTTAAAGTAAAATAGCTGACTATAAACATACATAGGGGGCTAAAAATGCTCATATATCTTATATTGAATGCTGTCCATATATCTTGTATTGTATTGTATTGTATTTATTTATTTATTCATTTTTAATTTCAGGGGGACTTTTAGCTTAAAAAAGTAACAAGGAATGTTAAACATATGTATCAAAACTTAAAGTTTTTCAAAGTACTAATGAAATCATATTTTATACTGAATATTTCATATTGACATTTAATTTCTTTCTCAATTCATTGTTTCTTAAACATTAGTGATCATCTGACAAATTTAACCTTCTTTAGTTATTCTGCCAATATATTTGTATAACAAATATATATTTACTCTGATTTATATAGAGCTGTTGATTCATGCACCATATTTTAGGCAAGTATATTTAAAGTAACTGTAATTAAACCTAAAAATGAAAAGTAATCCCCTATTTTATGAAGAAGTCATTTAAATACTGTAAATAATCACACTCAACACTCATCTAAAACAATCACTTTGAGGAAATGTGACACGTGATGTTTATTGTAGTTAGCCAGACATTTTATTTTTCACAAAAGTTATTTGGAACATTAAAGGAGACCCTTTATTTATCTATGCAGTCTAAGTAAATAAATTTCAATAATTTCCCTTTGAAGCACACATTCCTACTCCATGTTTCTGCCTTCTTCAGCTAAGCAGTCATGAAGGCTCCGGCTCTCCTTCAGTCCGATCTGAAGGTAAATACGGACATCAGACTACAGCAAATTTGCCACAGTCCCCGGCTGGAAAACCGCATTTTGGCTCAAGCAGCCTCAGCATTGTCTCACCATCAGTATGCAGCTCCATCCTGGGCCAGTCAGACCTGCATCTCCTCAGCATGTCCAGCTCTCCAGCCAACCAGCCTGTCCTCAACCAGGTCTTCCTCGTCCCTTCTGTCCTCCACAACGATGAGCTCTATCTCCTCTGATTCGTCCCTGCTGAGCACCAAAAACACCCTTCTGATAGAGCCCCGACTCCACCTTCCAGCCTCATCCTCTCTCACCTCCACCTGCTCCCAGAATCCTCTACTTTATTGCTCTAAAATGTCCACAGCCAGCATCATCCCAAATATCTGCTCCTATCTGTCAACTTCAGCGGAGGATAAAGTGAGCTCACATGAAAAGAGAGAAGAGGAAGGCATACTTTTATCAACCGAAGGCCTGCTGGGAAATAGAGAGGAGCCCAAACAGGTATAAAGTGATTTCTTCCATGGTGATTTGTAAAATTGTTTGCGAATATTTCAGCACTGTCTTTATTGATTTTAGGAAGCGTAACTAACAAAAGAATAAAAAACAAAAATAGTAATTATAATAAACAAAATTGGAATATATACAGTGCTTAGCATAATTGAGTACATCTCATTTTAAAATTGAATATTTTTATCCATTTCTCAGTGAATATAGGCCATGTATTTAGGTGCATTTAAACAAAACCGATTTATTAAACAGATATATTCATTAAAATAATATTTTAATCACTTAACATATTTAGACATTGAAAGATAATACAATTAAATTCATGCTGAATTTTACAAAAAAAATTACAACCTACAAAATTCACACTAAAGTTTTACTTTTTTGCTCCTCTTGATTTTGCCTCCTTTAAAAAATTGCATTTAATATAATTCTATAGCATATACATTTGGGTTTACTAGTTTTTGGACTGTGATCGTAGGTTATTTATCGTTTATCTTTATTTATCGTAGGTTTGTTAGATAAGCTCCAGATTTGGCTTCAGTACTGACTGATCTAATGTATATGCACAAATATAATATCGTATAGCTTACTTTAAAAAATATGAATTTAAAAGAGAGATTTGTGAGGGGTGTACTTATATATGCTAAGCATTGCATATATAATACAACTATGATATATATAATATAAGTACAGCAAGAAAAATAGAAATTCACACCTGTATATTAATACTTATATTCATAGACACATGTGTAAATATATAAGGATTCTTCAAAAACTTATTCTTTTCTTCGAAAAACTCTTTTAAGTTTTCCCTAAACAAATATATGATTTTTTTTTTTCAAAGCAAAACACAGAAACAATCTTTGAAACTATTGTTTAAAGGGCACCTATGATGAAAATCAACTTTTGTAAGCTGTTTGGATAGAACTGTCTCTATGTATAGTGTGCCCACACAAAATTTGAGTAATATAAACTCAACAAGTCTCATTTTTATAATTCAATCACGGAATTAAAATAGGACCCAAATCCCAGTGATTTTGAGGCCCACCGCAACGTGACAGGGTAGTGCTTTTTTTCCCCTGCCCACAGAATTGATGAACAGGCACATTTAAAAATGTATTTACAACAGAGCATGTTTGTTCAGCATTTGTGGGAGAATCATCATTTCAGAAAGGCTTGAATAAACTCCACCACAAATACATGAAATAAACTTATTTGGTATTTTTGACTAATGAGATGAATTTCAGCTTCATACGAGTCTGTCTCTATCACTGACCGACATAACGCATGATTAGAAGCAGACACGCATGTGGGAATGGTGTGTGGGGAAAAGCAGCTCATTTGAATTTAAAGCCACAGGCTACAAAAACAGCTACAACGTATTCAGACACCAAAATAGGCAGAATCTGCTGGCTATAATAAATAATCTAATGGGTATTTTAGGCTGAAACTTAACAGAGACATTCTGAAGACACCAAAGGCTTATTTTACATCTTGTACAAGGGGTAAAATAGGTGCCCTTTAAAAATGGCTTTTTTTGTTTGTCCAATGGAGAGCTAGTCATGTGTTAAATCTTTAATTATTAAAAAAATTGGTTCTCCATGAACTAACTGATGCATTGCTTGTATGCAAATCCTCTTAATTTTATTACGTCTTACTTTGCAGGATGCCCTCAGGATGTCTTCACAGGAAAGCTTGGATGGGGATGACCAGATGCTGTCGTCTGAAGCGGCTGTTTTGGATATGGATGTAGATGTAGTGGGGGAGCAGACTGTGGCCCTTCGTGAGGTGTTTGGAGATCTTGAAGTAAGCAAAGAGGAGAAACTTGCTGAACTGAGGGACCGGAAGGTGAGCTTAATGAACACATTTATTCTTTAGCTTGATGTGTGTCTATGTTTTGGTGATTAGACACTCAGCACAATTATAAATGTTGAATCGTAAGTGTTTTTCACAATTATGTCTGATTGAATAAAGATGTTGACAATGCAAAACAGTGACGGAAGACTTTGCCAGGTGATTTTATATAGAAAAATATGTCAAACGTGTATATACAATGCCCAATATGAACGAGTACATTCCTCACAGATCTCTTTTAAATGAATAAATATTTTACAGGATGCTTTAAAATAAGATATTTGTGCACATACTTTAGATTATTGAGTTATAAAAAGCCAAATCTGGAACTAATTTAGCAAAATAACTTCATAATTAGCACACCCCAATGAACATCTTAAGGGAAATAATAAATAAAATTGTAATAAAGAGAAAAAAAATTAAGACAATCATAAAAATACCTAATGTGAATTGAAATATATTACCTAAAGATGTTTGGTTATCACACTCGCATTTTAATTTTAACTGCTTAATAAAACTGTTTTGTTTAAATGCATCTATATATTGTTACAAATTTATACTGGTATAATAAATAGTTTACTAATAAATAACTTAAGGAAACCTTTACTCACCCCAACCCTGTTGTATAATTAAACAATAATAACAATAATTTAATAATTAAATCATTCATCCATTCATTTATTTTCCTTTGGCTTAGTCTCTGATTTATCAGACTTCACCACTGTGGAACGAACCGCCAATTATTCCAGCATATGTTTTGCACATTAGATGCCCTTTCAACTGCAACCCAGTACACACTCATACACTATGGCCAATTTAGTTCATCCAATTCACCTATATCGCATGTTTTTGGGCTGAACATGGGGAGAACATGCAAACTCCACACAGAAATTCCAACTTGCCAAGCCCGGACTCGAACCAGTGACCTTCTTGCTGTGAGGAGACAGTGCTAACCTCTAAGCCACAATTCTACCCTTTTAATAATTTAATTAATAATAATAAATAATTACTTCAATCATTATTCTGCCAGATAATGGATGTTGTTTTTGTTGTTTTTGCAAATCCTTCAGAACAACCTGTTGAATATGGTGTGCTGCTCGCTGATTCAGAAGGGCTGTGCCCCAGGCCAGAAGGACTGGGATAACAAGAAGAGTGTGTGGAGCATTATCAAGAAACTAGCTACAGAGATTACCACAGAAGATCCTGAGTTTGTCCTCAAGGTTTGTGCATTTGCGTGTGTGAGTGTATGCTTGTTGTGATTTTTGTAGTTGATGCTAATGATTTTTTATTTGCATTGGTTTTAGGTTGCAGTCTACACTAGGCAGGAACTGAACATTCGTATCACAGCCAACTACCTGCTGGCGTTGGCGGCTCATCTGCCTGCGTCTAAACAACACCTGAGAAGATACTTTTGTCCTGCTGTGCAGCTGCCATCTGATTGGCTGGAAGTGGCACGTCTCTATAGCATGGTATGTTCGCCTGTCATATGATATTTACACGGTATTATATATCATATTGGCTCTTCAAGGTATTTCAAAGAATATTAGCACTGTAGATTTACAAATAAGGTCTTTATTTTTCTTGTGTGGTATTATTTCAATGTTGTTTTGCTTTTTTCCTGCTCTTTCAGTGTTTCAGTAAATCTTTACCCTCTTGCCTGAAAAAAGCTCTTGTGGATAAATTTAAGCAGTTCAGCGAATATCAGCTGGCTAAATACAATACACGAAAGCATCGCTGCAAACACAACAAAAACCAAAAGAAAGGAAAGGTAATGTAAAAAACCCTCAATCTTTAATATTATAGACTAAAACATGCACATTACAGTTGCTTCATAAGTCTGGGATGATTCAAAATAAATATTTATTAGTTATTTTACCCTTTTAGAATATATATTTGAATAAATCTTATTTACATGAGCTTGGTTTACGGTTGATTTGTTTTTAATAAGATTATGTCCCATATTAATACTGTGACTGACTTGTGAAATGCTCTGTATTTTATGCCTTTAGAAAAGCACACATCCAAGATAAAATATTGAACACGTTATTTCTTTGTAAATATTAAAATATGGTTGATTTCTACTCTTTTTGTTTTAGAATATCTCGCCCGAGGAGTGGAAGAAGTGGGGTGAGCTGCTCAGAGTCGACGAGCCCATTCTAAGAAAATATGTGAGCTTTGCCATCTTTAGATTCATTCATTCATTTTCTTTTTGCCTTAGTCCCTTTATTCATCAAGGGTCGCCACAGTGGAATGAACCGCCAACTTATCCAGCATATGTTTTACACAGCTGATGTCCTTCCAGCTCCAACCCAGTACTGGGAAACACCCATACACTCTTATAGGCACACTCATACACTACGGCCATTTTAGTTTTATTAGTTCATTGTTTAATTAGTTTAATTTGGGACTCAAACCAGCAACCTTCTTGCTGTTAGGCGACAGTGCTAACCACTAAAGCACCGTGTCGCCTATGTTTAGATTTATTTGTCTGATATTAGATAATGCCTTCCATCTAATATATCTGTCTTACGGATGAGATGTTGAAGTGAGGTCCTGACTCTCTATGGTCTTTAAAAATCTCGTAAAGAGTATAGGTGTAACCACGATGTCCTGGCCAAATTCCCTCCATCTGCCCTTACCCATCATGGCCTCCCAATCATCCCCATCCACTGAATAAATGCTATCACTGTCTTACCAGTCCCCCAATTGCTGGTATGTAGCGAACACACTGGTTTGACTGCCAAAGCATCGTCCAAGTGGAAGCTGCACTCTGGTGGGGGTGTTGACCCCCCTCGTGATTTCAAAGTGCTTTGGGTGTATGGCCATAAATGCGCTATATAAATACACATTACAATACTTTACATTACAACGTTACAAATGATTGTTAAAATGACCTAATAACAGCTTATGGTACTTTTCTGTATGTTCTGATGTAGTTGAACAGCCAGAAGCACACTAAAAAAGATAAAAAAGAGAGTGAATTCAGCCTCAAGAAGATGGTAATGCGCCTTCACATCAAGGAATCTGCAGAACATGTCATGGCCATTCTGGGAAAGAAGTTAGTTCTGCAATTTGTGTGTACATTTTAATGAACCCATGATGCTTTTTAGATTATAGCTTTTGTAAAGTCTGTTTTGTAGCTGTTTGTGTATGTAAAAGGTGTAAAACAGATTCAGATTTAGTTTTTTGCTCATTCCAGTCTTACTGCAGTTCATAATGTTTGCGTACAGTCTGTTTTCTGCAATAGAAAATCTACATGCATTCACTACCAGGGTTTAAGGGCTAGAACTGATAAATAAAACTGATGTCATCTGTTTATGCAAGTGCTCACAAAGCATATGTAGCTGAAATTCAGATGTGGTAATCTGCAGTTTGTTTGTAACCAATCACAACAGACTGAGTGAATGTGACCAATCAGAGAAGAGTACATTTTCAGAGTGGAGGAGTGTAGAGAGACTGGATTCTTAACTGTTAAAAATAGTGTATGAATAAAGGTTGTGCAGTAATGTATATTACAAGAACTTGCAAGTGTTTCTCACTGTGGATGGATGTAAACGTATCGTAGGAGGGTGTAAAACAAAATTAAAAACCTTAAGAAAAGCATAATAGGGACACTTTAATATGTTTTACATTGGTTAACTGCTATCTTCAACTTTCTATTTTTTTATGTATTTTTTTTTTATCCTGCAGATACCCGAGTGATCTGAAGGCGTTCTCTCGCAGTGGTCTTAGTGGGGTCTGGGACAGAGAGAGAGCCGGAAAGCAGATGAAACTTAAGCAACCTGACACATGGGAGCGCAAAGTTAGTCAGGAGGGAAACAAAGCTGCCACCTGGGAGAAACTCATCGGTGTGTGAAGGAGGGACATACTGCATCTGAAACGGACATTATTTTTGAACGTCTACTTATTTAGGTTTTTAATTTGCAGATGGGAAGTCTCTTCCTTTTATGGCCATGCTCAGGAACCTGAGGAACATGATCACTGTGGGCATCAGCGAGAAACATCACTCTAAGATTCTTAACAGACTGTCCTCGAAGGTGAGCTAGATTTCTTTCATTCTTTTGCTCACCGAAAAGTGTGCGTGTATGTGTATACAGTATTATTTCATTTTTGAGTCTGAATTTTTCTTACAGAATGCTGTAATCCAGAGCAGGCAGTTTCCCTTCCGCTTCCTGTCTGCTTATAAAGTCATTTTGGAGCTCTTTAAGTTTGGTAAGTTCCTGATTTTAAAGGGCATTCAATTTAAGAGTTGGGTCCAGATGAATGCAAAAACCCAAGCTGTAAAAACTGAGTGCAAAACTTTGAGATCCTCATACATGCTTTATTTAAAATGAATATGTTCTATTGCTTTATTGCATTGTGTGTTCATGGAGGGCTTTACTTTTTATGTGCAGAAGCCCTTTGCTGGAGATTAGGAAAATAATGTTGCAGACACCATTAGCAAATCCATGATTATACTATCAATACAGTTTTTACTTGCATTAATTAGGGAGGCAGTAATAAAAAGTAATTATTAATATGTAACTAAATAAATTAAATTAATGGGTAGTGGTCAAATCAGCAGGACATCAGTTAGCAAGATGAAAGTTTTTCAAGACTGGTGCAGGGCTTCTGGCTGTGCATACGTCAAAGCTGTTTACATTTTGATTGAGTTGGGTTTAAAGTCAAGTTTGACTTGGGTCTAAATTAATCAGTGCTGTCTTGGGTCATTTTTTTATTCTTAAAAATAGTAATGCTTATTGGATTAAATAAAAAATACTTAAGGTTGAGTGCAGATTTAAGGCCTGAAGTCTAGTTATGACTATAGTTTTCCAGAAAAGTGACCTGCATGTCAAAATCATGTTAAATGCTAGGATTTTTTAATGAAATAATGTTGATCTATTAAGGTAAAACATACATGATCATTCATGGTACACAGCAAGGATGTTTTAAATTGATCAAAAGGATTAATAGAGACATATTATTATTAGTAGTAGTATTAGTATTAGTATTATTTTTATGTTACTGAAGGGTTCTGGTTCAATTAAATGCTGTTTTTAAAGCCTATGCTTGTCAAAGCGTTAAAGAAAAAGTTTCTACAAAAATATTAAGTAACTACTGTTTTTAATGTTGACAATAAAATAAAATGTACAATGAATCAAATCAGGCTATGAGAAAAATTCTGCAGGATCATGGGACACTGAAGACTGTAATGATGGCTGCTGTGAATTTACCAGTCCATTACAGACATAAAGGGCCCTATCATACACCCGGTGCAATTAGGCGCAAGACGTGTTTGCCGCAATGTGTTGCTATTTTTAGACCAGCGCATGTTTGTATATAACTCTATTGTTATTATTGTTCATGTATTTGTTTGCTGGAAATTAGAACTGAATTTAGAAATAGTTTTGAAACAAATTTTTGCACTTAAGAAACTAAATTAAATATTCAGTCTAATGGATGTCTTCAGTGAAGTGCGTACAACACCATTTCCTTATCCAAAAAAGAGAGAAAGAGAAAGTAAGTAGGCCGAATGGAGGAGGCTTGTTCTTTATCCTCACTCTGCAGATGGTCTGTTTAACAGTTTTCTTGTTAGTGAAGTGTCCAGTTTTTCCACTTACAAAGTCTGCCATGTAAATAGCAAAAGACGAGTCTCTGATTGGCTTAATGCACATTATGCTCAAAACACACCTGTAACTCATCAAGAGAATAAGCACAATCCTGTTAGACCATGTGCCACGGCGCAAAGCATATTTTCTGTCCTTAAAATAGCAAAAGTGGATTTAGACACGCTAATGCTATTGCGCCATGCTCTTTAGACTTTGCACCTAGATCAATAAAATAGGGCCTAAACTATGTAAAGCGAGCTATTTCCACCTTTATTTTTTTATCATATTAATGTATCTTTTGGTTAACACAAATTATTAAAAAACAGATACCCCAAACCTTTGTACAGTTGTGTATATTTAACTCGTACATTAGGTTTAAGTGTTTTAATCTACAAAACTGTTTATTATTGAAACAGCACATTTCCATAGAAACTTTTTATATTTTTATAGATGTGCTCTTGATGTTTGAGTGACATGTTTTCCCTCTTTCAGCCAGAGGAGCTGCGGTAAAAACGAAGAGCTCTACGGACATCATTCGAGACATTCTAAAGAAACTGCCAAAGACCAGACGATACAACCGAAACTGCTTGGACTGGGATAAAGCAGAACGCAAGAAACTGCGGGTTACATTGCGTGTGCCCTTTGTCTACCGCCTGTTCAACGTCAAACGCAATCTCATGATAAAAGCAAAGTGTGTATTGCTCAATATTTTGTTTAAAAAAACTTTACCATAGTTTAAAGGTGCTTTATGTAAGTTTTTAACTGTTATTAAGCATTAAAAAAACATAATATGTTTGCAGATATTTAAGAAACATGGTAAGTGAACATTTTTGTTTATGTGAAAAACAATGCTAGGATCAGATATTATGCTTTGAAAATATGAGCTACATGCTGGAACGGCTGTCTTTGTTTTTGTTTTTTTAACCCGCCCAATGCCAGTTTAGCCAATTATATTTCAGCACCCTGCGTTGCCTTGAAGGAAAGCCGAGTAATTCATTCATTCATTCATTCATTCAGTCAGTCAGAAAGGCTCTCAAAGTGTTTGACCACAACCAAAATGCAACCTCTTGTGGACAGTAGCAGCCTCCGAAATGAGACTCAGATTCAGAGTTCCACATGAGGTTGTAAATTAGCAAATAATATAAGTATAACGAGCGTAAACATTGGGTGAGAAGGTTACATTTTAACATCGTGTCCTAGTAACACGCTACATGAGGAGATTTGTAGTGATGGGTAATTTGGCTGTTTGCACCAGACGAAACACGACAGAAATGAAAAAACATCCATTCAGACGCAAAGAAAATATGCACTTGCATGATAAGGTTTATGATCTAATTAATACATATTAACCCTCTTTACCATTATTAAATGTACATGCTGAATCACTGATATGTGTTTAGTTCTAAAGTTCAATTTCAAACGGTTTATTTTATTTTCAATAGGTGAACTATCTGCTGCTGCTTTCAGTAGTGTGACCATAAATGTCATGTAAAATGGTATTCACACTAGGCCTGTGTGATTAATCGAATCGCAATCGCAAATTCAAATGTTACGATTAGCTAATCGCAAGAGGCTGTGATATGAAATATTTATGTATTATTTAATTTTTCCTGCCCAGAGCAAATGCGTGACTTTTATCTGTGTGTGTGATAGTCTTACTAGCCAATTGGGTGATTGCACTTTCGTGCACTTCACGTTTCGACTTATGCGGTGCGCCCACAATAATTAAACAAAAAAACAAACCGGAAAGCTCGGACAATTAGGATAGTGGCGTCTGTTGCTTCAGAAGCATTAATAGACAAATTAATATCAAAGAAAAACAGGACATCTGTAATACGGGAATACTTTGGTTTCAAAGTCACAGACACCAAACAAAACAGATAATCTTTAAGAGCTGTTGGAGAATTGTTGCCACGGTTTGAAGATTATTGACCTAAAGCTTGACTACAAAATTAAATTGCAAATCAAATCGCAAACGCAATATCTGTCAGAAAAATCACAATTAGATTTTTTCTCCAAATTGCACAGCCCTAATTCAAACTCACATTGTTAGCATTTAACACTAAATAAAGCACATGAGGTTTACTTGAGGTAAACATTATCAGTCTATCCTGCTGTTCAGCTGCAAGAAATAGAAGCCGTTTCTAAAATATAAATTTCAGTTCTTTTGGTTAGAACAACAACTATATGGAAAATATTGTTTCTATCACGTGCCGTTGCTTTTATTTAGACACGACTTAAATTAGCCTTTAGGCTCTAGGTAGGCACACTTCTGTTGATGTTGTCAATCAGGCAACCTGCGCTTGCGTGTGTTTTAGACCAGGCGTGCAATACCTAGTTCAACTGGGTGTTAAACTCACATACTGCACCTTTAAGATAATTTTATACTTCGGTTACACCAATTCACAATTTCATTGTTGAGGGGGAAAAAACTGGATAGCTGCATTGGTATTAAAACAGACTGACTAGTAGCAAAAATGTTGGGAAGTTTTAACCAAAATTTGGGTATAATATGGACAAATCCTGTTCTGGGTTCTGGATTTAACATTTAAATAGTTTTGGTCGCACTTTGTTTTAGGGTACAATTCTTGCTAACGAACCTAAGACCTTTATCTCAATAAGCTACTAATTTCTTTAGGAAATAAGGATGTAGAATAAGATGATACTTTGAAAATACTAACACTAGTTAAAATCGTATTAATAGGCAGGTTGTAAGGACAGTAGTTAATAGTGGGAACTGAAACTAAGATGTCAAAATAACTTTTACCTAAGCAGATGAGTTTATCCATATTTGACCCAAAGTTGGTTTAAAACATATCTAAAGTGTAACTCCTCAACTAGAGCTAGGTGATATGGCAAGAATGCAATCTTGATAATTATTTTCCATATTGAACCATAACAATATATATTTCGATATAAGTTGTTAATGCTTCCAGATTTAAAAGAGTAGCCAAAGAATGACTGAAGCCACAAAAAATAGAGGGCCCATTAAATGGCATAACATATTTTCAATACATTTTCAGTGGCCAAAAATTCGGTATTATTTAATATCAACACACTTTTAGATTCCCATTGTTGCATATTTCTGCTGTGTGATTGGCTCCGAGCTTATCAATGTTATTAATAAAATATCAACCATGCCCTATCCTTAACAAATATTTTAAAGTTGACAGGATCTAAAACAAAGACAGGAATAAGACAGATATAACAGAGGAATTCATTGTTTTCAATATTTATTGGCAACACAAAACCTAAAAAATAATTTGAAATCAAAATTGAAGCTAGCAGTTCATGGTAAGTGTGCTATACTTTACAAATATTTTTTAAAATCTTTCTTATTGGCCAGCAATACAAATGTTTGTGCACTTTTTTGCATGTTTTCTTGATGTCAATTGCATTCTAAATGTTGCTTTAGGATTGTTTGGTCCTGCACTAACTTTTTTTTTTTTTTGTTGCTGCTAGTCGGAGGCTGTACACTCAGGAGCTTCTGAAGAAGTACTGCTGCGCTTTGGAGAAATCTGTGCAGATCTCCTGCAAGTACAACATCCCCCCTCTCCCTGGACGCACTCTCTTTATCTTTAATATCATGAGTGGGATGGACGAGAACTGGACCAATGAGGAATTCTGCTTACCCCCCGAAATCACCGACAACCTTGATGAGAATCAACTTTCAGCGAAGGTCGGATATGAACATCTTTTGAATTTATAGTGCTGTTACATTTTACATGTAGTTTGATATGAAAGTAGTCTAAATGAAACATATTGAATTGTTTTTTGCAGCCATTAGAAACTGCATTGCTCTTGTGCATGATGATGAAATACTGTAGTGAAGACTCTCAAGTCTTTTTCATTTGCTACCAAGACTTATACGAGGTCAAGTTGAGGTCTGACGTCCTTCTGGATAATGTGAGACAAGCAATTGAGCTGTCAAAAGTAAGTTTGCTCAGAAAAAAAATCCTAAAAGAATTATATGATAAACATTGCATAATAACATACTATAATACTGTTTAAAATTCTGCCTAATTGTTTTTTGTTTTTGGATGAGGGACAACTTTTTGTGTTTTATGCCTTTGCCTCTCTCTATTTTAGGAGATCCGGGAAGACTATGATAAATACGAACACATATGTTCCTCTGCATTCTTCACTAAGTTAACAGTAGAGAGAATAAAGGTTTCATCTCTTTTTGTATTTGTAGTTATGCCAAGGTGAATAAGGTGTTATAATATAGTGCGTGACTGTTAAAACCTCTTCTCACACAGGTGGATCGTATAGTTTTGTTTGAAAGATACTATGATGACGATAGTTTGATGATGGAAATCAGTAACTACAGACAGGATGTCCACCGTGATACTGTTGTGATGGATCTGCAAATTTCAAGGTGTGTTTTGTTACTTCTCAGTCTGTTATGCAACTTCTTGATGGCAAAAATGGCCATAGTTGCTAATGTACAATTGAAGTCAGAATTATTAGCCCCTTTTTGAATTTTTTTTCTTTTTTAATATTTCCCAAATGATGTTTAACAGAGCTAGGAAATTTTCACAGTATGTCTGATAATATTTTTTCTTCTGGAGAAAGTCTTATTGGTTTTATTTCGGCTTGAATAAAAGCAGTTTTAAATTTTTTAAAAACCGTTTTAAGGTAAAAAATTATTAACCCCTTGAAGCTATATTTTATTTTAATAGTCCACAGAAAAAAAACATTATGAAGCTGCGGTCACACTAGAGTTTGTGTGTGCGAAATTCTGTAGTACGGCGCTGCGAAAGGGGCGGGATTGCACAAGATTATTAGACATTAAAAAAAGTGAGCAATCGGTCCATGTTTTAAATTCCTGTACAGAGAGGTCATGTTTTGATCCTCGATTGGTCTCGCGCAGTCAAGTGATGCGATTTCGCAGGTCTGAGTTCATCAAACTTGAACTTTTTACCGCAGAGATCTGTGAAAAATTTGACGCACAACCTTGCGAAAGTCTAGGGGGAGAAAAGTTCAGTGTGACTATTTACACAATAACTTGCCTATTTACCCTAACCTGCCTAGTTAACCTAATTAACCTAGGTAAGCCTTTTAATGTCACTTTAAGCTGTATTGAAGTGTCTTAAAAAATATCTAGTCAAATATTATTTACTGTCATCATGACAAAGATAAAATAAATCTTAGATATAGATTTAGATTTAGATTTTCTAGATTAGAAATGTGTTGAAAAAAATCTTCTTTCCATTAAACAGAAATTGGGAAAAAATAAACTGTGGGCTAATAATTCTGACTTCAACTGTATACGTTTATGTAATTTATGTAATTATGTAATATATATATTTCTTCTTCACCAGGCCTTCAAGAACTGAATTCAAAGAGGACTCCAGCACAGTACAGATTTGGGGGTTTAGTGAGCAGATCCTGAAGTATGTTTTATAGCTTAAGATAGTCAATATGTTCTACTCGGCTTTATGTAAATTGATTTTAAGATGCTTTTCTTGTCCAAAATTTCTGAGCTAGAGTAAGATTTACTTAGTATTTACAATTTACACTACTTCTCTAAAGTTTGAGGTGTTCTGGGATTTAAATGTTTCCTTTTATTTTGCATCACAACTGATACATTTTTCCAAGATGCTTTAATGACTTAAAATAATTTTTTATATACACACAATGAAACACTAGTTCTGTTGTTGATTGACATTATTGTGACTGACCTTATTGCACAGAATGCATTTGAGTTTCCTTTTCAGATGCAAAATTTATGAGGGGAAAGAATTCTTTAATCATGCCACACTATTTACTAATGTTTGTGGTAATTAGTTCACTGGTATTTGTATTATTTATTATCCAAAAAGCTTTGACTAGAGGCTTGATCACATTTTGTCTGGGTTGTTATTTGTTGACCCACATTTACATTGCAAAGTGCATATCATCAGAGCGTCTGCAGGATCTTAAAAAGTTGATAAATCAATGTAGATGTAATGCCTTGACTCACTCAGGAAGACAAAAGGATCACAGGATTTATCAAACTCATAGATTTACAAACAATCACTTGAAAGCCCATGGGGTGACAACAAAGCACAACTTAGAATACTGTACGATGAACTAACTGAACACAGGGACTTAAAAACACAGGAGAAGATCAAACAGATTACATACAGGGGTGAGACACAGGTGGAAATAATGAACATAAAGAAACGGCGGGAACTAGAACAAAGGAGCACATGTGGAAGGTCACATGATGAAAACAAACACGCATGGAAGACAGTACCTGACAGTAATGAAATTTGAGGCCCTTAAAACTTACTAAAAAGTCCTAAATGCTATTTTGCAAGCTATTAAATTTTATTTCATTTTGATTATGCTATGTATGGTTGTATGCTAAAGTTTGCTTCAGTTAAATCTGTGAACATCAGAATGCTCTTTAGTTTATGAAATCAATGAAATCCTACGAAATTTGACATCATGCTGCTTTGTTTACTACAGTAACCAAGGCAAAACCATTTTTTCGGCAGTTCTATAGGCACCAACCTGCTGAATTAGCTAGATTTAATAGATTTTTATTCAGTATATGAATAATCTTTTAGTTTTGAATTAGTTTTTTTACATTAATATTTAGTAAATATACTAACATATACTAAATTTAGTTATTCAAGTAAAATATCGCCAGTGTTTCCAGTTAAAAAGTAGTTATAAGGTCTTAAAATGTATGGAAAGAGTCATTAAAAAGATCTTCAAAAGGTATTAAATTTTACTCTTTAATTCCTGTATATACTCTGATTATAGACATGAGCTGCTGCATCTGTGTGCTTTAATATGTACATTGTAGATGTTTTTTATGCATTTATGCTTGAGCCGATTGCATGACTACATTTGGATGTACGTTCTCTCAGTGGCTGGAGTTGTTTTAAATGCTCATTCAAATGTGTTCTGGGATGTAGGTTTGTTTCTGAGAGAGGCTCTTCAAGGATGCTGCAGCATGTGGAGAACATGGACAGAGTCTATAACATCCCACCACCACAAGGATGCCAAAAGGAGCCTGAGAGATCTGCTGACGTCATGCCACTTCAAGCAACACCAAAGTTCAGGTATGACTATTAAAAAAGAATATATAAAAGATAAATAGATCAGTAACTTTGTCCAATTTGTGTCTAGAATAAGTTCCAGTGTAGAACAAAATAAGCTGTGAATACGAAGTTCTGAAAAATGGTTGTCATTTAGAGCATGCTTTTTCTCAGAAAAGTACAATTATTCAGCATTGGAATTATGTTTGTCTAAAAAAATAAATACAAAATTACACACTTTTTTTGTATTTTATGCAAAAAATGCTCTAAATAATTTTTTTATTTCAAATGAGGAAAAATGTTATCAGTAGTTTAACTCAAGCACACAACAATTAAGTGTTTTTTTTCTCCATAGCTCTGTAAATGTATTGTTAGAAGGTCAAATATATTTCCCACCCTAGATAAAAAAAAAGAAAAAAAAAACATGAATTGAGTGTTATTCTGAGATAACAACCACTGAATAACAGGCTTATCCAGGAACTTCAATCAATGAATACATTCAAATGCATATACTTACATCCACATTCATATTTATATGTTTATTCGTTACTCCACTGTTTTTGACTGTTTTTCACAGTTTTGTCACTGAATAATTCACTGGTTATTGTATGTTCCATCAGCTCCACTCGTTTCTGCTAGCTTTGCATTTAAATAAAGCATTGCTAAACTATTAAAAAAAAGAAAGTTGAAATGTAAACACTAATAATACACTTTATAAGCAATTTAATATATAGAACAGATAAGAGATTTAGTATCAGAAAGTCGGAGCAAGGTTTTTTTTATAAAAGAATAGAAAATATTAATTTAGATACAGTACAATATAGAAATGAGAGTTAGTAATAAAATGTTGAGTATTTTAATGATGCTCAGAAATTAATTTATGCCTTTATTTTCTCTCTGCTTGATTACTGCATATGGAAGTTGCAACTCATACAAAATGCACTAACCAGAGTTTTAATTAAATTGATGAAATGAGAACATATTACACCAGCATTAATATAATTACACTGATTACCAGTGCACCAAAGGATAAATTGTAAGATTCTTTTAGTTTGTAAGGCACTACACAACCTGACACCTTCTTGCATTTCTGACTTTCTATGCTCTTCTAGCGCTGGACTTTTAGAATTTTACTCTGTAAATCTGATGCAATCTGGCGGCACTCTTTTATTCACTCTGCTCCAAAAATTTGTAATTGTCTCCCAAATAAAGTAAAAGAATCCCCCAGCATTCATGTTTTTAAAAAGCGTGTTAAGATGCACCTTTTTAAAATTGCGTATAAATATAACAGTATGTGACGTGTATGCATGTTATGTATATTGTGTAGGTATATGTATGCATGTAATCATTTGTAATTATACCCACTGTACAAATACATTTTTAATTATGTTCATATTTATCTGCACACTTCTGATTATTAATAGCAACTTGTACATTTATTCATATGTTGTAAATCTCTTATACAACCTGTATATAATATTTATAGTACATCCATTTTTAAATATCACCATAGTTTTCTATAACTGCACTTTTTAACTTATAGGCCCACACAATCTGCGCGCGCAGAATTCCGCAGATTTTTAGCCTATCATTAATTCTGTTTATTTACTTGCGTAAATGTGTGTAAATCTGTAATTATTCAGTTTTTAAATGAATTACAATAATATTAATGACTAATATAAAAATGTTTATCTGATTATGTAAAAATGCAGTTTGTAAAGTAATAATTTCTGTCTTTTAGTAGATATATTAAATGAGAGACTTGCTTTGTTTACCAAATAAAGTGAATCTAATTGGATTTGCATTTTAAACATTAAATAAAGGTTAAAAATATATAATTTTTTTTATTTCACATATTAAGGTTTTAATTATGATACTCCCAAAATAATTCCGCATAAATCTGCAGATTTTTACCAAAATTCTCCGCAAAAATAGCTAAAAAAGTCTGCAGATTCCGTCTGGCCCTACATATACCTATATCCTGCACTTGCTGCTCTTTCACTCCTGATTAGACCTACACTGTATTTCGTTGCCTTGTACTTGTACATGTGTGATGACAATAAAGTTAAATCGAATCGAATCTAATCTAATCTAATGTACAGTGTGTGCATGTATATGCCTATGTAAGGACTATTGTGTGTGTGTGATTGTGTAGATATATGCATATGAGTGTATGCTTTTATCTGAGTATTTTTGTTATAAAGTTTGTATAAAGTTTGTTTTATAGCCTTGTCATTAAAGGATTTTTAATAAATTTCCTCATTTTTGAGTGCCTTTCAGTCAGGCCCGGATTAAGAACTCAGGGGCCCCTGGGCACATTGTTTTGTAAGGCCCCCTACCTGGCCGCACCCCTATAGTTGAATTAAAAAAATAAGAATAATATAATAATTTTTAAATAAAATGAATGTATAATTTGTTGCCCACATATTTAAATAAATAATATATAGTACATATGTATTTATAGTCTACAAAGATTAACTTATTTTTCAAAGCATTGAATAAAAATAGTAATAAAACTAAAAAAAAAAAAAAAAAAAAAATATATATATATATATATATATATATATATATATATATATATATATATATATATATATATGTATGTATATATATATATATATATATATATATATATATATATGTATGTGTATATATATATATATATATATATATATATATATATATATATATATATATATATATATATATATAATTTTTTTTTTAAGGGTATTTTAATGTATTGCTTTTACAAACTTATAAAGCATATTATTGCCATGGCATATAACGCACAATGCTTCTCCAATCCAGTTCTATTATTCTGAGTTCTATGAATCTGAGTCTTTCATAATACAAACACTGATTTACTCTCTCTCTCCTCTCCCTGTATTTTCTCTACTCTTCTCGTGATGAAGACTTGATTATGAACCTAAAAGTATCCGAAATCACACACACTATACCTCTTCTCTCCCGTCTCTCTCCTCTTCTGGGCCTCTCTCTCTCTCCCTCTCTCTCTCATTTTCTGTCTGTCTCTCACACGATGAATTCAGTCCGCGCTGCGCTGCCGTTAGCCTCCTCCGCCGGCGCCTGGTTAATTCTAGCTTCTCATCATTTAAAGTTACCATAACGTCTTCTTCTGTACCCTCATTCTCCTGATCATGGGTCTGTTTAAAAGTCAGTGTGTATGAAAAATGCCTCAATAAAGATGCCTCATCTCCTCTTTCTCTCGCTTTTGCTAAATCCACTTGTCCACTCATTTTTGATCTATGACAGATATAACGTTACACTAAAGTCCGCTCAGTTTAGTGCGGGTTATTACAAAACTGACGTTTCCGCGCTTGACCAATTACAGCATCTGTTTAGTTAAAGAAAGAAAGGCAATATAAATCTAATAATAATATTAATATGTGATCGCGATTTTTTTGCTCAGAGGAAATACAGTCGTCTGAGCAATATAGTTTTTGCAGAGAGGGAGGCACCTATAATAAGACTAAACATTATTAAATACCCACGAGACATTTGTGACTTTATATCACATTTGCTTTATTTTTAAAAAATGTTTCTTTCCTGTTAAAAATAAATATATTTCCAATCTGATATGTAATGGGGAGAAAAAAAAAGTAGCACAAGTTCAGCTGATGGTGGATTCGAACCGAGTTTATGATTAATCGCGTCCAAAAATGCTGGTGTGCGCCTTACAAGGTGCGCCACTGCGGCTGTTATGTATGACAGCTCTTTACTCATTTTGTCTCTATCAATCAGGCATCGATGGGCGTAAACCCTGAATAGCTTATTCCAACTAGATGCGCTTTTTGCAATTAGCCAAAAAAGACACTCCGAAATTGTCTTTTTTTTCTCCCTCCTCGCAGGGGCCCCTAGTGCGCACGGGCCCCTGGGCCTGTGCCCATAAGGCCCATTGGTTAATCCGGCCCTGCTTTCAGTTTATTTTCATGAATCCCTTGCCCAAAGAGCACCCAAAAATTATTCAAGCTATCCCTGAGCACTTTTTGTTTGATTTTGGATTTTTACTACTGAAATATAATGTTTTTTTTCCTCTCTTTCTAGATGGAAAGGTGTGCGAGTGTTCATCTCGTCTACATTCAGGGACATGCATGCAGAACGGGATGTTCTGGTGCGTAGCGTCTTTCCAGAGCTCAGGAGGCGAGCAGCGCCACATTACCTGTACCTGCAGGAGCTGGAGCTGCGCTGGGGTGTTACTGAGGAGGAGTCCAACCGTGCTGCGGAGCTCTGTCTATCAGAGGTGTGCCGCAGTCAGCTGCTGCTTGGCATTCTGGGAGAGAGATACGGTCTAGTGCCACCTCGTCCCATCCTACCTGATCTGCCTCAATACAACTGGGTAAATAAGTGACTTCATTTATGTGGTTTAAACTTATCATTTGACCAGAACAGTGTGATTAGTTGATTAAGAGATGTCAAAAAAGGTTTTTATTTTTATTTATTTATTTATTTTTTTAACAAATCAGCATGAACTCTAATGTGTACTGTAACTGAGCTTCTGATTGAAAATATCTACAGACTTTGGAATTAATCATTCAGTATCCATTATTCCGTAGCCACAAAGAAAATGTACAGTTTATGCAGTATAAGGAATATAAAATTTTGTTATAAAATTTCGACAAATGCATAAATGTAAATATATTGTCATCAGCAAGATTTTCAGTATTCAGTATTGGTGCATTTGTAAAACTTCTAAATAAACCAAAAAATAAAGTACATTATTAGTTTGGACTCCTTGTTCTGAAGTTCGCTGACTATATTTCCTGCTTTACTGTGCCAGCTGAAATCTGCGTCTGATGGGTTGTCCATCACTGAAATGGAGATCCGGCAATTTCAAGCTCTGCATCCAGACTCTGCTCAAAGCCGCATGTTCTTCTACTTCAGATCACCTCATCTCGCTCGGTATGCATTCATTTGATAACTTATCTGATCAATGTCAGACTGCAGTTTTTCTCAGTCAGTTTTGAAACAACTGACAACTGCCACAGTGTTGCTGATGTGAGGTAATGTTTACGTACACTGTCATATCATCTACATTTTGTATGTTTAGTTCAGTGCCAGCGGCATGGAGGACAGACTTTGTGGCAGAATCTAAAGAAGCTGAAGCAAAAATGAACAGCCTAAAAACTTGGATCCAGAGCAGCGAGTTTAAAGTGAAAGAAAAGTGAGTACATTTGATTTGTTGTGTGCAGTGAGGGAAGAAATTGTGTTAGTTTATTGTGGCCTTCTCTGTACTTTTCTAAGTTATCCCTGTGAATGGGGTGGAGTGATGGATGGAAAACCGTACGTGAAAGGCCTGGAGGAATTCGGCAGGGCGGCATTGGAGGATATCTGGGAAGCCGTACAGCAGCTCTTTGTAGAGGTCAGATTTTTATTAAAACAAATGACGAGATGTTTTGCTGTGCTCTGCTTCATGTGGGGACTAAGAGGCCGTTCACATATCAAGTCTAAAAGCATGTGGAAAGAGACATGTAACTTCCGTCATCATCTTCACCACGCTTTGTTCTTACGCTCTACTGACATTTGTCATTGCTTTGCGACCATCAACTGTTTACGTAGAGGATGACAAACCATTGCTGCAGCTCTGATAGCAGTTTTATTTCATTAAAAAACACTGCAGTGTTTAAGTGCTCTGTGTGAAATTAGTCTACCGTTATTACTGAAATGTGTATATGCAAAGCTGATTGGTTAGTTTTAGTGCCATGAGTCCCGGTGCACTCATGGCATTCTGAAAATTGAGGTGTGTTCAACTAAATGCTGAGTCGTGACACTTGCACACAATCTGCAAGTCATTCCTCATTATAATTTTACACACATGCATTAGAAATAATGAACTTGCACATGCAAAAGAGACATGTGAATGGGTCAACTTTAATACATAAGTTGAAGCTTAAATATTGTCATTCTGTCTATTTTATCATGGCTTTAATCATTTATTATATTTATTTTTTACAGTTTACACCTTTTTTACAGCCTCTTTAAACTGTTTAAATGACAAATTAGTGAAATAATTTTCAGGAATTCAATTATTTCTTTTTTCTTTAGGAAACAGATGAAGACGTGACTTCAGAGATTAAGGAGCAGGAAGTGCATCAGGATAACCAACAGCGTCAGTTTCACGGCAGGGCAAAGCTTATTTCAATGGCAAAAGAAAAGATTCAAGAATGTCAGGAAAAAGGAGGAACTCTGATGGTGGAGGGAAAACCTGGAGAGGGCAAAACTGTGTTCATGGTAATTGTACATTTGTTCGAAATCACCAACTTCCTTTTGCATAATCATAAGTTAAATGCAAATTTTTACCCCAAAGTTAACTCTTTCTTTTTACTCCATTTCCAAGCCATCCAAGATCTAGATTTTATTTTTCCTCCATTATAACATTAGATGTGACTTTTAAATGAAAAGTTATCCTTGGTGATTCACATAATGCAAGTCAGTTGTAACCATGGTTGTAGGAGGGAAAAAGCATATCATGCTAAATTAATACCTGTGGTTTCTGGCAATACATAGAGGCCTTAAAATGAAAATATCTGTGCAGTAACTGCCCTTTTTAGTACTTGCAATTGTATTACTTAATGTATTAAGTCATTTTCAGTGTCTTTCACAGACCTATTGTGTTAATATTCAATTCCCTGATACGTTTAACAGCAAATTTGTATTTTTAGGTCAATGATCCTCTTATGTCTTTCTGTATCTTCTGTTTCATGAAGGCTGCCTTGGCACAAGCACTCAAATCCTCTGGCAAAAACAAGAAACCTCCTCTTTGTGATGTCATATCCTACTCCACAGATGCTAGCCAATCAGCTTGCAGTGTTGAGTATCTCCTTCGCTGTCTTGTTCAGTGGCTGAGGATGAGAAAAGATGAGGAGGAATTGCCTCCAAAGACATCTTATAAGTAAGGATGAATCTGATATGACATTCATATGCAATCACAAGTGAGCTCATATTATTATAAATCCTTTACAGAGACTTGCTGTCAGAGTTCCACCTGAATCTGAAAAACCAGAGCAAAGAAAAGCCACTAGCTTTGCTTATTGACGGGGCAGACCGTATTCATGATGCTCGAGGTCAGAAAGTTTCGGAATGGCTCCCACAGCACATCCCTAAGGTAGGAGAGAAACACACATGGATGCGCAGTAAAATGAACGCAGTTGAAATAATTGAACCTTATTGAGCATTCACTGTGTTGATTGTCCTCTTAGGGTGTCTGTTTGGTCCTGAGTGTTACTTCAGAATCATCTCTACAAAACACCATTCGCAAGAAGAATAATACTGTGTCGTTTCCACTTGGGCAATTATCTTTACCTGACAAAAAGGAGATTGTGCAGAAGCAGCTTGTTGAGTTTGGAAAGAAACTGAGCGACTCTGCTTTTAATAACCAGGTGAGTTTTTCTTGTGTGGTCTGGCTGCTGGAGTAATAAACAGGGTTCCCACAGTATCATATAATTTTAAAAGGTCAGTTCTGGACTTTGAAAGTCAGGCAAATATATAGTTTGTGTGTTTTTTTTTGTCCATTTTTTCTTCCCATCTATCAATATAATTTGTTCGTCACTGTAAAAAATGCTGGGTTCCACACAATTCCTACATGTTTTCCCAACACAAATCGATTAAGTTAACTTAATAGTTTTTACAAATTTAAATAGATTGAACATAAAACAATTAAGTAAGTTGTTTGTATGCTTAAAAAGATTTAATAATTGCAGCCTAATGACTTAATTTGCAGTGACCTTTATCATAATTTGTGGGAATATTACTGCATTTTTTGTTTTGTTTTGCTGTGAAAATGTACTCATTTACACTTAGTTTTTTACTTTGTTGACATCAAGGTCCACTACTAGTCCTTGTCATTTGAATAAAGGGAACACTGAGAGAAACAATGAGGGAAAGTGTTTACTTCAAGTCTACAGGATCATATTTGATGAATGAATGACTAAATTATATAAATTAACAAAACCTTTAAAATCTCCTTACAATAGCATTAGAAAAAACCTGTTCATTTCATATTTTAGAGTTTGACATCATGAATGTATAAATTGTAAATATAATTAATATTTTTCATTATGGATCATGGAAAAACTGTTTTTTTGTCAGTTAAGTCATGTAAAAACTCAGGGATTTTGACTTAGTGGGAACCCTGAATTAAAAAAAGTACTAGTAAATGTACTGTTGTGTTTTGCCCTGTAGCTTCAGACGCTGCTGATGAAGAAAGGCTCAGTGAGTCCACTGTACCTTCATTTGGCCTGTGAGGAGCTGAGGAATTATGCTTCCTTTGAGAAGGTAAATAATGGTCATGTCAGTAGATTATTTCGCTGAAGAAATAGAAGTTGATCATCAATATTGATGATTAAATTTTCTGTTTAGATGAAGGAGAGCCTGCAGTCTCTTCCTCAGTCTGTCGGTGAGCTGGTGCAGCACAGTCTGCTGAGGCTGGAGAGTGAATATTGCAGAGCTGGACTCGGATGGGCGTTAGCTGCTCTTGCTATCAGCTCCACAGGTACAAGACATTTGCATTTATTGTTGACTTCAGTTCAGTGTGCTTTAATGAGAGCCAGTGCCATACATTTGCCATAATTACAGAATCCTAACCCTAACAAAACATAACATGGTTTAGCATAATTATCAAACCCCAACAACTACAATACGATCATATGAAAATGTGATTTTTTTATTTTTATTTATTAGTAAGTAACTTGGGATAACTCAGTTTATGCATTTGAACATTTAACATTCACCAAACTTTAACCAGGTTGTGATGAGAAAAGTGTATAGGTGTCTTGTCTACAAAAGTGAAGCATTTAAAATGAGGAGTTTGCCAAAAGTAACAGATATATGGTGTAATGATGGTTAATAAGGTTTTAATATTGGTTTTGTTGTATATTATATGTAATTTGACTTCTTTATTTTAAATGTATTCTCTATTTAGCAGTGTTTGCATGTATCACTGTTTTTTTTATTTGTTTGTAATTGCACATATTGATAGTTATGTCTCATCACTGGTCTGTGTGTTGGACAGGGCTGCGGGAGAGTAGTCTTTACACCATCCTGAACATGTGCAATGACTTAAACTCCAGAGGTGGACTGGTCACATGGCAGGAAACTCTGCACACAGCAAGGCATGTAGAGAGTCGTGTTCCCATGGCAACATTCTCTCAGCTGGTCCGAACTTTGCACAGGTACAACACATGAAATATTTTGACAAAAGAAGTAATAAACACTTTCGGCGAGAATTGATTTGTTCATTTATTTTTTTTGTAATGCAGCCTGCTTGGTCAGTCCCTCGGTCAGGGTTCTGATGACCTCTTGATTTTGACCCATCCAGAGGTGAAATCAGCCTTTGAACATCTGTACCTGTCCACCGAGGAGAGCAGAAACAGAAGTCATCTGATCATTGCAGGTAGAAAAATAGACATATGAATCACTGTGAATAGTATATTTTATGACATTAATTACTTTTATTGTACATCTACTAGGGATGCAAAAATACAGTTAGGCCACGGTTCAATACATGGCTTGACAGTTGTTGTTTTTTTTTTGTTTTTTTTATTCTATAGGCAATAGGGACAGTAAGAAAAAAAATAAAAACGATTTATTGCAATACTCATTTTGTTTTACTTAAAAGCCAAGAAGAGTACCGTAGTTCCGAGTGTATTGTATAAAAAAATTAACACTGAAATCTCACAGCTGCTGATAGCCCATGTACAAACTGGGGAACACATAAAATCCTACATTTTGAAAATAAACATACATGTGAAGTTAATAAAGATAAATTGGCCATTTCAAATAAACATATTTATACTAAAGTAAACATAAAACATCCTAATTATCTCTGTGCTGAAAAAGTGCGAGACTGTAGTCTGTAACGCGGATCAAGTGCTTTTATAAAATGACAAAAGCCCACATCTCCAATCACTGAAAACGGCTGCAAATCTTTAGTAATAAACACCCGCACTGCCTTTGTTTTTTTATGTGGGTCTCGGAACCAGTTGGGTATGTTTGCATGAAAGATTCAGCGAGGGACTGTTGCTATTTGGAGGACTTTATTACCTTCTCTGCTATCCTGCCTTTAGACAGTGATATTGCTGGGTGATGGCGCTGCAGATGTGTAGTCATCATGGTTATATGTGTAAAACAGTGCTTGCACACAGTTTTTTTTTTTTAATGGCAGTATACTTACTGGCAAAATCACAAGCGCGTATTGAAACGTGGAGGTTGTACCAAATGGTTCAATATTATATTGAGAACCATGGCATCCCTAATATCTTCCCAAAATTTTGTAATAAAAATTCAGTACTTATGGTTTCAATTTACCAAAACTGACATTAAAGACTTATATTTTTATTTTATTTTATTTTAAATAAAAACTGTTCGATGAACTTTGTTCATCAAAGAATACTGAAAGAAATTGGGAAAAATTAAATTGTTTTGGGAAAATACATTATTAAATATATTAAAATATGACATTTATTAAAGTAGTCTTAAAATAAAATAATTATAACCTTTCTGTGCATCTTTCAGTGGTATTATATATTCATTTCTACTCTATCTAACTTTTTCCCCAGCTCATCTTTGGGTTCAGTCTGATCCTCAGGGGAAAGACACGTTTCTTCAGTCTGATGCTGATGGTCTTTCCCATCTCTGTGCTCATCTGGTCAGTGCCATCCTGCTCTCTTCTTTAAACCTTTCAGCTTTAGTGTTTATATGAGGTTATAAGAGATGTCTGTTCTCTCCCTTTCTCTCTGCTCAGCTGAACAGTCATCAGTGGCAGCCTTTATGTTTTCTGCTGTCCAGTTTCTACTTCCTCTATGCTAATGTGAGGCATGGACTTCTTCACCAACTCCTGGAGACCTACAGTTTATTCTGTGAGACAGCCTTAAAGCATTAGTGCATTCATTCTTAGATCACATGTTCAGATATTGATTGTTTTCTTTTTATTCATGCAGCACAAAAATATAAGACTCAGCTGCACTCCAAAACAGGTATTTTATAATTACATTTTATTTAGGTTTATGAATCACCAAGTATGCTGACATTAAAAGGCACACAAAGCAGATTTATGATCAAACAATATAATGCAGCTTTATGCTTGTGTGATAAATAATAATATCAATTTGCATATGTACTTTTGTTTCAGTTAATAGGAAGGATTTTGAAGACTGTCTGAATTTTCTGCAGCGCCACAGTCTTCTCCTCTCACAGTGGCCGGCTCTCTTTGTACAAACGGCTCTTAATGAATCATGTGACAGCTCTGCGCATTTGTGGGCTGAAAACATGACAAGAAATGCAAGCGTGCAAGCTGTAAAATGGCTAAACTACACAGATGCAGCACACAAAGAAGTTAGGTAAAAATACTGAGCTTTGATATTCTTATTCTCATATTGCAAGTTTAAGTTAAATTTTAAGTCTAGATAATTAGGACTTGTATAAAATACTTTTATTTAGTTCTCTAATAAAAGCTATTCATGATGTTTAAAGTGGTGACAAATTTGCTTATTTAAATACGATATTTGAAAAAACTGACATTATGATATTTTGTTTTAAATATTCGATTTATATACTGCGATATCAATATAATTTCACAAAAGATGACCTAAACAACTCTACTTTGAAAGAATTCATAGTTTTACATTGACTAGGATTTTGTTTATAGGAGCGTATATCTGTAAAAAGCATAATAAACAATTTGCAACTAAAAGCAGGTCTAAGGTCCAGTGCAGAGCACATTAGCTGCTGGTCCAAAATGCCTACACATTGCTTAATACACACAGGATGTACAGCAATACACAAATATCTTTACATATGAAAAAAAAAGGATTAAAATGTTACAAAAATTATAATTTTCTACATAAATATAAAAACCACTACCTCCATGCCTTATCTTAGGGGCTTTTTTTTAGTTCATTCATGACAATAATGAAGGAACAAATGAAGGAGGCTCGTTCTTTAACCTCGTGCAAATGGTGTGTTTAACTGTTTTCTCGCTAGTGAAGCATTCCTCTTACAGAGTCCGCCATGTAAATAGCAAATGTTCCA
Organism: Danio rerio; assembly: GCF_052040795.2. Lineage (NCBI taxonomy): Eukaryota > Metazoa > Chordata > Actinopteri > Cypriniformes > Danionidae > Danio > Danio rerio. The sequence goes on from NC_141022.1 coordinate 41,323,316, forward strand.
TTGCATGACGCAACTGACTCATAAATGGAATGGAAGACGAGAGTCTGATTAGTTTAATGCACGTTATGCCCAAAGCACACCCATAAATCTATATACTTTAGAATATCTTGCTTTAAACCCATTTAATATCCTAGTCTCAGATCTTAAAAACCCATCCAAATGAAAGTCTTTCACACTATTAGGGTTAAACTTTGTCGATAACTTTGTCGGGGTTTGTGTAATACATGACACAAAAGAAATGAAACAAATGTATTTATTTATTGAAATTACATCTAACTTATTAATAAATGAATGAATTATAATGAATTATAAAAAGATTAATGTATTTAAGTTTTCTGTGTTATGTTGGATAGACTTTTTAGTGTATTCTGAGCTGCTTAGGTATCTCGGTTTACTTTAGGTCTAACTATAAAAACTATGCCTCTTATTTAACTTTACTTTTAGGCTTTATGTATAACCAAACAACTATTTTATGAGAAATCAGTCTTGTGACCTCTTACAATGTCTATCGGTGCTCTGAATATGCCGGTTTCAGACTGTTGAATGACTTTTTCCTCACATAGACTGATTGGTGCAATTCTGCATTCACATTGAGATGAACCGTTATAGGGGTGGTCAAATGGATATCTATTGTTTAAATTATTAACATTATTCATTAAAATACAGATCAGAGTAAACTTTTTCTCAGTTTCAAAGGGCTGACCCCCCAAACATCTATAGGGTCAACCCCCCCACCCCCACTCCCAGTTTGAAAGATGTTTATCTTGGTATTTGAATGCAATACAATATTGTTGATTCTCCTCAGTGAGCTGGTTTCCACCTTCCATTCTGAGCCGAGTTGTGTGGTGGTCAGTCCTGGGGGGAAAACCATTGCAGTGGGAACGGGAGAGGGAGCACTTCACCTTCTGCATACAGAAACCGGACAGGTAACCATTTAAACATGAAAAAAAAAAATAATGAAGACTTTTTAAAGGGTCTCAATTAGATTAGCAGATGTGAACGGTAACATGGAAAACAAAACTATTTGGAAATGCACTACTGTTTTTCAATCAAAACGGAATGTTTCCTTACCATTTACTCACACTCAATGTTTTTTTTTCCAGCTTTTCTTTTTTCTGAAACAAGATATTCTTTAGAAAGGGGATGCACAAACTTTTTCGTATGAGGGGCCAAAAACCAAATATCATTGATAGCCCTGGGCCCAAGATATAAATATACTGTATCTATCAAAATAATTTACATTAAAGTTGCCATAGGAATTTTTCTAATTCATTTAATTTTTTAATAATATTACATAATATATAGAAAACATTACTTTGAATCGTATTAACAAATGCAGTATAACTTTTTAAATTATAACTATAAAAGTACAAACAATCACATTTATAACACAGTGGAGTTTAATACTGAATACACCAGTCAAGCAGAATCTGCCCTCGCCTTGATTCACTCACCAAAGTCTCTGCATTGTCCTCTGTCTGTCGTAAATACATATTCAATTAAATCTGGTTTATTTACACCATTTAAATTTAAACATTTAATTTCAGATAGATTTTTTGGTCCTTAACAATAAAATAAACAAATAAAAGTTTACAATATGTTTAAAATTACAATCTCTAAACCACTGTTTCTCAACTATGTTCCTGGAAGACCACCAACACTGCATGTTTTGGATGTCGCTCCCTTTACAGGTCTTTCAGTCTCTGCTAATGAGCTGTGATCTAAATCAAGTGTGTTTGGTTATGGACATAAAAATGTGTAGAGCTTGTAACCCTCCAGTATTGTGGTTGTAAAAAACTGCCCTAAACCATTCACAGATGGGATGGTCTAAATTAAAGTTTACCATGGGCCACATTGGCCCTCGAGTCCTAGTTTGGAGATCTGTGCTTTAGTATGTTGGAAAAAAGCAAACATTGACATTCTTAATAGAAACAAAATATACTTGAATGTCTTCATTTACTCATCATCCACTTGTTCATAGGAAGTGAAGTCATTGTTGATCAGTGGGGATGGCATCTCTGGGTGTATCTTCCTTGGTGAGGAGAATCTGGCAATGACCTCATTTAATGGGGAGGTGGAGGTGTGGGATATTGCCAGCAGTTGCAGGTAAAAAATGTTGTTTACTCACTCAATTTCTATTAGAAATGAAAAAACTTTATATGACTCACCTGTGAAAACATTTTCATCCTTTTAAGAATTGCCCACATAAACGCCCACTCCAACAAGATCACAGGATGTGATGTCAGTCCAGACAGAAGACTCTTTGCTACTGTCTCATTAGACCTGAACTTGAAGGTAAAAGTTGTTTTATTTTAAGTTTCATGTGGTGGTGGTGTGCTGTTCTGAAATGTTTATTGTTTGTGTGTCTGTCCTCAGGTGTTTTCAGCGCAGAAGAACACAGAAGTGGCCTGTCTGGAGAATCCCTGTCCTCTGAACTGTGTAAAGTTTGACCTGGAGGGTCAGCTACTGGCTGTGGGCTGCTGGGATGGAGCAGTTTGTTTGTGGAACTGGCTTGAACAGAAAAAAGTTGCGGTGAGGAATGACTCCAAACATTACCAGATTAAATTTTGTGGTCTTTTTTTCTGTTTTTAAAAGTATGTATTTATTTAATCCGAAAATATGTCAAAATTACTGCTGAATTATATTTACAGTTTAAAATAGCTGCTAGTATTTTAAAATGTAATTAATTCCAGTGATTTAAAATTGAATTTTTAGCATAATTTCTCCAATTTTCAGTGTCACACAATGCTTTAGGAATTATTATAATATGCAGATTTGCTGTTTTATTATTATCAGTTGTTGTTGTTTTTTTATTATTATATTATTAATTATGAATCTTATCAACAATGTTGAAATTATTATTGATTATTGATCCAATAACACTTCAAAGTCACAATGCACACTATTAACTACTGGCTGACTACCTGCCTATTATTATGATTATTTATGTTCCAAATTCTACCAAAACCTAAACCCATATTCTACCTTATTAACTAGTGATTGATATTTAGTTTATTGAGCTAATAGTCTTATTTACAGTTTTTCTTGTTTGCTTTGACCTGGTTAACTAAACTAGGTTCCTCTTCATTTTCATTATCACTATCCCAGCAGAGCAGAAGACCGGTCTTGCAAATGTGTAAACCCTTTCTCATTGGGTTGACACATTTTCCCAACCATTTTTCAAAACAGTTAACACAGATGTCATTCAAGCAGTCCAAACTTCATTGTTTTAACTATGGTAACCAAACAGAAACTGTCTATTCCTAACCATTAGAAACTACCAAGATCAGTATGAATTCACTGAAGCACCGGTTTGACACTCCTTCACACAAATCTTCACTTAGCAATCAGTCTGCATAGATTAAAAACGGTGGAATGTCTGTGTTGTTCCGTGCCAGAGTGGATGGAGGAGGTCAATAATGGCCTATACTCCTAATAGATTTGACTGTATATTGGTTTACATGTGTTTTCTCTAATATTTAAAGTATTTTATTACTTTTTTCTTTTTTCTGCTTTAAAAAAAAAAAAAAAAAAAAAATATATATATATATATATATATATATATATATATATATATATATATATATTATTATTTTTTTTTATTATTATTTTTTTTTACGTTATTTCAGTTTTCACCCACAGTTTGAAAAATGTCATGAATTCATTATAAGCTTAATCAAAGCATTTCTTATTCTGGATCCAATTCTATACAAAAAGGCAAATTTGACAGCCCAAATAGAATTCACACTGAGTTCTGTATTTTGTTTTTTGTTGTCCATTGTCTAATGATTAATTGAAAGAGCTCATATACTTGTTTGCAAGTTGTTGTTTGAAGGTGAAACTAGCTTTTGTTGCATATTTTAAATGTTTTGACATGGTATGTGCATTTTGCAAGCATAATGTTTCATTTTGACCATGAGTGCCGCTGTTTAGGCCTTTGTGTTAACTGTTTTGAAAATGTGGAATTTCAGTTGACGGCTGCATCAAGGCAAACAAGAAAAACTGTAATGGTTTGCTAATAGGAAGAATCGCAACTTAAAATAAAGTGTTAACATTGATCTAAAACCATTTACCAATAAAAATGTATGTAATGTATGTCACTTTGCCTGATGTCTTTAACTTATAATGTAGTTTCTCCTCTTTCTGGTGTTCAGACTCTACAGGGTCATGAGAGTTCAGTGCGGAGTCTGTCGTTCTCCCACAGCTCCTCCATACTATGCTCCGGCTGTCTGTCTGGAGAAGTGCGCCTTTGGTCAGTTGCAGCCGCTGCTTGTGTGGGCAGTTTTCATGCTCACCGCGGCTCCACGCAGTCCCTAAACTTCCTGCAGGGGGGAAACTTTTTACTGAGTGCTGGGCAGGACAGTGTGGTGAGGAGTATGATCTTACGGTCTTTATTTTTAGTCAGATTCTACTATAGGTATACACTCAAACGGCCATCCTGAAGATGTGATTAAGTTTGTTTTTCTTCTCTAGGTAAATGTATGGTCTGCTGGTCTTGGGCGATCTGTTGCTGTACTGGGGGAAGAAAGGGTACTTTGTTTTTACATACGAGTCGCTGCTTCTATGTAATACTGTATAATCTCTATGAATATAATTAAGCAGCAATACATTCTGCAATTTATAAACCTGAGTTAACTTGACGCAAAAACTGCCAATAATAATTTCTGCTCCAACTTAATGTCCAACAAATAGGAGTAAGTGGGGAGGTATTTGGTGGCTTGTTTAATTTTTTAATTCGATACCATATTTTGATAGAGTTATTAGGAATGAAATTACTTTTACGAATCTCTTTGTTAAGGAGAGATGCTAAAAAGACTAAAGCAGAAAGAGAAGAATGGAAAGCACTTTGTTCTATCGCTAACCAAGCGAGAGGGTCTGCTCTAATGACAAAGAACTTCTTTTATACTAAATGTTTAAAAGTTTCACATTATTTGAAATTCAAATAATCAAGTTTTGAATTATCCTGTACAAGTTGCTCTCGTGTGTTTCATTTTTGCTAAATCAAAGCTTACGCCTTCCACAAACATCAGCATCATTGTTTTACCAAGTTGCAAGCACTAGTATTTCCATTTAAAGTATGTTTTATTATTAAGGATGAAATTAATGAATCATTATTTAATGACATTGCAGCAGCAAAAGCCCACCAGACGTGGAAATGAAGATGAATCTGCTGCGCTGTGTGTGGCTGTGTCCAATGGCTGTGCAGCTGTGGGTTACCATGGTGATGGTATCAAAATGTTCAATTTAAACTCAGGTGCATAAACATTTACAAACATATTGCTTTAAGTAATACTTAAGGATCATGCTCTCAAAAGCAGCAACATAATAATAACAAATGAGTCCACTGTGATGTCCACTGTCCAACAGTGATGGACAGTGTTGTGTGTAAGCTGAACTGATGCTGAAGTGTTTTTGTGCTGCAGGAGAGAAGGTGTGGGCCAATGAGGGGCTACAGGTGTCTGTGCTCTGCCTCATGTGGATGGATGAAGGAGGATCAGAGCTGCTGCTCTCTGGAGGCATGGACCACCGGCTCAGGATCTGGGAAAGGCGAGGAGAAAGCCTTGTACTTGGAGCATCTTTTGGGGTGCAGAAGGGAGCTATTCTCGCCCTGGCGCAAAACTCCTCTTATGTGGCATCTGCGTCTGGTGAGTGGACAGAAAACTTGTTAAATTTTACATTCTGCATTATCAGGAATCCAAGTCATGAACGGAAACATAACTTATACTTATATATACTTATTTGAGCAAGTCAAGCAGATTTCAGTTTCACTTTAACTATTTTTTATATATGTCAAGCTTATATTTAATGCTATTATATTTTATTATTCTTAGATATTACATGCCTTTAATGTTCTGAATACCATTCAGTTTAAAGGATTTACTGTTAAGGGAGAAAATGGGCCAGTATAAGATTCTGACGGTATGATAACTTAGGATAAAAATTTCACGGTTTCATGATGTCACTGCTCTATAATATATTATTTTTAAATGTCTGGGTAAAAACAGGGCTATCGGCAGGTTTAATCACATCAAATTAAAGAATTCTTAAGACCTTCTTTAGACAATTATGAATGAAATTTCAGACTTTCACATGGCAAAAAGCTAATAATTTTCAGTAATATCCAGTGGATTTTTTTTACTTGCCCCATTATAATTAAAAGTTGGTTTTACAGATTGGGCTTAAACTTAGTTTTTGAAATTTTGAGACATTTTAAGACTTTTTAAAACCTTGCGGACACCCTGATAAAACAAAAAAAGTTTTTTTACCTTAGGAACGGTATCACAGAACATTTTGGCAGTTTTAAAACCTTGACTTTTTAAACCAATATTTACCTTGAAAACGGTTATCGTCCCATGTCTAGTACTCATATCAACTTTAGTTTTTTTTTTTTTTGTTTAGATTATCTATACTGTCATCAAACTGATTTTGGTGACTGCTTAAAAATCCTAAAAGTTTATTAACACCATATATTATATTGAATCTCAGAATGAAAAGCTGCATTCATATTGAAAACTGTGTTGGATTGATTTTTTTTTTTTTTTTTAGCCATTTTTCAAAGAGTTGATTTTAGGTAGAGGTTTTGTTTTACTTTTATTACTTTTATTTGGCTTTGTGTTTTGTTTTATTATGTTAATATTATATTCTATATTATATTCTATTTATTCAGAAATACATATTTTTATTTATTTAAAAACATAATTTTGTTTTTAGACAATTTCACCATTGCTCTGTGGCTGAAAAGTGACTTGACGTCTAAGACTTGGACTGATCTTGCTGCGCCGTTTATTCTGAGAGGTCACAATGGTGGAGTCACATGCCTTTCCTTCAGCCCTAATGGCAAACAGTTGCTGTCAGGAGGGAAAGATCAGGTACTTCAGCTTTACTCCATTTGTTACTGAAAGAAAACAAAAAAATGCCTTCAAACCCAAACCCAGTTTTAACCCAGTGTCTTCCAACAGGCTTTGATGATATGGAAGGTAGACTCCTCTTCTCCTGCTCTTTCCCAGACCATTTCCCCCTGCCATGGAGACTGGATTACAGGATGTGCCTGGACTTCATCTGCTGTGGTGAGGAAACCAATGAAAAGTGCAGTAAGTGCATTTAACCAACACCTGACTGTGTTTCTGTAACTGAATCTCAATCCTCTCTCACCTTAGCTCAGCTGCTCCAGTGACTGTAAACTGCGGATCTGGGATATCCAGACTGGAAATTTACTGAGAGAGATCCTGACTAGTTCATCTTTGAGCACACTGTGCTGCTGGGTACGCATTGGGCACCTTAAAGCAGGATCAAAATGGAAGACATTTTATAAAGACTAACAAAAAGTGGAACCTGTTATGATATTTATGTACTTTTTTGATATCTATAGGAGGATCATGTAATGGCAGGCTCTGCAGATGGACGGCTGATGGTTTGGAAATGGGAATCGGGTGTAGAAGTCACTAGTATTCAGGCCCACAAGTCACGTCTCCATCACTGCTCTGTAGTTTCTCAGTCAGGTACAGTGACTAAAGGCGGTGTACTTTTTTTTTCACGTTTCATCCCATCTCGTAGACATTTATGTCTGGAAAAAAATGTCAAAGTATACAGTACCAAACCAATGATTAATGAACAAGAGTTTGACAAATTTATAGTTCCACCCGGTGGACTTGTACTGTTTTAGCATTAGGCCTTAATAAATGAATTGAATTTATTTACTGCACTTACTTTACTTACTTTACTTTACTGCCTTACTGCATTTAAACAGCTGCTTAGTATCGAGATTATTTATTTAGTTTACATAGAAAAACTATTTATAAGGAAAACAATTCTTTTGCATACAGATTTTGGAGATCATGTTAAAGCAGAAGACTTACTGGTAGCTTCAGCATCAGAAGATGGAACTGTTAAACTCTGGCACCCACTGCAGGTAACCAACTCTTACTTTTGTAAATGTGTGTTTTTTTAATCAAAAGATTAAATATTTTATTTAAATAAATTGCAAATCCGGGCGACACAGTGGCGCAGTAGGTAGTGCGTAAGGTAAATGGACTAAGCCAAAAAGAAAATGAATGAAAGAATAAAATTGCTAATCCAATACATTTGGTAGTTTTTAGATTCATTTTATGAATGCATAATATATCAGTATTGTGTTGATCATTATTTGATGATTGAAAATCCAACATTAACTAATTAAATATATTAGCATACATTTATACTTACAGTGCTCAGCATAAATGGGTACACCCCGTTTGAACAATTTTGCATTTAAACAAAACAGATTTATTAAACAGATATATTTATTAAAATAATATTTTTAGTCACAAAAAATCTTAAAAAATGGACAGATAATACAATTAAATTTAAGCAAATTACTGCAAAAAAATACAAACGAAAATATTTTAACAAAATTGTATATATATTTTTGTTTCTTATTATTTTGGCTATTTTTGAAAATGTTATTTAATATTTTTCTATAACATATAAATTTGGCCTACTAATTTTAACCATTATTGTAAACTATTTTGTTAGATGAGCTCCAGATTTGGCTTCAGTACTGACTAAACTAAAGTATATGCACAAATACAATATTGTAAAGCATACTATAGAAAATATTAATTTAAATAAGAGATTTGTGGGGGGTGTGCTTGTATATGGTGAGCACTGTATGTTAAAGTATGAATATCAGTATGGATTTCTGACACTGCTGATGTCTTTCCTGTAGCAAAAAATGTCTAATGTGCAATGTGTCATAATGCACCAAAGAAATCCTTCATGGCCAGTAGCACACATCTGAAGGCTTCAATATATTTAGCCAACAATGATATTATATGACATAAAAAAGCTTTTTTTTTTTTGGCCAATACTGATATTTTTTTTTTGCCTAGATTTAGGCTCCATCCAAACAGAAGAATGTTACTGTGTTCAAAATTGTATGGCATTTTATCCATATGGAACCAGTATTTGAGGAGAATGAAATAGTTTGTTTTTTTGGTTCTGTCCAGTCATTAAAAGATCAGTAAAGTTAATCTTAAAAAAAAAAAAAACAAGTTTAATAATCATTTTATGTAAAATATGTGTTTTGCTAATAAAAAGCATGTTAGTTTTCAAAATGGCTATCGATTTTTATACTGTACATATGTAGTGATAGCTTTTATCACTTTTAGAATGTAAAATGTTGTATTTTCAATTTATTTTGAATATCAGCTGTTTGTTCTATGAAAGTAATGCTCAATCTATCTTTATCAGACAAGTCTTATTTATTTGTGCTCCCTGATTTACTCTAAAATTGTTTTCGCAGGTACATCATCATAATACTCTGCATGGTCATGATGCTGAGATCCAAGCTTTAGTTTGCAAAGGGACTGAAATCCCAGAGTTCCTCACCGTGTCTGTGGATCGATCCCTCAGATTGTGGAGTGTCACCTCCGAAATGGGTAAAACACAATGATACAACACTAAACTAAACCGTCAAAATACTTTAATGAACTAGTCTATCAAAATATAGCATTTGATTGGTAGTAATGACTTTCTGATATTAAATCATCCTCAGAAACTCCTCACTGGCAGAAGGGTGGTGTCAGAGCTTTGTGTTTCCTGGGTACTGATGACCTCATGGTGTGTGGTTATGAGACTGGCAGACTGGAAATATGGCATAAGAACTCAATGGTTTTCTGGAAGAAGGTTGGAAATTGACTTATTTGTCAAATTGTGTGAATTGTTCTTCACCCTCTTTTTCTTGGAAATGTGTGACTGACGGCTCTGTGTGTGTTTCATTAAGGTCAGTGATGCCAGCATATCTTCATTTGCTGTCATGCCGAATGATGAGTTGGCTGTGGGTTGCAGCGACCACTCTGTTTGTGTATGGAAATTGGAGCGGGATGCTAAGAATTGCATTGTGGGGTACTGACTTTCAACCCTCTTCATTGTCATATTTTACTTCATGTTTTTTCCTCCAGTAGAAATATGCAATTTTAAACAAAGGACATGTCATTCATGTTATTTTTATGTTGTAATCAAAATTAATAGAGGTAAAAGCATTGAGAAAACACTGATTATAACATTGTACATTTTTGTTTGGCCTTTTGCTTATTTCATAATTATATTTGCTGTGATCTTGGATTAGATAACTTAAAGCAAAATGTTATAATCGGAAAATGTATAATAATGCTAATTATTGCATTTATTAAAATGTTATTATCTTTAATTAATATAAATAAATGTAATTTTTATTCAATCTCAAAATAATATATTTTTTTAGTAATTATAATCTTTTTAATCACTGATAAAAGGGAGATATTTTAGGTACCATACTGGTCTTATTCTGCAATGTTGAAGTGCACTCGTTTTTGGGTTTGTTTTAGAACGTCCGATTCAGCTGCCTATGGAAGAAATGACTAGGAATAATAAACGACAGAATACGGTCAAACTACTTGCTCTACACAGTGTGTTTATGAATAATGACCTAAAATGTTTAATAATGTACTAAGAAAATATCAGTTTTCTACATGAAGCAGAGTAGCAAGCTGTTTTTACATCTAAAAATCAATGTAAGTGAAGGAGACCGAAAGTCTCAAACCAAAAAGATTCTAATGGATTTGCCCGCTTGGACGAGATGAATAAGGTCAGTGTTGGATTGATACAAAAAGTTAAATTGTTTTCTGGTATCTACATAATAAGTAAAACCTTTAAAAAGTTAAAACTTTTTTTCCAGAAATGGTTTTATATGCCAATTATTTCCCTAGAAAATACCCCCAGAATCAGAAGCTCAGCCATATTTTGAATGATCATTTATATAGTTTAGCTGGCAGTGGCAGAGTTTCACATTATTGAGGCAAACTGTATGTTTTTCCATGTACTGAACTCTTAATATACACCTATGCCTAGGTGTATGCAGACTGTGATTATATGCCACCTTTAAAATACATATATTTATTTAAAAAACAAAAAACAATCATTTTAATTTAGAAAATTATGTTTTATATAGTTGTGTAAATTGCTTCCTTGTCCTCAAATGTAAGTCGCTTTGGATAAAAGCGTCTGCTAAATGACTAAATGTAAATGTAATTGTGTAAAACAAGTGCATAATTGAAAAAATAATAGCTATTTTTTGATATCTGACATTTATTGTAGGAACTAAAACTGACACTTGCTGATAGCAGTATATAAATAATTTATGTCCATTTCTGTTTTTTTCATCCAGGCTTGATAAAGTGTCTTCATACAAATTGGACTCTCCAGCAAGCTTTTTGCTCTACTGTTCGGGTTTGTTTGGAGCATGTATGAGTGGACAAATCCTTGATGTGTTCTCCACTGCCTCACAAACCAAACAGTATTTTAGGTAAATAAACTCCACTTTTTATATATACATGTTTAGTGTTTTGTACAGTAATCTACAGTATTTTAGAGTACTTTTGTTTTGTTTTAGCTGGACAGATAAGGTGCGTCCTATGGGTCTAATGGTGAATGACAGCAAGAGCTTTTGGCTGTTGGGGCAGAAACAGAGCCAGCTGTACATTGGTCTTGTTGTAAGTTTATCATCCATATGTATCATGTGATCTTAAAGGCATTGTTTACACAAGCTTTGCTATTAACTTACTCTCAGACAAACCAACCTTTTTTTAATCAGTAGAACATTAAAGAAGATTTTTAGCTGAAATTGTTAGAGATGCAACAAGGGCTGAAATCGGCTAATTAATTGCATGTGTAAATTTCTAGGTGAGTATCCAGCAGGTCCATATTATAAAAGGCAGTGCAGGCAATAACGTCAGAGAGAAACTAACCGCTACATCATAACATGTCATGCTGGTGGAAGTTTTTCTGAATGTGTAAAAACGACACTATGATGATTATCTTACATCCTCTTACACATAGCTTCATTCAAGCAGATCCCATACATTCTTTTAAGCTCTTTTTAAAATGTTTGCTGTGTGAGTAAACAATTCAGCTTTACATATCAACTAAAAATCCTTTCTCATGGTGAAGGAAATATTTAAGTTGTCAGCAAGTGCTTTACCAGAACTAGATTTAAAAAAATCTGAAAATATTAGAAAATACGTGTCTATATAATAATAGTATTAAACTATACATACAAATATTCATCAAAACATTTTTCATAAGTATATGATTATAGAGTAGCACGGTATCGTTATACTATGGCTCCAAAATACTGGCGGTGGCACTGTAGTTCATAAACAATACATGTGGTATCGACATTAACGGTCTGTCTACATTACGAAATGTTGCATGTGGAAAAGTCACTAAAATGCTCACACGTTTGTGCAACAATAAATCTTTTTTTTTTTTAATAGTGTGAAGCCCTTTAAGGTTACAAAATTGTTTCGAATTCACGCCTTTTATGGTAGCTTATTGCATGTTTTCTGACATTTCAGTTCGAACGCTCATCTGAGTCAGTTCATTTCTGTTCCTGTCAATATGATTTATTAGCTACAACAACCGTGACAATCTCTTAAAAAGAGCGACTCAAAGTGAAAATTCTTATACCTGATTAGCCTAAAAAAAGAGAGGAAAAACCCAAAAGAGCTACAGGAAACATTGAAACTATTTTTGACCTCTCCATATAGCCTAATTTTGTTTAAAAACACTTTTTTTGTAAAGAATTTTGTTTGGTATAATTTGTATCTTTATTTTAATGTATTTTTTGCTGGTCAGTTAACTACAAAATAGTTTAGATGAAGGGATGTGCAAATCCTTTATTTTTCTTGTCGGCTTAGTCCCTTTATTAATCTGGGGTCGCAACAGCGGTTTGAACCGCCACACACCATCTCTGAGAAACATCCACACATACACACATTCACACTCATACACTACGGACAATTTAGCCTACTCAATTCACCTGAACTGCATGTCTTTGGACTGTGGGGGAAACCGGAGCACCTGGAAGAAACCCACGTGAAGGCAGGGAGAACATGCAAACTCCACACAGAAACACCAACTGAGCCGAGGATCGAACCAGCAACCTTCTTGCTGTGAGGCGAACGTGCTACCCACTGCTCCACTGAGTCGCCCATGTGCAAATTCCTTTTTTAATAATAAGGGAATTATGAATTCATTTCAATCAAGCCTATTATAACATATAAAATATAGTTTTTCAGATATTTTTCTTTATTTCATAGATTTGAGTTTGGAATTACAGTATTGTAATGCTACTTGGTATCACGATACCTCAGCTGGTATAGTATCGTGACATGAATTAATGGTATCGCGACAGCCCTATATGCTTCTAATATTCTAATATTTGTGAAATAAGAAAAAAGTTTGGTTAATGTAGTAGTTTGGAGTAACTTCGGCAGATCATTCATTCATTCATTTTCTTGTCGGCTTAGTCCCTTTATTAATCCGGGGTCGCCACAGCGGAATGAACCGCCAACTTATCCAGCAAGTTTTTAGGCAGCGGATCCCCTTCCAGCCACAACCCATCTCTGGGAAACATCCACACACACATTCACACACACACTCATACACTACGGACAATTTAGCCTACCCAATTCACCTGTACTGCATGTCTTTGGACTGTGGGGTAAACCGGAGCACCCGGAGGAAACCCACGCGAAGGCAGGGAGAACATGCAAACTCCATACAGAAACGCCAACTGAGACGAGGTTCGAACCAGCGACCCAGCGACCTTCTTGCTGTGAGGCGACAGCACTACCTACTGCGCCACTGCCTCGCCTTCGGCAGGTCAAACTTACCAAAATGTTTTAATCGGAGAAGATAATCAGTGCATCTATAGAAATCACGGTCCTTGATAATTTATATAATACAAGTCAAAGGCTACAAATAATGAGAGTTAAAAAACATATAATATAATGCAAATTTAATGTAATACATGTGGTTTATTTGCGTCTTCTCTGAAGTGCTTGTTCACTAATGTGACCCAAGAACTATTTCTGCAGTTCAGTTACTGGTGGAGTAACTGAAGCACTAAATGAGAGGGCAAATCTGGCATCGTAGATCATTAATTTTACACCATTATATTGGCTCATGTGGAGTTAGATTGACATGTGGGTATCTCAAATGATGCAGTCTGACTTGGTGAACCAGTTAATTTGGTTGTCTAAAATGCACTTATTTAAAGAAATGATTCATTCACAAGCCAGAAAGTCTATAACTTCCTTTGCTTATGATTTCTCAATGGTAGTGCAATAAATAATTTTTACCCTGTCAAAAACAACTCAGTTAACAGTTCAGAGTGCATGTCTATGACAATCTGCTGCTTACACCGCCCCTCTCTGAAGCTATATCACAAATGGCTGGTACTGATCCATTTTTGGGGTATCAAAACAGCACACCACACACACAGTGCTTAGCCAAGCCTATAATTGATATGATGGCATATCTGAAGTAGTTTTATCATTATACTAAAAATATCAAAAAAAAGTTTTGCACACACAAGCAAGTTTTTGCCCACTCTTTCTGGAACATAAGTAATTTCGCTTTTGTTTCTACCAAAGCTTCAGGGCACCTACTGTATGAGCCTCTACATCCAAATACAAAGCAGGCCGCATGCGGGATCACTTTGTTGTTCAAATGTACAAAAATGAAAGGCACATCTTTAACTGTCTTACTGTCAAAAATGGGTGGGAAGATGTCAGAGCTCATATTTTGCTTGGAAGGTACATTGAAAGAACTAGCTAGCTTTGTCACAACCTGCATGAAATTCAGTCAGGTCAAAAGATTGCACATAAGCCATGGCTTCATGTTTTCATTGTCAAATTTTCTGAGCTGGTAGATAGAACAAAAGCAACAAAATTTTTAAATATTCATCTAATGACATTTTTTTTAAAGTGTAATTTTTCATATTTGTGTGAGCGTTTCCTTTAACAATCGTAATGATCTCAAACTGCCTGTTTTTCAGCTTTCAATGGGTCCAAGCAGCTCTTATAGCCTGAATGTTTGTGAAGATGCGGTGGGTAGAAAACTGGAAGACTTAGAAGTAGATGAACAGGAGGAGGAGCAACAAGAGGAGGAGAAGCAACAGGAGGAGGAAGAGAAGGAGGAGGAGGAAGAGGAGGATGACCAACAGGTAGGGCAAAAGCAGCAGGAGGATGAGGAGCAACAGCAGGAAGAGGAGGAAGAGCAACAGGAAGAGAAAAAGCAGGAGGAGGAAGAGAAACAACAGGAGGAGGAAGAGCAACAAGAAGAGAAACAGCAGAAGGAGAAATTGAGTGAGGATGAGATTAAGCAGCGGAGAGAGAATCGAATTGAAAAACAGAGGGCAGCGCAGATCAGCTACTGGATCACAGCTGCAGCAGTGCAGAATGGTACACCAGCTCTTACACTCATATACTGCAGTAAAAATCTTACTTTCAGCATTCCTTCAGGCCTGCAATATATGAAAAGAGTAGAGCCACATGAACCTGGATAACCTGCGTAAAAATATTATGGGAAACTTTTATTTATATATTTTTACCTCAGCTTGAGTGAAAGATTTACATCCCGTTTACACTAATACGTTTTACTTATTGCGTTTTTAAACGCTTAAGTTTTGCTACGGTTATGCCTTCCGTCCACACTACCCTGGAGGTTTCCAGACCTAAAAATGAAGGGTTTTGGAAATGCTGAAGAGGCTGATTAAGGACACAAAGTTCAGACTTGCATTCAGGCTTTCCTTGTAGGTTTAAACTCCCATGGACACGTCAGGTAAATTTTCAAAGGGAACAGTTTAGGCTACTTTATACCCTCATTCACATCACGCTGCAGACTCACTATTTTAACAATAAAATGAAAACATGATGTAAAGAACTGCCTATTTTTATTTTAATAATAACAACTTAACAAGACACCAAAAAATTTAAGGCATCTTGTAGCTACATATTTATATGAGCGTCATCTTCACTGTATGCAAATTTATAACAAAACGGAGCCTATAACATTACAGCCTTCTTTCATTTTCATTGAAAAATACGAAACATACCCTGTCTCTGTTTGTGGAATATCAGTTTTAATAATCAATAATGGCCATTATAAAAAAGTATAACGTACAATAAGTTTATACATTATAGGAAATAAAGGCAAGCAATCAGTCAAATGTGCAGAATCAGTGTACGTGATTACGTTAATTAGTAATTAATAAATTAATATATGAACTTATCTTTGCGCTCAGCCAAAACACGTTAACTGAGATCAAGTAAGAGATTCAAAAGACCAAAAAGTTTAAGTAGAGACCAAATGAATTAAACATCACATTTAAGAGCTATAGGGAGATGAGATCCAGCGGTATATCCTTAATGAACTGTTCGTCATGTGCTGCTCTTACCTGGGAAGTTGTGCTTAAAGCACCCACTAACTGCCTGGGCATACGCTGCAGTGCATGACAAAGTGTGTGTGTGGTCACGTGATATGCGTTTTCAGTGATATAGTGTGGACGGAGATCTTTTCAGAAACTTTGGTTGAAATGCCAGTGTTGTAACGTGGGTCATTTTCATTCTAAAACACAGTTTTTAAACTAAAACGTATTAGTGTAAACGGGGCCTCAGTGACTTTCTTCTGATTCTTTACTTGTTTCTAGGCTATTGAAGTAATCAGGGTTTTTTAATGAATCTTTGAATGAACAATTCAATGACACATTTTAACAGCCACTTGTTTGAATAACTGTATTTTTGCTAGAAACCTCATTTAAAGCTTAATTTAGTTTTAAAAGGTGAGTCATTCTAATTTGGTCACTACTTGGGATGCACCAATATGGAAACTCTTTATATTGAGAAGTCGATAACTTATTTAATAGGCCAAGCTTCTTTAGTGGATTTAAAGTAATTGTTTAGTATGTTTAATATTTTCTTTAAATAATGGTTTACTAAACAAACTACAAGGATCAAAATCTTTCATCAAAGTTACTATTTAGCAACAACTATTCTTGCTTTAGGACAGTTTTGATCAAAATATTGATAGACTTCAAATGTTGACTACTGTATATCTGTGTTGAAATATGTTTGTTAATTATGATCCAACTGGCAGAGTTATGGCAGATTATGCTTTTAGATGCAAAAGATGTCAGCAAAATTATTTAGTCAGAATGATGGTGCTCTCATTCTTATGCATTCCATCTGTTTTATGCACATGCATGTACTGGCACTTGTTCATGAAGCCTGGAAAGTTAAACATAGACTCACTTGGTGCCAAAATAAGGAAATCCCATGTGTTTTGGTGTATTAAATTTGTGTAAAGCATATCTTGGACATTGTGACTTTTCTTCAGCTTTAAGATGATACGACCTGTTCTTGTATTATAACTGAGACATTTGAGGCAGTTCAGAAACTGTACCTGCAGTTAAAACAAATAAGAGTTGACTTTTTCAATTATTTGTAAGCAGTGCGTTATGCACAAAAGGAAGTTTAAAATATAGTCATATAACCCATTCAATGCTATCAGATGTTAAGACTAAACATCAACCTATCCACTTGTTAAGCTGTCATGTATAAAATACTGTTTCCAGGTACTTCCAGT
Source organism: Danio rerio (assembly GCF_052040795.2). Classification (NCBI taxonomy): domain Eukaryota; kingdom Metazoa; phylum Chordata; class Actinopteri; order Cypriniformes; family Danionidae; genus Danio; species Danio rerio. The sequence continues at coordinate 41,340,761 of NC_141022.1, forward strand.
TCTTAGCTACTCATTTGAATTGAGAAAATATTTGTTTATGACCACTCTTTAGTCATATCATACATTAAAGTCTATTTTATATAAAATCATGGTGTGCACAACAGTCTCTGGACTTGCTGCATCACAGACACCAATATTTTAACAACTTATAAAAAATTAATCACTTCCTGGCATGTATATGTATAATGCAATCGTGATTTTCAAAGCATTACAGCACTTTGTAAACGTTTATTATTACCATATGATGAGCCTGCCCATACAGTTTGGTATGGCGCTTGGACCCTGAAGCCACTTTGCGTGATGTCACACTTAACAAGCGGATAGACCTCTAGTGGTCATCGTGTGAATCCTTTACAAAGTGAGATTTGGTAGTTTTTGAATTATCTATATCTTTTTTTCCTTCAGACTTCTTTGTGTGCGGGGATTTTAAAGGAAACATATGGTTCAATCAATCTCCAAATATGACTACCTGGACTCAGAGAAGACCTGCAAGTTTTCAATCGCTTTCCTCGTAGATATAATAATCATAATAACAATAATCAAATGTCATGTAAGTTGCTGACTTTGTGGTTGTTGACTGGTCCCTAGGCGCACACAGATAAAGTGAGTGTACTGCGGCTAACAGAGACCCTCATCATCTCAGCATCTCATGACAGAACCGTCAAACTGTGGGACAGACGCTCTAAGAAACAGGTATTTTTCATCTTGCTGTTACTCAAAGCGCATATACGAGTCTATATTCCATTTCCTCACTGTTTGTTTCCCACCTTCTCTATGTTTTACAGGTTGGCATGTTTGTGTGTGGAGCTCCTGTCAGGGTGCTGGAGGTTAATCCACACGACCCCAGGGAGTTTGTTTGTGGCGATACACAGGGTCAGCTGTACTTTCTGTCCTGGAAAGGCTGATTTTCTCAAAGTCCGTTCTCACTCACAGTCTGTTTTATTAGTTGTAATTTAAAGAGGCATTCTCATTTTTATTAAAAGGATCAGTTCACATTCAGGGTGAAAATTCTGTCATTAAATCATCCTCTACTAGTTCCAAACCTGTATGAGTTTCTTTCTTTTGTTGAACACTGAAAAAATAATAGCTGAACAGTTGAGGATCACCATTTTTTGCAGAAGCAGAAATGCCTATGGAAGTCAATGGTAACCAATCATCATGGAAGTGAACTAGTCTTTTAAATTGACATTAATATAACGTTCTGCACTAAAGACACTATTTCCTTAAACTAAGCCAAGATATGAAGAATGTTTGCGTTGATTTTATTATATGAATATAATAACAGTTCATCTTTTTTGAGAATTACACATGCTTTATGTATCAGAGATTTTGTGGTGAATAAAAACCTCTGCAAGATCACAAGGCAAAAAGCAGATGTCCACTGAACGTGCTGTGATGGTGTTCTCCATTGTCGAAAATCCATTGTCCAGGATAGAGATTGACTTTCATTTTATCCCCTTCATCTAGCAGCAGAGAGACTCCGTTTGAAGAGCTGATGAAACCATCTGCTTGATGTCCATGTGTAGAAACAATATGCTGGTCATTTTTAAACAGGCCAGCGGTAACGGCTCTCTCGTGATTTCCAATAGCCTTTGAGAAAACCGTGAACACATAGACTCCCTTTACAGGTGCTGTAAAAATTCCTGTATCCAACAAAGGGTAAAATGATTAATGATAATTAAATGAAAGTTTCATAAAAAAAATTACAGAGGAATATAAGTTTTAATTTACCTGTGTTTGGATCATAGTTACTTCCAAAATTGAGGAAGACGTGTTTGTAAATGAGTGTGTGTAACCCGTTATAAAAAGGTCCGACGCTTTGTGGTCCAAAAGTAGTCAACAGAGAGGCTGAGAAAGCAACTTTAGGAACTTAAAAACAAAAAAAAGATTAGAGTCAGTAAGAGGTTTTCAAAAGTTTCTCAAAGAAGTCTCTTTACATTCATTTTACATTACTTCAATTCTAGGCAAGACCAGTTTATTTATATAGCACATTTAATACACATTAGTAATTCAAAGTGCTTTACACAAACAAGAATAAGAAACAAGTAGCAAAAACAAGTTCAAGAGTTCACACTTAGCTGATGATTGGTAATAAGCTAGTTTGGCATGCTGTCCCGGGAGAGAGCCCTGAACTCATGAGAGCCTCGAGCCCGGGGCTCCCTCCCGTTGCAGGGCGAGAGGGGAGTTTGAGCTCGGGTAGATCTCGAGAACGCCCCCCCCCCCTCCTGCTGCTTGAGGGTTGCTAAGGTGATGCGTAATTGAATCAAATTTGGGGCTAATTTGGTTTAGTCAATTTACTTAAGTGTCATGTTTTTGGGAGTGTGGGAGGAAACCGGAGGACCCGGGGAAAACCCACGCAAGCACGGGGAGAACATGAACTCCACACGAAAATGCTGACCGTTTGTTAGATGCCCGATCCGAAGGCATTTTGCTGTGAGGCCGCAGTGCTAGCCACTGGGCCGCCGTGCTGCCCTGTAGACAAAAGAGGAGGCGAAGGGGTGGAAGGGGGGATTCTTCAAGACGAAGATGACTAAAGGTAAGGTGTTTGGTTATTTATACTTGGTTAGGAATAGTCTGATTGGTGGAACATTAGCTTGACTCAGGGCCAGCCGTGTCAATCATAAGCATGTGATCCTCTCAAAATTAGTTTATGAATAAACTTCACGAATAAAAATGACTGAAAGCAGATTCAAATGTGTTAAAAAAGGAATGAAAAAGTAAAGAAAGATATAATAGTACGATCTGTCAGACGTAACACAAAGCTCATTCAGCAAAGGCACAGCAAACAGATGTGTTTTCAGTCTTGATTTGAATGTGCCTAATGTTGGAGCACATCTGATTATTTCTGGAAGCTCTTTTCAGCGGGGGTGGGGGGAGGGGGGATTTGGAGTAGCTAAAAGCAGATTCACCCTGCTTTGACTGAACTCTTATAATTTCTTATTTACGTGATTTTAATGATCTGATAGGATTTTATTTAGTGAGCATATCTGTAATGTATTGAGGTCCTAGGCCATTTAGTTATTTATAGACAAGTAATAATACATTAAAATCTATTCTCAATGTAACTGGGAGCCAGTTTAAAGACCTGAGGACAGGTATGATGTGTTCTGATTTTCTGGTTCATGTCAGAATCCTGGCTGCAGCGTTTTGGGTGAGCTGTATGTCTAACTGTCTATTTTGGTAAGGCCTGTGAGGAGTCACAGTAATCCATCCTGCTGATGATAAAAGCATAAACCAATTTCTCCAAGTCCTCAGTGGAAACAAAGCATCTTATTCTTGCAATGTGTTTGAGATAATAACATGCTGGTTTAGTTACTGCTTTTACATGAATACTGAAACTCGGATCTGACTCCAGAGTCACACCAAGATTCTTGACCTTAATTTTTGTTGTTTGACAAACAACATAGCATACGCTGCAGTGCATGACAAAATGTGTGTGTGCGGTCATGTGATGTGTGTTTTCAGCACTAAAGAGCAGCTAAATGCAGCTAAAGAGATAGATAGCTTAAAGAGATCACAGTTTACTCACTGTTTACTCATCCTCAACTGGTTCCAAATCTTTTTTTTATTAGACAAACAGAACAAACAGACAACAGAAGGAAAGAAAGAAAGAAAGAAAGAAAGAAAGAAAGAAAGAAAGAAAGAAAGAAAGGTTTGGATCAAGTAAAGCTTGAGTAAATGATCAAGTAATTTTCAGTTTTGTGGGAACTATCAATTTAACATTCGTAACCTAGTGGATATCAGTGATTTCATAGTATTCAGCTAATTGAACTCTATAGTATTAAAGTTATAATGTTTCAGTAATGAAGTGTGGCGTTTAAATAAATATATAAGCAAAATCTGTGTAGTTTGTATAATATACAGATTGTGTCATGTAAAGGATGTTGTATCGTAACATACCTTCCTTCTCTGTTTTTAGTCGCTCCATTTCTGTCTCCATTGATTTGATCCTTTTTTCCAAATCTACTATCTTGTTTATTTCTTCAAGGATGTCTATGTTTGGAGTGAGTACATTTTCTGCCGGAATAGCCCACACATTGAGTAGTACAACTGTTATAAGAATCAACATTTTTATGCTATTAGATACTGCAGTAAAACCGTGTGCTGAATTCTCTTTTATAGTCTTAAAGGCAGAACAACAACTTGCGTAATTGTTTACATTGACTGGTAGACTTTAGACTATAAAAAGTACATTTTGAAGCAATATTTATTTTAAAGATTTAATCCAAAATAAGAAATAACCGTGTCATTTCCCTCTGTATTGTTTTTCTTATTATTGTTTGTCTATGATAAAGCTAAAGTTGTATTTAGATCAGCGACTCTAGAGCACAATCTACATAGAGCCTTGTTACATAAAAAAAAGCTTTTTCCTAAAACAAATGAAAAGTATTTATACAGAAGTTTGCTTGATTTGCAAAAGCTTTATAGAAGAACATACAGTATACAGGTGTCTCATGGATTATTTTATTGAAATTATTTTAAGTTAATTTATCAGACAGCTTTGAGAATAATACAAATTATAAGCTAAGGATTTCTTAATACCGGTGGAGACCATAACAGAAAGGGGATTATGTTTTTTGATTTTAGTCTCTTGATATAAAAAGATGCTGGAGAAAAAACCTTGTACATTTTTTGTTTACATGGGCAGATATTAACTGAAGGTGTTCATTGTGAGAAAAACAAATATCAGGATAGAGATCACCTTTAAAGTATATATTTATCACAATACATGGGATAAAAATAGGGATGTATTTTCAACATCTAAAAACTGCACTACAGTACTGAGCGAGCTAAACGTGAGAAAAGTCAAATGTATGTGGAGAAAAATCTGCTTAAATCTGAAATGAAAAATGTCAAAAGTCTCAACTAGCTAAATACAGGCATAATGTTTTAGGTAGAGAACAAACAAACCAAATGACATGTAGCATGCAACTTTTGGACATTATGTTTTCTAGATTCACCGAGCATTAGTAAACCATACAGTATATAGTCAAATTATGTTTAATTGGTCAAAACAGAATAAAGCACAGATCTTGAGATAACACTCATATGAGTGACAATACTGTTTTACTAAAGATTTAGGATCTGATTGCATCATGGTGGGAAAAAACTGGGAGTTTTACCTCAAAGGTTTACTTTCAGTCGGTAAATCTAATGTTGGTAAACCAAACCGGTCCTACTGAATGAGCTTTGAACACAGTCTTGACCAATAAAGATGAGTATTTTTTATTCACATGGAGAAAAGCAGATGTCCATTTAATGTGCTTCCAGCTCATTTGCTTACTCTTTAGGATTACAATTTCTTTATATTTTAAAATGAAGAAATATGCTATTTGAACAACTTAACTCATCAGCGTGGGAATAATTGTTTTAACTTTAGTAAAATTCCAGTCGCCACAAAACTGCTTGTCCCCACAGTAAACACATGTCGGCTTACAGAAGGAAAGTGCTTTGCTTGGAGCTCAAAAGCAATTTTTCTGCACCCCAGGCTGATTGTGAATATACTTCCCCAGGTCTACATATCTGGGAATTATTTTTGCTCCTGTATGTGTCATTTGTATTTATATGCACAATGTGTTGTGTGTATGTGTTGGATTTTTCTTCCATTCAAAATACAATAATCTTCTCGTTTAATTAAATATAATATATGATGTAGGTGACATAATAAGAAAACGGCAGTTTGACAAATGAATGTTATTGTTATTAGTCACTTGTATTACCATGTAACACAAATCTTTTATTCTGAGATAAAAAAGCGCTCATAACTTAAGGGCAAAATAACAAGCAAAATAATCTTGTTTTTTCTTTTGACATAAGATTATTTTGCTTGTTTTAAGGAAAAACTCACTTAATTTTGGCATATTATTTCTTAAAACAAGACAACACGTTTTGCTTGTCTAGAAAATTCTTCCTGATTTAAGAATGTTTAGATATTTAGACTGGAAACAAGTCAAACAATCTAAGTAAGAAAAGCATTTTTTGCAGTGTAGTTATTCCGCAACCCTCTGCCCTTCGTCAGTGTAAATTAATATTAGCTTCTTCCAACATCTACATTATCAGGATGATGAAGATGAAACCAGAGTGGTTATTTCTGCAAGACAATGATCCAAAACGCAAAATGTTTTCTGAGAAAGAAAATCAATCTGTAGAATGGCCCAGTTAACACAGTGTATGTAAGTTAATACATACAACTTTAGATAGTAAAAAGAAGGTGTCCACTAAAGGTGTTACGTCTAAGCCCATCTGTGTAGATACGACGGTTCTCCGCAAGTTTTAGGCTTATCTGGTCTCCTTCTTCCAGAAGAAGACTGACGGAGTTGCTCGACGTGTCTTCTGTGTCTCCGTTACTTGCAGGGGAGTTGTCGGTCACTGCAATCACAAGTTTACCATTCCTTAGCAGTTTCACCCCGGCTGCTACAGCATCATTAGTAAAAAGCACAAGGTTGAGGAAATAAACTCCTTTTGCTGGTGCAGTAAATATTCCTGTTGAGAACAGCAGAAACTTGACAAATGACCATAAGATTGTAAAAGCATTGTATTATTTTTTAGCATTTTTATGATACCTGTGTTGCTGTTATATGCATTGCAGTGTTGCTAAATACATTTTCATACACGAGGGGTGTCTTTTGCAAAAGGGCCAATATATTTCACACCATGAAAAGTTGCCAGTGAGGCTGAAAAGGCTACTTTCACCCTTTCAACCCTTCCTTTAAATAAATAAATAAATGAATTAATTCATTAGAAAAGAGACACACAAGAAGAAAATTGTCAAGCAAAAAGAACAACATCAAGATTCTAAACAAACTGAAGCAGGTTTTAATAAAACTATAATTCTGTAGTACCTTCATTCTTCCTTTGTAGTTCCTTAACTTGATCTTCAAGAACCTGTATCCTTTGTTGCAAGGTGGTGAACTGAAAACATGTATTACTGAGGTCAATAGACTGGCGTGCCTGTACCGCCCCCACACACAGAAATGTAGATATGAGGATTTCCAGCTTCATGACTTCTGCTTTCCGTGAAATTATGCTATAATTTTACAAAAAATACAGTTTTTTTTTTACAGTCAGAGAGTCTTTGAACTACAAATATATTATTATTAACTTACAGTAAATAGGCTGTTGGGTGCAAAGTGTCCTGTCTGGCCTTGTTCATCATTTTAAGAGTTTTGTAGAGGTTAGGCATTTTGTGAATTTGCAGTGCTTGCGACAATGTATTACAAAGTTAGTCCCCATTAATGCATTTAATCACGCATTTCTGAAATACGCATACATGCTTGGTTTTGTGGGGACTTTCCATAACACTGGGCATCACGGTGGCGCAGTGGTTAGCACGATCGCCTTACAGCTTGAAGGTCGTTGGTTTGAGACTCACCTGGGTCAGTTGGCATTTCTGTGTGGAGTTTGCATGTTCTCTGTTTGCGTGGGTTTCCTCTGGGTGCTCCGGTTTCCCCTACAGTCCAAAGACATGCGCTATAGATGAATTGGGTAGGCTAAATTGTCTGTAGTGTATGTGTGTGAATGAGAGTGTTTGGGTTTTTCCCAGTGATGGGTTGCAGCTGAAACGGCATCCACTGCATAAAACATATGCTGGATAAGTTGGCGGTTCATTTCGCTGTGGCGACCCCTGATTAATAAAGGAACTAAGCCGAAAAGAAAATGAATGAATGTCCATAACAATGATTTTTATGCTGAACTAACTGTTCATTCTATTATCGAACCTCAGTGGTGTACACACCCCATACAGAAATTATTTTATATAAAAATACCTTATATATTAGGTCAGGGGTGTCCAAACTCGGTCCTGGAGGGCTGATGTCCTGCAGATTTTAGCTTCAACTTGCCTTAACACACCTGCAAAGATGTTTCTAGAAGAGCTTGATTAGCTAGCCCAGGTGTGTGTGTGTGTATATATATATATATATATATATATATATATATATATATATATATATATATATATATATATATATATATATATACAATGACTCCATTTTAGATAAGCTCATCAATGTGGCTCTGTCTATCTTTCAAGGTTCTTTGCACATGTAATACAAACATGGGCAGTGAAGACCACAAATTAATGAGGCATTTTTGTTAGTGCTGTTAAGTTAATAAAAAACCTTTGCACAGTAAATTACAAATCTGTGCCTTGGAAATCAATCTAGTTTATAACATTTGCTTTAAGTGTCACATAGCAGCATTTTCTTCCTTTAGGCGCTCAGTTTCTTTCTCCTCGGATTTCATCCTTGTTTCCATGATCTTAATCTTTCCTAATTCTTCAATTTCATTTATTCTTGGTAACTTACAAATCATCTGCCATTGTAACCCATCTATTGGGCATTATGATTGTTACAAAAATCTACATTTTACAGATATCAACTGGAGATCACCTTTTTCCCCAAAAGACCTTGTCTCTTCACATTAGTGAGTGCCTACTCTCAAATTAATGTACATTGTTTTACAATACAAAACATACAAAATAGGGATGTACATTGAAACATTTAACAATGGCATTACAGCGTTGAGCTAAAGGAGAGAAAAGTCAAATGTATGTGGAAATTATGCCTAAATTAAAAATAAAAAATTGTTTCAGGTAGAGAACAAACAATCCAAATGACATGTAACATGCGTCTTTTGGACTGAATTTTATTTTCTAGCTTCACCGAGCATTAGTAAACCATAGGCAAATTCAATTTATTTAGTTAAAGTAGATGTTCTCCATTCACACAAGTACAAACACAGCAGATCAAAAGCAGATTTTAAGATTACACTCATGCGAGTGACATTACAAACTGTTGTACAAAAGCTTTAGGATTTAGGATCTGATTGCATCATGGTGAAAACAAAAATTGAGGGTTAAAAAGTTAAGGTTTAGCTAGTAAATCCAGTCTCGTGTCTAAACTGCATAAAACAGACCAGTGCTGCTGATTGAGCATTGAACATTATTGAATACACATAAAGGTGCTGGTGAGTATTTTCTATTCACATGGGGAAAAGCAGATGTCCACTAAATGTGCTGTGATGGTGTTCATTGTCAAAAATCCAGTGTCCAGAATACAGATTCACATTAACTTTATCTCCCTTCTCCAACAACAAAGAAACTCCATTTGAAGAACCAACAAAACCACCGCTTTGCCGTGCGTATGTTGAAATTTCATGCTGTCCATTTTTAAACAGGCCTGCAACGACTGCTTTATCTGGACTTCCATAGGCCTTGGAGAAGAGCCAGAACGCATAAACCCCCTTTATGGGTGCTGTAAAGATTCCTGAACCAGACAGAAAATGTACTCAAATCATTCATTTTTTTAGTAGGTTACATTCACAGCATATGAAGTCATTTATTGTACCTGTGTTTGAATCATAGGCATCTCCGCTATTGAGGAAGATGTGTTTGTAAATCAAGCCATGCAAACTGCTGTGTGGTCCAACAACGGACGCCAGAGAAACAGAGAAAGCCACTTTTGGAACTAAAACATAAACCATTAAATGATAAAAAAAAAAGTAACGATAAAACAGTTACAATCAGATACTTCTCACATAATGATGGATTTGTGTGCACAAAAAACTGGAGCTGACACATTTGGATTTGTTTCCCACAAAAGTATCCAAAATCGGCCCCTAAACTCCTATTCACTATTCCCTAAATTAGTCCACTAAATTAAATGAAAACGAGGGAGTGAATTCAAGCACTGAGTGCCCTGCACCAGAAAGGATGAACCATTCGTGGATTAAATTTTCTACGTCTTGGTCAGTTCCTGTGATTTTTATTCAACACTTAGCTTACTGTCTATAAGTAATGTAAAACGTTAATCTAACTAGTTTAAAGTTGCTGTATGTAAGTTTTTGACTCTTCTAAAGCATAAAAAAACATAATATGTTTGCAGATATTTAAGAAACATGCTAAGTGAACATTCTTGTTTATTTGAAAAACAATGCTTAAGTCAGTTATTCTGCTTTGAAAAGTCTGTCTATGCTTTGGTTCTTTTAACCCGCCCACTGCAACTTTAGCCTATTATATTTCAGCACCCTGGGTTGCTTTAGTCAGAAAGGCTCTCAAAGCATGCGCCTGTGACTGATGTGCGACCTCCGGTGGACAGTATTTAGACTCCAAAATGAGACGCAGTGTCAGAGATTCACATGAGGTTATTAATTTGCAAATAATATAAACATTACGAACGTAAACATTAGGTGAGCAGGTTACATTGTAACACGTTACATGACAAGGTTTGCAGTGATAAGCTGTTTGGCTGTTTGCACCAGACGAAACATGAAACAAATGCAGTCACATGAAACAAATACAGCCATTCAGAAGCACAGAATATGCACTCACTCAATCTATTTATTACTTATTAAACCTCTTCTCAAACAATGCATTATCTAAGGGTTCAGGGGTAATTTTTTACACAATCAGTGAGAGAAGACAGTCTGTGAATGTATCAATGTGACTACTTTGTAGAGCATACTTTAGTGTAAAAACCATTTGCCCAGAGATTGAAAAAAGGTAATAAAGTTGTTAACAATGTTCAGTTTGCTGCACCAAACAATAGATTTGCTTCATAAGACCTCATAAATTCCAGCTAAAAGATCTGCTTTATGTTCTAATGTAGAGAAAAATCACCATTATGACCTGAGGCTGAGTAAATCACACATGCAATTTACATTTTTGAGTTATTTTCACCATTGAGTTATAGTCAATGGTGAATTGTAAATTATAAAAGACAATTAACCCCATTTATAAGTCTTTTGTGAAAATATAGTACTAAAATAGATACAGTACCTTCGTTTTGTTTTATTAAACTGTCCATTTTCATTGTTATGTCAGTTGTTGTTGAACGCAATGTCACCAAGTCTTTTGCTTGCCCTAAAGCAATTCAAGTAATAAACAATGCATTAGTTAATCAGTAAAACCTTTCTGTTGTAAGCCTTACCTTTTTGATTGGCTCTTTTTAAATGTACGAAAATATATAAAAGTCAGTGGCTGTAATCCATTATGTTACCTTCACTTTTTTGAAGTAGTTGATCAATGTGGATTTGTTTGTCTTCCAGTTTCTTTACTTGTGCTAAAATTATAAACCAGTCAATCACTTGACAACAACCACATGAACTGTGAAGATTTAAAAATGTACTTTCAAATAGTCCACAATGTTACAGATTATTATGCTGCAAATATTAAAAGAAAAAAATTGAAACCTGAATTTTATGATAGGACTTGTTATAAGCAACTTTTCATTCAAAAGATTTTTTTCCTGCAATAAAAACAGAGTATACAAGGTGTCACATTACCTGCATTTTCAGTTTTTAGTCGCTCAATTTCCTTCTCCAGGGATTTCATCTTTGTTTCCATGGTTTTAATCTTTCCCAGTTCTTCAAGGATGTTTATATTTGGTGAAAATAAATCATCTGCCGTTGTTGCCCAAACACTGAGCATTATGAATGTTATAAAAATCAACATTATGTATTGTCTGTCTGGTAGTGGTGTATTAACTAAGTAACATTCTGTTAGTAACATTCTTAAAGACCTCACCTTGCGTAATTGTTTAAAAAGGCAGATAAACTTTGGACTGCAAACACTGCATTTGAAAAAATAATTTGTTCTGGGCCACATGGGAATTAAAGATGACAAAAGTGATGTAAATCTATATTTTATTTTCCCAAATGAATAGGAAATGCCATATTGTTTTCCCAAATAAATGATAATAGAAAAAGACACCTTAAAGAGGTGGTTCACTAAATTAAAAAAATGATTTAATCGTTTACTCACTCACTTTTTTCTTGTTTCAAACACTTAAGTTACCTTCTTCTAGTGAACACAAAATAAGGTATTTTAATAAAATATTGGAATTCTGTAGCCATTGAGTTTGACTTCCATGATATTTGTTTTTCCAATGGTTTTCAGCATTTTTCTCGATTTCTTTTTGTGTTCAGCAGAAGAAAGAAACCCATGAAGGTTTGAGGGTGAGAAAATGTATATTTTTGGCTACCTTTTAACAGGTTACCTGGTTTTATTAAAGAGGTGCATTTTTCTTCAAATTTAATTTTATTCAATAGTGAAAGAAACCAATCTTTACAGGTATAGCTTTATATTTGAATATACAAAGCCAATAACAATATATAGTCTAATCAACATATAATTATAATATTTGACACTCACTTTTTTAAAATAATAATTAATTACAAACAAAAATCAACAGACAGTAGTGCATACATGGAAAAGTGCTACACTTAAATTGTTTTTGTTACTAATTGTCTCTTGCATTATTGACTTTTTTTTTATCTTTTCAAGATGATTTTCTTAGCATCACAGCTTCAGAAATATACTTTTAATTATCATATCACTTCTAGCTGGCTCCTCTTGTCTCATCTTATTCTATCTCTGAGGCTCTTCTTGCTCTGCTCTCCAAACAATAGGGAATTATGGATTTAATTATCTGGTCTCTGTATGCAATTGACACCATCTTCTCGATGAGAAGTCTAGGTTTGGGGGAACTCAACTATCCTGTGGGAATGTTTGCGAGTGAATACATGATGAACGAGTGTGAAAAGTGGCGTATTGTGTGCCCTGGAGGATATTGAAGATATCTATTCTGAACTTTGATACCAGGGTTCTGCTAATGGGCTTATGCAAGGCTCTGGGGTATTGACGATTGATATAAGCGGTCATTGCGGCTCAAAATCCCACTAAGCTGGCTGGCTGGATTGAAACGGTGGTGAGCAGGGCTGTTGCACTCAGACTTTGGTTATGGACCGCATACAACTTCCCCCGGAGAACAAGATAATGAGACATTGTGAATTTCTGATCCCTGTTCCAAGGACACCTGTTGAGACTCTACAGCAGAGATCACCAAACTTTTTCCTGGAGGTCCGGTGTCCTGCAGATTTTAGCTCTAACCCTAATCAAACACACCTAAACAAGCTAATCAAGTTCTTACAAGGTATACTTGAAACACCCAGGCAGGTGTGTTGAGGAAAGCTAGAGCTAAACCCTGCAGGGCACCGGACCTCCAGGAACGAGATTGGTGACCCCTGCTTTACAGGCTTTCAAACACACACGTACACAGCTATAGATGGACCCGGGGTGGCCAACCCTGTTCCTAGAGAGCCACCTTCCTGCAGATTTCAGCTGCAACCCATATCAAACACACCTGCCTATAATTATCATGTGGTGTTCAGGTCCTAATTAATTGGTTCAGGTGTGTTTGTTATGGGTAGCAACTGAAATCTGCAGGAAGGTGGCTCTCTAGGAACAGGGTTAGCCACCCCTGACATAGACAATCACTGATAGACTGTCTGAGAGGGGATTTTTTTTGTCTCCCTCTTCTCTAATGTATCTTATTTTCTCTTTTTAAAATCTACCTGTCATCTGACCTGTCTTCCCCTCAATAACTGTGATGTTTGTGTTTGGTCAGGGGGGTCCAGTTTCACTACATGTAAAAGCATATGTGACAAATTAAGGCTTTTCATCATCACCATCATCATCTTAAAGGATAGTTTACCCAAAAGTGAAAAATTGCTGAATATTTACTAGTGTTTTTTATTCTGTTGAACACAAAAGAAGATACTTTTAAGAAAGCTGAAAACCAGTAACCATTGACATTTATAGTAAACTGCATCCAAAATGGTGTAAAGCCTTGGAGTAACGATTGATGACCAACTAAACTTCTCTGACCACATCTCTAGAACTGCTCGATGGTGCAGATTCGCACTCTACAACTTCAGAAAGATCCGACCATTCCTATCTGAACATGCACCTCAACTCCTTGTTCAAGCTCTTGTTCTCTCCAGACTGGACTATTGCAACTCTCTACTAGCCGGGCTCCCAGCTAGCTCTATCAAACCTCTCCAGATGCTTCAGAACGCAGCAGCACGAGTGGTCTTTAATGAACCTAAACGAGCACATGTCACTCCGCTATTCATCTGTTTGCACTGGCTGCCAGTTGCTGCTCACATCAAATTCAAAGCTCCGATGTTTGCTTACAAAGCGATTTCTGGCTGCACTCCGTCTTATCTGCTCTCACTTCTGCAGATCTATAGGCCCTCCAGAAACTTGCGTTCTGTGAATGAACGTCGCCTCGTGGTTCCATCCCAAAGAGGGAAGAAATCACTTTCCGAACTCTCGCATTCAATCTGCCCAGTTGGTGGAATGAACTACCTAACTGCATCAGAACGGCAGATTAACTCACTGTCTTTAAAAAGCGACTAAAAACTCATCTATTTAGTCTCCACTTTCCTTACTAATCTGCAATTCCATCTCTGACTCCTCCACTAACTACACACACACAAAAAAATTACTAATGTTTTGCTTCTTACACTTTCTTTACATATCTGAAACTTGCCTACAGCACTTATTCATTGTTGCTCTTAAAGTTGTGTAAATTGCTTCCTTGTCCTCATTTATAAGTCGCTTTGGATAAAAGCGTCTGCCAAATGACTAAATGTAAATGTAAAATGAAAGATAAATACTTTTGATGTCTATGGTTACCATTTTCCAGTCCTTCAAAATCTTTTCTTTTGTGTTCAACAGACATTTCTAAAGGTTTACAACAACTCGAAGGTGAGCAAATGTGCATTTTCATTTGCTTTCATTGGCTGCAGCTCTGCACAGTTTTGCTCCAACCCTAATGAAACACAACTGATCCTACTAGTCAAGGTGTTCAAGACTACTATGGACTATTAAGCAGGTGTGAGTTGGAGATGGTTGGAGCTAAACTATTCAGAACTGCAGCCCTCCAGGAATTGACTTTGAGATCATTGCTTTACAACATTACATGGTAAAAAGAAGGTGTCCACTAAAGGTGTTCCGCCTAAACCCATCTGTGTAGATACGACGGTGCGCGATAAGTTTTACACTTATCTGGTCCCCTTCTTCCAAAAGAAGACTCACAGAGTTACTTGCAGTGTCCTCTTTGTCTTCTGTAGGTGGGTTATCTGTCACTCCAACCACATGATCATCATTTTTTAGCAGTTTCACACCAGCTGATAAGGCATCATGAGTGAAGAGCACAAGGTTAAAGAAATAAACGCCTTTCACTGGTGCAGTAAATATTCCTGTTGAGAACAGCAGAAACTTGAAAGCTGACCATTACAAAAGCATTGATTTTGTTCCCACACTACATTCTGATACCTGTTGTGGTGTTATATGCATTTCCAATGTTGGTAAATATTTTTCCATATACAATCATGGTATCTTCTGCATAAGGGCCAATATATCTGATGTTATGTGAAGATAATAGTGAAGCTGAAAAGGCTACTTTCACCATTTCTGCAAAAGAATGAAGAGATTTGTTTTAAACAATCAGAAAAGTGGGAAAAATTAGAAGAAAATGACGAGGTAGGTTAAAAGAACATATTTGCATTACACTTTCTAAACTGACCTCTTTAGCGTGGTCAGATAATAATAATTATTTTTACAACACCTTCATTCTTGCTTCTTAGCTCTTCAACATTGTCTTTAGCAGCATATATTCTTTGCTGTGAGGTCATAATGTCATGTTCATAAACTCCTGTGTCTTTTTGGCACCGACAATCTAAAAACACAATTATAATAATTTCCAGCTTTATCAGTGGTCTCATTGAACTTTTCCTAAAACTTCACAAAAACGCAACTTTTATTGAAAAGTTTAAGAGACTTACAAATATTTTCATATTCTCATTGCGATCAAAAATATATCTCCACAATGTACACAGTTTTAGTTTAGGTTAACTTGTTCTGGGGCATTAGCCTTTAAATTAAATTCGGCACATTACCAAATTTATTTTTAATAATCCTTTATGATCTAGTACTGTACTATTGAGAACAACAACAACAAAAAAATGTTACATGGAAAATTACCTTAATGGTAGGCCGTGTTAATCTATGCCTTGGAAAGCAAGTAGTCACTAACATTTGCAGCAAGTATCACTTTAGCCTACCTGGATTTTTTGCCTTTAGTCGCTCGATTTCCTTCTCCATGGATTCCATCCTTGTTTCCATGATTTGAATCTTTCCCAACTGTTCAATTACGTTTATATTTGGTGATAAAAAATCATCGGCTGCTGTAGCCCAAATATTGAGCATTATGACTGTTGTAATCAACATTATTGTTCTGTCTGGTAGTGGATAAAAGTTGTGTTGTAGTAAAGTAAAATTGCAGTGGAGTTAGTGGAGCTATTTATGTTTGTAACAGACCAAAACTTGCACAGTTTATTAAAAGGACCCATAGACTTTGGACTGCAAACACTACTAAAAAGAGGCTCCTCCACAAGGTCAAAAATGCATGTACTGTAGACTGTATTACTTGTGGGGACATTTGGCCATTTTAAATTAGCTTCAGAACAGTATGTTGACATAATGTTGACTTATTTTTTATCTTTTATGAACTGGTGTCTATAATGTTAGAAGTCTTTTGGCAAGTTCACAATGTAAAATGACCATCGGACATGCAATTTCAGTGCTGAAAACATTAAGTTTGGAAAGCCAAGCTGTCCTGGCTCATTGTAATAAAAAGACTTGATTAAATGAATCAAAGTGAAACTGGACGGGCACGATGGATGACTTTGTCATTAACAAAAAAGCTGTTTAAAATAGGCTAAGCTCTTTTTTTTTAGTCATCAATAAGACATCACTTTTGAATATTTTACTTTTATTGAGGCTCACAGTTTGTTTTGCCCATTTGTTTTGGCCGTTGAACTGAAGTGGCCATAGTGGTCATTTCAAACTAAATGTTATTCGTTCTTGTTTATTTTGTAGATGACTGACTGAAAAAAATCATCAAAATACAAATGATAAACTAAATTCAGTTTTTTCCCCCATGGATTTCATCTTTGTTTGATATTAATTTTTCCAATTCTTCAATGATGTTTATATTAGGTGAAAATAAACCATCTTCCATTACAGCCCAAATATTGAGCATTTAACTGTTAAAAATATCAACATTATTTATTTGTTTTGTCTGGTATTAAGTAAAATTATGTTAATAAATGCTCAATTGTTTAAAAGGGCCTCATTTGATGCAGTCATTTATTCTAAGTCACATGGAAATTACAGTGTTAAAATACTGTGAAATAAAGTTTCCAGTGTTAAAGATTTATACATTAATAATATTTTTTCACCTTTTCACAACTCTCTGAGAAATTCAACCTCCCCCCTTCTAATATTTTTAGGGAGCCTATCTTCAGGTCAGAAACTATGTCCGTCTAAATATTCCAGATTTAAAAGTTTTATCTTTAGAAGGCAAGTTATTTGGCTTATTTTTAAACTCTTCAGAGGCTAGGGGCCTAATCTCTTTATTTGTAAATGCTTATAAAAACAAATCCGATTTTTCTTCTCTTCATTTGAAAGTTGCTTGGGAAGAAGACTTAGGGATTTCAATATCTGAGACTGATTGGGATCAATGCCTTTTTTTCTGTTTATTCATGTTCCATAACTTCTAGACACCATCTTATTCAGTACAAAGTTTTACACAGACTTCACTTTTCTAAAACAAAGCTTGATAAATTCTGTCCCTCGGTTTCCCCCACATGTGACAAGTGTAAAGCTGCTGACGGTACCTTAGCACATCTTTTTTGGTCCTGTGTTCAAATTCAGAATTTTTGGACACAATGATAGCAATTTTTGGCTGGTCAGATTTTCTTGAGACTCTGAACCTAAATGTACGGTTACCTGTTCAGTATGGCATGATCATAGCTTAAAAAAAGTTATCCTTTGTTTTTGGAAAAAAATCTTAGGCCTCTTTTTTCTGACTGGCTTCTCAGACTCACCTCCACTTTACATTTGGAAAGAATAAGATATACCACCTCTGGGAACTCTGCGAAATTTGATAAAATGTGGGATCCAGTCTTTCTTTTTCTGCAACACTATAAAGACTAAGGGTGTCGTTTAATTTCTGAAGAATTTCTGATTTTTCCCTACATCCATGCTGTCTTTTTGTAGGCCATATATGTTTTGTATGACGCCATTTTTTCTTGTTTCTTGCTTTATTTTACATTTTTATTATTTTACATATTTTACATCTTTGTTTTTCAGTCTGCAAAAATTATAATCAAAAAAATATTTTAAAATATGACATTTTAATAACCCAGTATTTTCAATTGAATTTCTGCGCTAGCTTGCCACTGACGGAGCTAATGGTTACAACCGTCTTTCATCTCGTTTTACGCTTGTACAACTAAATTAATGCTTAAGTTTATTTAATTGAGTGTGTTGTCATTACATTACAATATTGATAATGTTAAAACAACCTTGGGAAATTTAAAATAGTCACATTAAGTTTTCACCAGAAGTTTATTGTTGGTGTAACACTTTCCTGAGAAAGGCTTTGAATATGGACCAGTGAAATCAGAAGCCTAGATTCGTCTGCAGAGAACCAGGGTGTCACAACAATAATGAACCACTCACACAACGAATAAGGTTTTTAACTGATTGTATTGTCTTGTATTTAATTGTAAAGTCTCAATTTATCAGCAAATAAATCATAAGAAACAAAAATAAAATTGTCACAAGGTACAAAATATTCAATATCAAATAAAATAATAAAATAATGTTTCACAAATGTTTCTCTTTTGATTTCAGGTTTCAAATCCAGAATTTATACAACAGGTAAGTATATTTTAGGTAAGTATAACCACCTTTACTCAATACTGTTGATGTAATATAACTAAAATAATCCTATGTTTTCACAGGTTTCACTTTCAACTCTTTTCAATTTCTCAGAAAAAAAAATAAATAAACTTCACTCTTTATCAGTAAAACAAATTTCCCTTGTAAGTAAAGAATTCAATCTTGATTAAATAAAATATTAAAGAAGTTATTTTCTGAATTAATTTCTCAATTTTGTGTATGTATTCTACTTCTCTAATCTGTGCGTTTAAAAAAAAACTAATAAACAAACCCAAACCTATTACCACTTGGTATATCAACAATAAATGAAATAACGAACCAATAAAACAGTTCACTTGTAATCACTTCACAGTTCCCTCTTTTCTTTCAATAAATTCAGTTTCTTAAAAGTCTTTTCTTTTCCTGCAAAATACAGTCAGTATGTGTATATTCACCTTTTTAGTGAATATAAAATATCTCAAGGAGCAACAACGAAATGTCTGTCACTCAGTTTCTCCTCTGTGAGTGAATCCTTTTCCCAAAAGAAATCATTGAACGACTGTGTGTGCTTGTAGTTCAGTTTCCTACCGTCCTGATCGGCAACAAGTATCAGTTTCACACAATGACAATTTGAAGTTCGGTTCGTATGGCTCGCCAGTCCCAACCCCTTTAGCGAACACAGGAGTTAGAACGAATCCAGAATCCAATAAGCTCCAATCCCAATCCAGCATCAAATCAACAGATCACACAGGAGCACAACGATGGCACCAATCCAGGTAAAGGAGGAAAAATAAAACAAACAAACAACAACAAAAAAAAAACCTGACCTTGAAAACAAGGTCACAAAATCATCATTAATATAAATTTCATAACACACATGTGGTATCTATTACAGCATCAAAATAGGAATTACATTTCACATATAAAACCATATTCACATTTTCTTATAATATCATTAAGAATTAAATGAACTTATAATACATATTCACTTACATTTGACTTACAATGAGCACTATTTCTAATACATTTACATTTATTAACTAATAAATGAAACAAAAGTTAACTCACCAAAACCAGATGAACTTTTGATCTTTTTAATGCGAAGAAATTCTTCACTCAATCCTTTTGCTTATTCTCTTTTTCAGCATTTAACTTTAATCGCGTTTCCTTTCAGACGATCTCCTAATGGAGCTAGTTACACATTAGCCAGGCTGCTTGTAATCAGCTCCGTCACGATCATTAACTAATTAAACTATATTTAACTCACATAAACGGTTTCTTCTAGCATCACTTCCTTCTATATTGTCTTTAGACACATATAATTCAACATTAAATCAAAAAATCTCTTATTTTCCATTTCAATACAACTTAATGTAGAGAGAGAATCTAAATCTGCGTCTGCTCTCGTCTGCTCCGCCGATGCGAGTGCGCGCGAAATCTACCCGCGTCAGTGATCGGAACCGGAAAGACGTCACATGATATTCTAAACTCTTTTAGATCGCTTTTACAGATAAAAAAATATTTTAATGTATTCTAATTGGCTATAAAGGTAATTTGCAAAACAGAAAGAGAAAAACTATAAGTTCAGCATATTTAATTAATTAATTTAATCCTGTTTCTGTTGGTAACCTGGGTTACACCCTCCCCCTTTGATCTTATGCACGTCCTCGGGCATGCATTTGGCTGTGTTGTCAGCACTGACATGGGATCACCTGGTACCAAGACACACTCATCACAGAATACTTCTGACTGTTCTTCGGACTGAGCAAAAGCATTACTTAATCCTTGCAATAAGGACTGAACTACTGAAATTAGGGGATTACCTATTTGAGGATAGTGAAACATTTTTGGGGGTCTGATTTGTCTTGAGGAGCGTCTAAGTCCCTCATCCTGTGGTTTCTCCTCATTCTCAAGGATCAGTTCAGTTCTGGCCTCATTTTCCTCATCCTGAACATCTCTCAGTTCTTCAACAGAATTCAACAATTCATCCTCTTCAGACACTACTACAGTGTCAGCTACTTGATGTTCTCCAGGTCCATCATTTGTACAATCAAATCTTGCTTCATTCTGCACAGGTAAGTTCTCATTCACTTCACACATCTGCTCATTTTCATCAATAATCTCAAGCTTTTTTTCTTTCAGGTAATCAACGTTTGTCTGGCTGGTATCCAATACTTCAATCTCCTCTGCAACTGGAGGGTTTTCAGACTGAAGAAAAGAGCTTTCAGGTAGGATGTAACGTGTAACAACTTCCAATGATTCTCTGGGCATGAAGTGATATGAAGACTCATTCTCAGAACTTTCCTCATCGTCTAGATTTTCTGTCTCATCAACATGCCTTGTGGCAGACTGTGACCTCGTTCGACATTTTTTATGCACTTTAGGCGAGTTAGACGCGTCTGCTTCAGCAGGTAAGAATCCGCAAGGTAAGAGCAAATCACGGTGAAGAGTACGAACAGGACTATTCTTCCCTTCAGGACAGACAGTATACACAGGGACATCTTGTGCTTTCTTTATCACTATGTAAACATTGGATTCCCATTTGTCTGCCAGTTTCTGTTTACCTCTTAACCGGACATTTCTGACTAAGACTCTATCACCTACTTCCAAGTTGGAGGCAATCACATTTTTGTCAAATCTCTTTTTATTTCGTTCTGCTACTCTATTGCTGTTTTCCAAAGCCAATTTGTAACTTTCTTCAAGTTTTTGCTTTAAAGAGGTTACATATTTGGAATGAGATTGATATGACTCATCATTCAAAATCCCAAAAGCAATGTCTAGAGGCAAACGAGGCTGCCTTCCAAACATCAGCTCATAAGGTGAGTAACCTGTAACATCATTTTTGGTGCAGTTATATGCGTGCACTAATGGTTTCACGTACTCCCTCCAATGAGCTTTTTGTTTGTTCTCTAGGGTACCCAGCATCTGCAGTAGAGTTCTATTAAAACGCTCGACTGGGTTTCCCCTCGGGTGATATGGCGTTGTTCTTACTTTTCGAATGCCAGCAATCTTGCACAATTCCTGTATGATACGCGACTCAAAATCTGGTCCCTGGTCGCTATGTAGCTTTTCAGGGAAACCATAATGCACTAAAAAGTGTTCCCAAAGGCACTTAGCAACCGTCTGGGCCTTCTGATTTCGAGTGGGTATGGCGATGGCATATTTTGTAAAGTGGTCTGTTATTACTAAAATGTCCTTTGTATTGCTATTGTCAGGTTCTACAGATAGAAAATCCATACAGACCAACTCTAAAGGTCTGGTGGTTCGAATGTTTACCAATGGAGCTGCTTTCTGAACTGGAGATTTTCTTCTGACACAGCGTTCACATGTCCTAATTTTTGTCTCCACAGAGTTGGCCATCCGTGGCCAATAAAATCGTGAGCGTAGGAGGTCGAGAGTCCTCTCAACTCCTAAGTGGCCCATATCATCATGCAAACAGGTAAGAACCATTTCTCTGAGATTGCTAGGCAATGCCAACTGTCTCTGCACTTTCCCATGATCCATACGGTTTCTATATAGCAACCCATTTCTCATTTCAAGCTTTTTCCATTCTTTGAGCCACAATACCATATCTGATGGTCTTCCTTTCAGACTGGGTGTTCCATTGTCAGACTCAAGACACTCAATAATCTCTCTTATCTCAGGGTCTTCTCTTTGTTCGCGCATCAAGTCATTCTCAGACAATGCAGAAATTGCAGGCAACCCATGTTCTGACTCATTCATAAATGCTTGGGGTAAAGCTTCGGTAGACACACCTAAAGATTCAACCAAGGCTACAGAAGATGGCTGGTAAGCTTGATGTCTTTCGCAAATGGCTTTGATCACCTCTGGAAGCATAACCTGCTGTACATGTCTGGCATCACTAAGATGGTTTAATGCAAACTGCTTTATGCGTTCCTGTTCTTTCTGAGTCTCTAAATCGTCAACAAGCTGAACATTTGGCTTTCGAGACAATCCGTCAGCGTCCTGATTTTGGGCACCTGCCCGATACTGGATTTTGAAGTTGAAAGTAGACAGACTAGACAACCACCTGTAACTAGTAGCGTCAAGCTTCGCTGAACTTAGGACATAAGTTAAGGGGTTGCTGTCTGTTACTACGGTGAATTCGCTTCCATATAGGTAGTCACTAAATTTAGTGGTGACTGCCCACTTCAAAGCTAGAAACTCCAGTTTGTGCGCTGGATACTTGGCTTCACTGCGAGTCAAACCACGACTGGCGTATGCGATGACCCTTAGGTGCCCCTCCTGCTCCTGATACAATGCAGCACCGAGCCCGATGGTACTAGCATCAGTGTGCAACAGGTAAGGTAACTTAGGATTAGCATAGCCTAAAACGGGCGCAGTTGTCAATCTTTCAATGATCGTCTCAAATGCATTTTGACATTCACTGGTCCATCTTTCCCCTATAGGCTCTTTTGGGTTGAGGTAGACTCGATTGGCCTGTTTACACACAGCTTTTCTCCTCACTGGAGGATATCCAGCCGTGAGATCATTCAGTGGTCTAACAATTTTCGAGAAGTCCTGTACAAATCTTCGGTAATAACCGGCAAATCCTAAAAAGGATTTCAACTCTCGTAAATTTTGTGGTTTTGGCCAGGTTTTTACAGCGTCAATTTTACTTGGATCAGTACTCACACCACTTTGGGACACAACATGACCAAGATATCGCACTGAAGTTTGAAAGAACTTGCACTTGTCAGGGGAAAGTTTTAAACCATACTCTTTTAACCGATTGAGAACTTGCATTAGACGACGTTCATGCTCCTCGAGAGAATCTGAGAATATGATCAAGTCATCAATGAAGACTAGAACTTCACTCCGGTTTAAACTTCCCATACACCGCTCCATTAGGCGCTGAAAAGTACTAGGCGCATTTGTTATCCCCTGGGGCATCCTGTTAAATTCCCAGAACCCCAGGGGACACACAAAGGCGGTCTTTTCCTTATCTCGCTCATCCATTTCTATCTGGTAGTATCCTGATTTCAGGTCGAGAACAGTGAACCATTTGGACCCTGAAAGCACAGAAAATGCTTCCTCAAGATTTGGAAGAGCATAGGCGTCCTTAATGGTCTGTGTGTTCAACTTCCTGAAATCGATACAAAGCCGAACAGAGTTATCTTTTTTTCTCACAACAACTATTGGAGAAGCGAATGGAGATTCAGACTCTCTTATTATACCGGCATCCAACAAGTCTTGCAAGTGCTTTCTAACTGCGCTGATATCATGGGGATGTATTGGTCTAGGTCTATGTTTGAAAGGTGTTTCATCACTGAGTCTGATACGATGTTTCACCTTGTCTGTATGGCCATAGTCCATATCATGCAGGGCAAATACTTCTGGCATGGCATTTAGCAAATCAGATATCCTTTTTTTCCATTCTGTTGGCAAGGGTGAGTCACTAAAATCAAAATCAATCTGTTTTTTATTTGATTCATCAACAGGAATGGTCTTCTGAGGAATCTCCATCACTTGTTGTACAGAATACATTTCAGCTAGCACAGTCTTAGGTGAAATTGAAATGTCAGTTTGAGTTTCATTCCCTACTAGCACAGGAACACAAAATGAACGTTTGCTGGGCAGATGGTGCAATCCACTGGCTATAACAAGTCCACCTGGTAAGTTTGACACTTGAGATGGTCCAATGACTGCTAGGTTTTCAGAGAAAGAACTGTTCATCCGAACTAGTCCATTAACTACTGTTGTTCCACCAGCAGGCACCGTTTCAGCTTGGTCAACCTCTAGAGTCACACTTCCCAGAGTTTCTGCAGACCTCTGCTTATGCCTTGAATTTAGAATGTTAAGCACAGCACGATACCCATTGAAAGCTGGCTTGGGCTTGACATTTCTTTCTAGAACATGAACATCATATAAGGCATCAAGAGAGTTTGTGCCAATTAATATTTGTCGAACTCCAACCAAATCAGGAATTACCAAAGCCAAAGTGTTGATTTCTGTTTCCACACCTAAGAATTCTTCTGGGAATGTTAAAGTTAGCTCCACATACCCCAGATAGGGAACAGATCCTCCATTGGCTCCTTCCACTTGTAACAGAGCATTCAATGGCTTCACAGGTAAGTGTGCTAGGTACGTCTTGTGGAATGATGACGGAATCGTGGTCACTTGCGATCCCGTATCAAGTAGGCAATTCACCTGTACGCCCTGAATGTACAACTGGGCAGTGCACTTTGTCCCAATCAATCCTCTTGGCAATGTTCCTGAAGTTACGTTCTTAGAGCGATCACACTGTTTAGGGCTTTTAAACTCAGTCCCAATCTCTGCATGCCCTACTCCAGAGATTGCCTGAAGTTTAACTGCTGTGACTTCACTTGGTTCTGCAAATCCCATTGAGATTGTTTCTCTCTCAGTAGTCGTCGCTTTCTATCTACTTGAGATGGATTTGGGTCATTCTCACAATTTATTACAACATGGCCTTCTTCACCACAGCGAAAACAGTATCCAGCACGAGGACGATTTAGACTGGTTCTGTTCGTTTGGGGCTGTGTAAACCTCGATACACCCTGTTGAGTTGTCTCAAACCTTTTCCTAGAACTTGGTAGTGATTGTGCTTGACTGCTTTGTGCTTCCATATTTAACATTTGACCCTTTAAGTCTGCTACTTGTTTTCTTAATTCAGCGAGTTCTTTAGCACTTGAATCAATGTAGGAGGTTCTTTTAGGTACGGCTGACTCCATAGCCTGGACCTGAGCTCTCAACTCATTTAACTCAGCTTTCAGTGATGAGAATTCTAAAGTGTCCTGACATTTAGCCTGTCCTTTTTTGGATGATAAAGTCTTCAGCAGAGCAGGTTGTGTGTTTAACTCTGTTTCCACTTTACAATGTGCACCTCCTCCTACTTCAGTAGCATGAGCAGACAGTTGATGTACAATAGCTTTTGACTTAAAGAAGCTTGGACTGGACTTGTTTGTTCCTAAATGGCTTCGCATGCGCTCATCTTTGGAAGCTTGTTTATCCTCCTCAGCTCTAATAGCAACCACTAGTTCAGCAAATGAAGGAGGGTTGGTCTTTCTTTGCTCAAGATGCAAATTAACCAGCAACTGGTTGTCCCAACATCCTCTAATGAACTGCTTTAACAAGCTGCGGTCACGTTCAGCTTCTGAAATGCCTCCTCTTCGCACCGTTGCATTCAGCATCACTTGCAACCTATGCAGATAACTTGATGGTCGCTCTCCTTGGTTCTGTAAGAGAGTCATGAATTTTGCGAGCAATTCATCGCCATCTTCAACTGACCCATAAACTGACTCCAGTAAATCTAAATAAACTGTTGGAAGTGCTTGGGGATTAACATGCTTCACAACATCTGAGGCAGGTGGCAAAAGACTATCCAAAATTTTTCTGGTGCGTGACAAATCAGAAATTGATGGGTCATCAAGCAAGAATCCAACACTTGCCCTCCAAGTATCAAAATCAGGTTCATTAGGCGGTCTAGGAGTTTTCCCAGAAAATGACCTCAAGCGCACTGGTATCTGCTGAGCAGATACAGGATCAGACGTTCTTACAAGATGTTCTACCACTACTCGCTGTATGTTAGGGGGGTTTATTACGTCTATGGGCAAAGCAGTATAAGTGGGTGCTGCATTTGCCTCATCTGTCATTGTCAAATTTGGATTTTTAGGTTGTTGTGGTTCACTAGACAAAGAAACCTTATCTGACAACGGGGGTACAGTGGTCTCTTTGCCTACATTTTGTGATTGAGATTTTGGGTGACGATCCTGAGGATTAATCAAATTTGAACAATCATTTTCAATGTCTGATGTGGAAGAGAATTCAGCAAGGGAGCTAGCAGCATTAAGTTTCTTTAGCTCCTCCTGAATAACTTCTTGAAAGGGTTTTCCACTAAGTCTAGCGACTTCTTGTAGTTCCTCCAAATACTCTCTAGTGATATCGCTACCAGTCGACTGTGAATAAACACTGCTCAGAGCGCGCACGCTAAAAATTGTGTCTACATTAGATGTACTCACAATTCGTAATGGTAACAAAGGACGCAATATTTCCATGGCTGAGCTATTGTCAAACTCTATGATGGCCTGGTTATGAAACTCAGAGGCTGGGTTATCAATAAGCAGGGTTCGTTTGATGCTACCATAACGTGTCAACCATGCTTCAAGATCTTTATCGGATTCGGATAACGTTAGACCGCTCACTAAAACGGCATCAGAAACGCTTACGTTCTCATGTTTCACAATATCCATGGTTATTGTCAGTAGAACTATTCGCTGTTCTATCACACAGAGAAGCCACTATTGTTGTATGACACTCTAAATTCTCCTGGCTGGGCTCGCCAAGTTTTTGTAACACTTTCCTGAGAAAGGCTTTGAATATGGACCAGTGAAATCAGAAGCCTAGATTCGTCTGCAGAGAACCAGGGTGTCACAACAATAATGAACCACTCACACAACGAATAAGGTTTTTAACTGATTGTATTGTCTTGTATTTAATTGTAAAGTCTCAATTTATCAGCAAATAAATCATAAGAAACAAAAATAAAATTGTCACAAGGTACAAAATATTCAATATCAAATAAAATAATAAAATAATGTTTCACAAATGTTTCTCTTTTGATTTCAGGTTTCAAATCCAGAATTTATACAACAGGTAAGTATATTTTAGGTAAGTATAACCACCTTTACTCAATACTGTTGATGTAATATAACTAAAATAATCCTATGTTTTCACAGGTTTCACTTTCAACTCTTTTCAATTTCTCAGAAAAAAAAATAAATAAACTTCACTCTTTATCAGTAAAACAAATTTCCCTTGTAAGTAAAGAATTCAATCTTGATTAAATAAAATATTAAAGAAGTTATTTTCTGAATTAATTTCTCAATTTTGTGTATGTATTCTACTTCTCTAATCTGTGCGTTTAAAAAAAAACTAATAAACAAACCCAAACCTATTACCACTTGGTATATCAACAATAAATGAAATAACGAACCAATAAAACAGTTCACTTGTAATCACTTCACAGTTCCCTCTTTTCTTTCAATAAATTCAGTTTCTTAAAAGTCTTTTCTTTTCCTGCAAAATACAGTCAGTATGTGTATATTCACCTTTTTAGTGAATATAAAATATCTCAAGGAGCAACAACGAAATGTCTGTCACTCAGTTTCTCCTCTGTGAGTGAATCCTTTTCCCAAAAGAAATCATTGAACGACTGTGTGTGCTTGTAGTTCAGTTTCCTACCGTCCTGATCGGCAACAAGTATCAGTTTCACACAATGACAATTTGAAGTTCGGTTCGTATGGCTCGCCAGTCCCAACCCCTTTAGCGAACACAGGAGTTAGAACGAATCCAGAATCCAATAAGCTCCAATCCCAATCCAGCATCAAATCAACAGATCACACAGGAGCACAACGATGGCACCAATCCAGGTAAAGGAGGAAAAATAAAACAAACAAACAACAACAAAAAAAAAACCTGACCTTGAAAACAAGGTCACAAAATCATCATTAATATAAATTTCATAACACACATGTGGTATCTATTACAGCATCAAAATAGGAATTACATTTCACATATAAAACCATATTCACATTTTCTTATAATATCATTAAGAATTAAATGAACTTATAATACATATTCACTTACATTTGACTTACAATGAGCACTATTTCTAATACATTTACATTTATTAACTAATAAATGAAACAAAAGTTAACTCACCAAAACCAGATGAACTTTTGATCTTTTTAATGCGAAGAAATTCTTCACTCAATCCTTTTGCTTATTCTCTTTTTCAGCATTTAACTTTAATCGCGTTTCCTTTCAGACGATCTCCTAATGGAGCTAGTTACACATTAGCCAGGCTGCTTGTAATCAGCTCCGTCACGATCATTAACTAATTAAACTATATTTAACTCACATAAACGGTTTCTTCTAGCATCACTTCCTTCTATATTGTCTTTAGACACATATAATTCAACATTAAATCAAAAAATCTCTTATTTTCCATTTCAATACAACTTAATGTAGAGAGAGAATCTAAATCTGCGTCTGCTCTCGTCTGCTCCGCCGATGCGAGTGCGCGCGAAATCTACCCGCGTCAGTGATCGGAACCGGAAAGACGTCACATGATATTCTAAACTCTTTTAGATCGCTTTTACAGATAAAAAAATATTTTAATGTATTCTAATTGGCTATAAAGGTAATTTGCAAAACAGAAAGAGAAAAACTATAAGTTCAGCATATTTAATTAATTAATTTAATCCTGTTTCTGTTGGTAACCTGGGTTACATTGGCTTTAAAACTTTAGCTGTGCACAGAGCCCATTATGATATGGGGATGGTTTGGAGGCCATGCAGACAGAGGCCTGTGGGCAAATTTGGCCAGCATGCCAGAGTTAAACCCCTTCTCTTTTTCAGAGGACATCTGGGGATTTTTAACGACCACAGAGAGACAGGACCTCGGTTTACTGTCTCATCTGAAAGACGGATGAGACGTTTGTATAGCACATTTCATACACAATCGTAATTCAAAGTACTTTACAGGAATAAAAGAAACCAGTATATGAAAATAAAAACAAAGAATAAAAATAAGTAAAATCAGATTAAAATGTGTGAAAACAGGTTTTAAAAGAAAGAAAAAAGAAAAAAGAAAGACAATAGTGTGGTCTATTGTCATTTTAGAGACAGAATTCAGTCTTTACCAGCAATATATAATTTTATATTCAAATATACAAAGCAATCGGTATACACAACAAATAAATATGATGCTTGACAATGAAAGTTTTTATTTATTAGTAATAATTAACAGACAGAAGTGCATGTTTGCAAACGTATTTGTCACTTATTTTTGTCATATACTTTCATATTTTTGCGTCATTGAATTTAAAGCTTTTTTTCACTTCTCAGCTTTAGATTTTGCTTCTTATTGTATCTTAATACATACAACTTTAGATAGTAAAAAGAAGGTGTCCACTAAAGGTGTTACGTTTGAACCCATCTGTGTAGATACGACGGTTCTCCAAGAGTTTTAGGCTTATTTGGTCCCCTTCTTCCAAAAGAAGACTGACCGAGTTGCTCGCTGTGTCCTCATAGTCTCCGTTTTTTGCAGGGGGGTTATCTGTCACTGCAATCACAAGTTTACCATTCCTTAGCAGTTTCACCCCGGCTGATACGGCATCATTAGTGAAGAGCACAAGGTTGAAGAAATAAACTCCTTTTACTGGGGCAGTAAATATTCCTGTTGAGAACAGCAGAAACTTGACAAATGACCAGATGAAATTGTCATAGCACTGGATATATTTTTATTTATTTACCTGTATCACAATCATATGCATTTCCAATGTTGGTAAATACTTTATTATACACAAGATCAGTTTCCTGTGCAAAAGGGCCGATATATATCATACCCGATGAATCTGACAGTGAGGTTGAAAAGGCTACTTTCACCCTTCCTGCAAAGTAAATCAGTCAATCAATCAATTAGAAAAGAAAAGAACATGAAGAATATGACCAACCGATGAAAAAGAACATCTTTCCATTAAACCACATTAAAAATAATATTTATTCTTGCTTATTAGTTACTTATTTGCTGCAAGTTCTTAATTTCATGACGTGTATAAGTTTGGTATTTTCTAAAATCCTGTGCCTTTATGGCCACCACATACAAAAATATCATTTCCAGCTTCAACGCTGTCCTTATTGAACTTAACAACTTCCCAAACCCTAATCTGTTATTGAACAGTCTTAGGGACTTTGGCTTACAAATATTTATTCTTACCTTCCCGTATAAACTATTGAGCACAAGGTGAACTATCTGGCCCTGTTTATCACAATGTAATTTCAGGTCTATCTAAAGACAATTTGTATACTGTATAAACTGTCTATTCTATCATGTGAGGCTAGATCTACCCCGAAACATAAGCCTCTTGTTTAAAAATGTCTTAGCTTCTTTTCGTGAGGACTAAAAAATAAATGAATGTAATGTTGACTTTTGTCTGTTTAATGAATTGGTTTCTATTATGTTAGGAAAATGTTTAACGGCAAGTTCCATTTTGATACTTTAATGGTAAAGCTCACCCCAAAATTAAAATTCTGTCATTATTTACTCACACTCTACTTGTTTAAAACCTTTCTTTGCTTTGTTTTCTTCTGTTAAACATCAACAAAAAGGTCCTTGATTTTTTTCCTGTTATGGAAGTCAACAATTACACCTTTCAGCTTTCTTCAAAATATCTAATTTTGTGTTCAACAGAAGAAAGTGAGCAAACTTTTATTCTTGGGATCCTATTAATGTTGGTCAATTAGTAGCACTTTCAAAGTCCAGTTCTACATTTTCAGACTAAATACAATAATAATATAATTTACTTACCATAAAGCCTGCCCTAAAAGTAAAATTAAACCATGGCATTTACTTATATCATCAGGTATTGATACTGTAAGAACTGAAATATTACAAATATTTTTTATGTCTTTGACAATTCAAAACATGAGCTAAAAACAGGGCCAATGGACTCCACAACCCACCAGGGGGGAATGCGGGAAAAACCAGTTCCTGCTGCATTTGCATCTGAGTATGCTGAAACTCAGCTTCATCCCCCCAACTCACGCATATGGTCATTTCAATGTTTGAATGTTCTAGATTAACCAAACTGACTTTAACTATCATGTTTGATATCATTTGAAATGTCTCAGTGCGATTGGTACAATGGTCTCATTCTCTCAGAAATAGACATAATCAACACAATAAATATATAACTTCAGGCATCTTTTGAACCACTGTGAAGGGTGTGACTTTTCCCTAAGTGTGAATGCCTTTTGTTGTTCACACCCCCTTCCTTGAGGGAATTCTTGGATTATTTAAGGTAAGGTCTGAGGCCCCGTTTACACTAGTGCGTTTTAGTTTTAAAACGGCGTTTTAGAATGAAAACGATCCGCGTCCACACTCGCGTTTTACCCAGCGTTTCTGAACAGCTCTCCGTCCACACCAAAACGCTGAAAACGCACATCACGTGACCACACACACACTCTCAGGCAAGCGCTGTAGCCAATCTACCCAGATGAGAGCTCTGCTAGTCGGACTTCTCATCAAGCATCTCCCGCTGGATCTAACCTCACTATATTTATTAAACGGAATATTTCTTTCATCTTGTTGTCTTTATTTAACGACATATTCATTGGACATTGGAATCTATTACTTGTTCTCAGGTAACGTGTTTTGGCTAAGCGCAAAGATAAGTTAATGATTAATGTAAGCACGTACATTCTGTATATTGACTGATCGCTTGCCTTTATTTCCTATAATGTATAAACTTATTGTATGTTATACTTTTATAATGGCCATTATCGATTAAAACTGATATTCAGCAAAGAGAGGGTGTGTTTCGTATTTTCACTGAAATTGAAGAGGCAGTTGTTATCGGCTCCGTTTTGTTATAACTATGCACACAGTGAAGATGACGCTCATATTTGCAGCACGGCGCCTCAACATTTCTGCTGTCTGTTTAGTTGTTAATATTAAAATGAAAATAGGCAGTTCCTTATATCATGTTTACATTTTATTGTTGAGAAAGTGAAACAACGTAGCCAGGGTGATGTGAATGAAGTTATAAAGTACACTGTTCCCTTTGAAGATTTACCCGTGTCCTCGGTATAGTCTGTTTTCCATATCAAACTGAGAAGAAGAGACTGCAGCCATGATCAAACTTGCGAAGTTTTAACTTACACGGAGAAGATGCAGGACTGAACTGTGCGTGTTAGGCTACTTAATATTCAGGAAAAGCCCCAATCAGAGAGGCGAATGTCTGCAGCCCCGCCTCCGTTTTTAGATGTCTCCGTTTTCCATCATCCACACTGAGACGGAGCAGCAGCGTTTTAGAATGAAAACGGCCTCACCAGCGTTTTCGAAACGCTCCGTTTTCGGCGCTCGAGAACTCCGGCGTAGTGTGGACGGATGGCGTAACCGTAGCAAAACTTATGCGTTTTCAAACTAAAACGCATTAGTGTAAACGGGGCCTGAGAAAGATTCAGGGCGATTCTGCCTAACCAGATCAGCCCATAACATGGGGTCTGCCCCATGTTATGTATATTAAAAAGTCAGGAATGCATCTTTTTCATCTTGGATTTATCTTTAAAAATTTAATGTTTTGTATTGATCGTTTATGAATTGACTGATTGAATTGGCATAATACATTTACCTGACTAATAAATTATGTTTTGAATCAAACCTCGTGTTATTATCACTGATAAATGTTGTTGTCCATAGCACTACAAGCCACTGTACAGATTAGTAACGGACTAAAACATGTTAGACGGAGCAGCGTGGCACGCTATACAATGTTGTTAGAGATCCGACTAATAAATTGGCATTAATTCAAGTATACTTGGACTGTAAAAGGCCAACTATTTAGAACAACAAAATATTGTTGAAACTAATTTAAATGTGGATATTTAGGCCTTCATCTACAAACGTATAATCCTGTGCGATTATTATTAAAATACTTTGTCTTGAATTAGTAGATAACAGATCTATGGGGACCAGATAAAAATCTCCTAAATTGAGTAAGTAGGGTTCTGCCTTCTTAGGAGAGTGGTTAATCGCCTCTGTTTAATGACCAAGACTGACAAGCTTGTATTAAGAGATTGTATACCCGGCCGGTGCAAGACTCGGGATGCTATAGGAATCTGAGTAAATGAGAATAAGGTATAATAACAAATCAAAAGAATATTCAATCATAATCTAAAATAATGTGAAAGGAAACAAAATAATCTTCTCATGTTTTATAATTGGAGTCAGATAAAACGAGGATAAATATATTATTATTCTAAACCACCTCATACTAAAATTGGAGTCAGATATGAGTTAAGTTTAATATAAATCAACATTGTGCACTGGAAAGACCGAACATGCAGTGAACCTTCATCCACCATTGGATACCGTTATTGGACCAACTGGCTGGACCCTACAATACTCTAAGTACACATTAGTTTTTTTATTTTATTTTATCTTATATTATTCATTCATTTATTCATTTTCTTGTTGGCTTAGTCCCTTTTTTATTGCGGGGTCGCCACAGCGGAATGAACCGCCAAATTATCCAGCACATTTTTACACAGCGGATGCCCTCACAGCCGCAACCGATCTCTGGGAAATTTTATTTTATTTTTATTCATTTTATTTTATTTTATTTTATTTTATTTTATTTTATTTTATTTTATTTTATTTTATTTTATTTTATTTTTGCAGGGACAATGTTCTTTAATTAGCATTGCTGCAAATGCACCAGAGTTAGCCCGAAAGCTAGTTTTCATCCGTTGTCCCTGGACAGATGTTAAAATTGTCACCCTAAAAACAATACAGAAATTATACAATGAACCAAAATTTATATAAAAAAAATAAACTAAAACACCAACATTGTGTAAAGAAGATAAGAATACAACCAATTAATTTGCAGTTACCATGGTGTAACTACAATAAATAAATAAATAAATACATAAAATAAAATCAAAATAAGCTTGTCTCCAGCTCTTTTGCTTGTGTCAATAATTTTTGTTTAGCAATAATTATTAATAAGAATTACTTTATTTGCAAAAAAAAAAAAAACTTTTGTGGAAGGCTTTACATTTTGAGATTTGTCGAAGACTGTGATCTGTTATCTTCATTTTATTAGATAATATTCTTCAATGTTGATCTGTCTAACCTCCAGTTTGTTTGCACTAAAATAATGAAATCATCATTACTTGAGCACATAGACAGTGAAGATCACAGATTTAATAACTTAGTTTTTACAAATTCCACAATGTTTAAGATTAGTGCTGTTAAAAACGTTCTTGCACTGGAAATTGCTTTTGTGGTTGAACTTGTTAATATACACCTTGAAAAGCAAACTATTTTTTTGCTTTAAGTTACATTACCTGCATTTTCTGCTTTTAGTTGCTCAATTTTCTGCTCCATGGATTTGATCTTTGTTTCCATGATTTTAAATTTTTCCAGTTCTTCAATGATGTTTATATTTGGTGAAAATAAACTTGCTGCCATTGTGGTCCAAACATTGAACATTAGGATTGTTATAAAAAGCAACATTATGTATTGTTCTGTCTCGTTATGGTGAAGCGTACTAACTGAGTATTATTCTGTAAGTACCATTCTAAACCACAACTTATGTAATTATTTAAAAGGACCAATAAACTTTGGACTGCAAACACCCAAGGCCAACATGTGGAGACTATATCCACATGTGATTTTCATGCTGTTTTTTCTCTCATTGAAGTCCCTACACTAAAACACAACCCTCACAGAAAACATTCAGCATTTTTGTAGCTATATATACAAATTTGCAAGATTTCTTTTCATGGGAACCAAAATATTTCCACAATGACAGAAATACTGGTATTATAGTATATATTGTGGGGACATTTGGCCACTTTAATTAGTATTAAAACAGCATAAATTAGATTTCTCTGTTTGTTTTCATTTGTGTTAATAAAGTTAAAGGTTTATTTTCAGGTTCATGTGACACTGTAAACAAACGAGCACTCTCTCAGTGTAGTACGTCTCTAGCACCACCTGCAGTCCGTGGATTTACAAAACGAGGCACAACAAGCACTGCACAAAGGGCGGAGTTGATGACATTGCGATACTTCACAACACTCTCACACAGTTTGACGAACTATGAGAAAATAACATGAGATTTGTTTAAACCAAACAATTGTGTTTCATTTTATAGATAGATCACGTGTTAATTTTCGTCTCACTTTACTCTTTTAACGCAGTTATTTTCCCTCGGAGGTCGGCGGTGTGAAGTAAGTTGAGCATGACTTGTCAAACTTTTAAGGACAACGTTTCATTACATTGATTATATTAACTTATTATGCAACACTGTTCAGGAAACAAGCAGAAGAGGCACTGATTATATTTGTTAAATGCCTTGATTTGACTTGACTGTGTCTTGCCAGATACAGCAACTAACTTACCAACCACAGTTAACGTTACTTTGTATTACTAACGTGTTACAGCAGTGCTATATATTATATTATATTATATTATATTATATTATATTATATTATATTATATTATATTATATTATATTATATTATATTATATTACCTTTTCACACCAAGATGGTTAAAGTGTAGCAAAACAATTGATGATTGTTATCATGATTGCCTTGTAGTAAAAAAAAATTAATTTTCAGCGGGGTCTTCTATTTATCTGTCTGTCTGTCTGTCTGTCTGTGTCATCTTTCGGGCTAATGACATGCTAATGTGTAATGCCAAATGTTGCTGATCTGAAGTCTGTTTTGCCCCACAGCATTCTTCAAGGTCATTTTTCAACAAAACGTCTTTCTTTCTCTCTCACGATGACCTTTCAGTTCAAAGGAAACCTTCAGCATGTGATGTTTTTTCTGACTGCAACATTATCCACGGTTTAATAAGTGTATGAATGTTATCTTTGACTCTCTCTGTACTTTTGTGTGTTTGTCATCAGTTTGGAGGACATTAAGATGGACAGTGAAGTTTTTAAAATCGAGGAAAATGATGGTGAGCCCTCCACTAGTAAAGTAAGTGCCTGCCTTTGATCTGTTTTTTCTGTCTCTCTTATTTACACTTTGTCATGTATTGCATATGAGATGAACCTCAGGTTCCACAAACCTAATAGTTGTTGTTAATTTCGCTAGTTCTGATTATAAAGCATGTTGTAATAGGAAGGCATCTGCTTCCTCAGCAGGGCGTGGAAAAAACACAACAGTTTTTGGAACCCAGTGAGAAACCTGATGATAAAGAGTCAAAACTCATGCAGGTGGGCATTTTATAAGGCGTATCCCAATTTTAGATATTATTTGCAGTCTGACGAGATATATTACAGCATAGACTTACATTTTTCCATGGATCTTATAGGACTGCCTATAACTAATTGATTTTAGACTAATTGACTAATATTTCATCAAATATTATGTGTGAAGGATGCATTTGTTCTTTTATTCCAGGATATGGGTTCAGGTTTAAATCCAGAAGAGCTAGCTGATGTTGCAGGCCAACCAATCCTTGGGCAGGTATATACGCATCTTTGCACTAATTTGTTATATAAACCATGTATAAGCTCTGGTACATTGAGAAAAATGTGACTTTTAGATAATAAGCTATTATCAAGGTTATCTAGTTTTGCATCAATGGTTTTATTTATTTTATTAGGATAAAAATTCACATTCTCCCATACATTATCCCACTTATCACATGGATACATGGATCCTACAAAATTTTTGGAGGGAAATATATTAATTTGTGACATGTTTAAGAACTAAAGTTTATTGTAGTATACGTCATTGTAGCATACAAAGCAATACTTCTTTAAGAAGAGAAACAGCAACAATATTATGGTACATCATTATGGTACTATTTTTAAAGGGCTTCAATTGCTTTATCTAAGGATTAATCATAAACACTAAACACTGAGCTTCACTGAAACGTTCAACAAAAACTGGTTAAAGTTACTGCTGTTCATCTAGGAATCTTGCACAAGGGTGGCTTAGTGTGGAAGCAGTCATTTGAACATACATTTGGGCATTTTCAGCAACATTCTTTTTGTTGGCCCAGCCTAAATGGCTATTACCAAACCTTTAAGACAAGTACATACATGCACATCAGAATGTCAGGTGGAATATGACTTGCTGTATAAGATCGTCTAGCACAGGATAAATTATCAGTTTTAATTCAAGTAGAACTACACCAGCATTCTACCACTGCTCTCCTGCCTGCCTGACTTGCTAGAATTTTCCAAATTTTGAGATATTGTGGCTATATTATGGCTTTCTATTTTCTTGTTAATCTGCTTTGAAACAGTCTACATTTTAAAAAGCGCTATAGAAATAAAGATGAGTTGAACTGAATTAAATAGCTATAAACAAGTAGCAAAGCGATCATTTAAACACTTGTGCAAAGCATTCAGCAATTAGTGATTTTTTTGGTATGACAAGCATGATTTGTTATATAAAGTTGCTTCTGTTTAAAATAAATTTGGTTTTGTATCTTGCTTTTCTCCTTAAAACAGATTATAGGCCAGATAAACAGTCATTTGAAGTTATTTTTTGAAATGTAGGCCTGGGGAATCATAGGCTCCTGGATTTTACTTATCATTGCAGGTTGATAAGAATGAGGTCCTGGAAAAGAAGGTGGCTGAGACACCTAGAGAAGCTAGAGAAGAGGAAAATCCAACAGTAAGCACCTACTTTATCATTTGAAGTGAATACTGCTGGTTTTATTATTGTATGTTTCAAAATGGGTAATCTGGACTCGGTTCCCAGTAAATAACATTACTTTATTTGACATTTTTACAGCAAAAAGGACAAAAAAAGAAACCCAAAAATCCTTTTATGCCTCAGGTTGCAGCAAAGGTAAACACAATTTGTTTTCCTTACTTGCTTTTTAAAAACGCTCAAAATTGTTATTCACTGGAGTCATGTGCTGTTATTTCAGAACAAAACAACACAGAAGAAAAATGAAGACCAAAATATTGGAGCTGGCAGTGTTGTTGCAGAGGTACTGTAATATCCTAATATAAAACATAATACTCAACAGGCATAAAATGAAAACCGAGAGACTGTAGTGGTTTCAAATATAGGAAAGTTTGATACTACAGGTCAGGACAGTAGATTAGCTGTTGGAATTTTTTATGTCTGCAAAGAGTAAGAGCAGTTTGTGTTAGCGTCTGTCCGAGCTTGTTTTCAGCAATTAAACATGCTGAATTGGCTTATGTTGGCTTGTAGAATGTTTGAGAAGTGACGTTTAATCTGGTGCTTATCCATGAGTGTCAGTGTCTGTTGGTGTGGTGTGTACTCAACTTTTCTTTTTACACAACACAGGAAAAACAGTAATTAAACTAGATTTTAGGACCCTATAGGACCTTTTTCTTTTAAAGTGCAGGCACAAAAAAAAAAACAAGTTTTGGTTTTTTTTTGCAACCTCTGACAAAATCAAACTACATGTAGAAACTACCTTCCATTTTGACTCACAACTTCTGCAATTAATGTGGATTTCTGCATTGGAAGTTTCCCATCAAGTTCTCCTTTACACATTGTTGTCCAATCTTCGCTTGCAGAATAAACCTCACATAACTTTTTGTTTATAATCAGACTAAAGACCACAAGAAGACCCTCATGGAATGGCTGGACGACTTTCGATTAAGTGAAACTCAGAGAGAGGATGAGGAGGTTGGTTCTACAAGTATAGAGCCTTGCCTTTGCTTTAGAGTC
The DNA here is from genome assembly GCF_052040795.2 of Danio rerio. Lineage (NCBI taxonomy): Eukaryota > Metazoa > Chordata > Actinopteri > Cypriniformes > Danionidae > Danio > Danio rerio. The sequence goes on from NC_141022.1 coordinate 41,379,541, forward strand.
CATATTAAAAAGATCATATTTAAATGATCCTAAATGTGTTTGTCACAGGATCTTGAGGGCCTCATGGATTGGTGGAACACTGTGGAACGTGAGTTTGTCCCGCCATGTTTGTCCACAATTGCCCACATTCTTGTATTTAGCACTAGCACTCACGCCTGGAAGTTTCCAGTGAATTCAAAAGTGTTTAATTGCTGTCATGTCTGTTTAAATAGGGTTTAATCTAAAACATTGGCCCTCCAGAAGCAGGTTTGGACATCCTTGCTTTAACTTTAAAACGAAGGGTGTCTGCATGACAATTCTTTACTAAACACTGAGTTTTTCCCTTGCATTTTTTTGAAAACGCTTGCAGACAAATAGCAATGTTGTCAAATTGTTCACCATTCAAGCAAATTCACAAAAATGGCTAAGTTGATGTATTATAGGCCAGATAACCTTACTTTTAATGTAATTTCTGAACAATAGGCTTAGAGTTTTTTAGAGTCTACTCATTGTTCAGAAGTTTTCAGGCCCCTAAAATGCTGTTGTCATGTAAATATTTCTTCAGTTTCCAAAGTCTTATTCTCTACTTTACCAGGTATCAACACAGTGGAATGAACCACCTGTTACAAACAGTTTTCTATTTTTAGTTGAAAATGGTGTTGTGTAGTTAATGTAACATAGGCTTATTCTAAAAGCATAGTCCTATATACGTTTCTAGAGATTGCGGATTATGTAGCCAGAGCTACGCAAGACTGCATTTCGCCTTTAAAATGAATGTCACGGGGAATGTATGACGCCGTTCCTTTCTCGTTTACCAGCTGACCGCTTACTCCTGTATGGACAGTTTTTCTCCTGTTACCAGTTTGTCTGGTACCTTAAAACGTACGTTGGCAGACTTAAAATGTAGAGCAGAGTTGATCCAGTAAAGAACGATTTCAGAAAGCAGGTAAGACAAAAACAGAAGCAAAAAAATAAAATAAGCAAGTAAATAACACGGCGTGAATGTGGTAAAATCTGAAAACAAGGTAAAAATCAGGGGGCTTTGCTTTTTCTGCATTGCTTTTTAAAATACTGAGGTTGGGTTTAGGGAAGGGGTTGGGCGCTGGTCAATCAATCGGTGCTTTTTAAAACACTATTGGATGGGTTTAGGGGAAGTGGAAGCATTGGGGGGATCGGCCGATTGGTCAGTCAGTCAGTCAACAGCGGCCTCTGGTGGATGTATGGGGATGTATTTAGCGCTCTTCAGAAATGTATATAGGAATACGCAATCAGAATAAACCTGGGATGTTGTGGAAATATCATATTCCTGCTTTAAAAATTTAATTAAAATGAAGTTGAATAAGACCAGACAGTTTGAGATTCACTCAACCGCCATGGGTGCTTCCTTAGGTGTTTCAACCCTTACACCACAATCAAATTACAAAAGAAAAAGACCCTTTGTACATTTGTATAAAGAAACTCATTCATCTTATTTATTATATATTAACCTTGTTGTTAGTATACTGTTGATTACTAAATATGAATTAAGAAAGCAGATTTTTCCATTACACTTACTTATTGTACATTTACTGTACCCATTGTTTTTTTCCATTTCAGAATGGGAGGACATGCCCAAAAATGACAACATGACTGAGAAAGAGGAAGCCAAGTAAGCCCGCATTCATTTTGTGTTCATGTGACAGGACAAATAAAGTAAATGTGACTGACCAGCCGCTTTTTCTCAGGGCTTTTGCTGTAACCGCTGACAAGGTGCAAAAGGGCATACGTGTGTTTAACAAACTTTTCTCGGAGCGAGCAGAAGGACTGTGGCAGCACGTGGTCGACCTGCATGCTATTGCAGATGGCCTGGACCGCTTCAATAAGAAGACCAAAATAGCCCAGATCACCGGTGGCTCCACCAGCGCTGTGGGAGGTGTAGCTACCATAACTGGCCTCATCTTGGCTCCTTTTACCATGGGAACCTCTCTGATTGTCACTGCGGTTGGTCTGGGTGTTGCCATGGCAGGTGGGCTTACCTCTGCATCTGCTGGCATAACCAGTACCGTCAACAACTCATTGGATCGCAAGAAGGTGGAACGCATTGTGGGAGACTACCAGGCAAAGATGGGTGACCTTAACAAATGCATGAAGTTCATCAAGCAAGGCATAACAAACCTGCGCAAGTTCAACCTGAATAAGATGAAGAAGCATGCTTATAATCGAGACTTCCCATGTTTTGATAACGTCTATGAGGACGGTGCCATGGCAGGCAAAGCTATTCTAACTAATGCTAATGAGATTATGCGTGTGATGCAGATAGCCAATGTGGCAGGAACCACTGCGGCACGTGCTGTGCAGATCGCTAGCATATCCACAGGTGTTCTGACGGGGCTTTTTGTTGGGATGGACATCTACTTTGTGGCCAAGGACTCCCATGAGCTGAAAAATGGTGCCAAGTCAGAATTTGCTGCTAAAATCAGAGAAGTGGCAGAACAGTTACACGAGGGCTTGATGGAGCTCAATATCATTCGAGATGAGCTGCGCATGACCACCACGGTGAAAGAAGACCAAACATCTTGACAAACTTCTGTATAAGTTCCTCTGGGTTTATTACCACTGGGTTTTTTACCCTGCCTTTTTCTACTCTCACAAGATGGTGTATAAATGATATGGTTATATAACTATAGTGGCTTCTCTTATTTTAAAGCACAGTAAATCTGTGGTCTTACCTTGTTTTTAAGGACTATATCCACTTCATTTTATTTTAAAGTGTAACTGCTGCTTTTAAAAGGATTAAAGTCTAAGATCTACATTAATCACCAGTAAGCTAAACACGCTAATCACTGCCTTATCTGTTTTCAAGCACTTTTCTGCCACTGAGAGTCTGAATTGTACACAGCAGATACTGTTGGAGACATTTATTTTGTTGTTGCTTCAGAAGTGTCATACGGATTTCAGAATAATTATTAGCAAACCTTAAATTATTTTTATTTGATTTGTGAAGTTAGTAGGCTCCTAGCCCCTCTAAGCACATGCAATAATGCACTCCTGACAACATGGTGTGGATTTTGTAACTGCTGCTAAAACATTTGTTTTTTAAACATTTATTATGTTATTGTACATCTGCTATTGCCAAATGTGTCATCGATGCTCTTATTTATTTATCTATCCATGTGCCTCTTTATCTGTCTGTCTATGTATATCTGTCTGTCTGTAATGTATTATACCCATAATGTCACTGCAAGTTTGTGACAGTCTTTAGTACCTTTAAAATGAAGGTATTTTCACTTTTTATTTTGTATGTAAAATAAAATATAAGATATTCTTTATTGGGGGCATTTGTGGTCTATTCGACCTTCATGTAGGGAAAAAAAAAAAAAAAAGAAAAAAAAAAAAATATATATATATATATATATATATATATAAGCACAGTGAACCACCTCATATTATATATATATATATATATATATATATATATATATATATATATATATATATATATATATATATATATATATATATATTAATTGTAAAAAACTATACTAAATGTGTCTTAAGAAACACCCTTTTGTGTGTTGTTTGGTCGTGGATGTCTTGACTCGTGAAGAGACACGACTACGTCATACTGATACTATGAGGTGGTTCACTGTGCTTGTCATTACTCGACACAGATTTCACCGGGCGGGGCTTTGCAAAGTTTTGACAGTCGATCTCTCTGTGGCTGTACGCATGGAAGCATAAGGTAGGCAAAACAGTTCGGTGAAATGTGATTTGCGAATGTCAATTCAGCGTGTTTACAAAATAAACTCTTCAGTCAGGTCTCGGAATAAAAATCGCTTCCTAGTTTAGCTCGAGCCATGTGCAAATCGGACGTTTCTCTCAGACATTCAGACTAGAAAAATATACTTTTAGAACGGGCTGCCAGTTTCGGAAAAGAAGACTATTGAAATGTTTAGAAATAAAACAACAAAATGAGCAAATCACTGTTTGTATTTACAGTTTGTCTAACGTTAAAAGAAGGGTCCGCGAGACGTTTACGCGTGTGTAACCGTTTGCGTTGTTTGTGCTCATGATGATGTCTGTGCCTGTTGTTCATTTTCTGGATTGTTATACAGCACTTTGTTGTAGTAATAATTTAGTTTTATGATACACATATTGTGTAAATTTGTTTCCCATCTAATTTTAGAAAAGAACCACAATGGTGATTCCAGAGGGAACACAGAAGCAGAAGCAGAGTCTCACTACATTAAAATGAGGTATTATGTAGTTATGAGTAGGGTACAGTCATATGTAAATCAAATATAAAAATATTAATCATTTTATATTTAATATTGTTGAATTTACTAAAACTTAAATGTGGCTATTTTAAAATAAGTCATATAAAATATGATTTTTAAAAAGCAATATGAGGTGAAATGTTTCCAAATTCTCATTTAAGAGGTGTTGAGATCACCATCTGTTATTTTTATTTGCAAATTTTCACATTTTAAACAATTAATCATTTAATTAGATTTTTACTAGTTTGGAGATATAATTTTCTGTCTATGCAGGGGCGGACTGATTTGGGGGCCAAAGCAATTTCAGTGTATGGGCATTGCATTGAGACTCAAAACATTCTCTTTCTCTATAGATATTTTGTTTTCTCTGTAGTTTTTTTTTTTTTTTTTTTTGTGAACAAACCACATGTTAAAAATATATTTTAAGTGGAACCTTCATTTTCTTAAAATTAAATACAATAAATTCACAAAACAAAATGTACAGTTAATTAGCCATATTTGTAATTAGATTTTAACATTTGCATGTGCAGTACGGAAGGAACGTTCCACTTTTAAAAAAGAAGAAGGCTAATAACATTAAAATCTTAATGGTGATAGACAGATTTTACAACATACAGTATGATAGAAAATTTTATAAAAGAGCTATATGTTTATTATAGGCTTTTTGACATTGGTCTGGGCCCCCTGATTCCACTGGGCCCACGGTGTCCCTGTCCTTTCGATCATTTTAAAACATGAAAATTATGGAATTGATCAAAAAAAGTTTCATTTAAAATTATATAAAAATTATTTATATTAATTAAACACCAAATTTTAAACAGTTATTAAAAATATAAAAAGGAAAATAAAAGCAAGCATAAAAGTGCAAATAGATTTTAAAAGCAATTCTGTGAAAGTGATTATTGACATTATTTATATGAACAAGGAATTTGTGAGCTAGTTAATGAACCACTCAAAATGTGTCTGAAGCTCTTGTCAATTTTTAATAACCTGTGAAACCGAGTTGGTTGTGATAATTAATTTTGATCTCTCAGGGCCTGGACTGAAATAATAATACATGGACACAAGTCCTAAATACAAGAGTCCATCCAAGAGAATGACAGCTTAGTTATGAAATACAGCATTTTACAGGGCATATAAAATAATAAAAATATTTCAATTAAGTTTGATGCACAACTCATCTTATTTGAGTGGGACAGATTTAATAGTGATCCATCTGTAGGTGAAGTTAACATACAGTGCCATTGATTCAGAAGAAAACAGCAGATATAATTCAGGTAAGCCATGTGTCACTGTCATGCAGTTAAACGCTCAAATACATTTTAGCAGTCACATATATGAACTGTCAATTTGTGTTGTTTCCTCTGCTTGTGCCAAAAGGAGAGAGCAGATTCAATGTCCAGGCGTTCAGACACAGCTGAGCACTCATTCGAGGCAAGACAGTACTTGTTTAAAGATCTGGGAGCAGCAAACATTCAGACAGGGGTTAGTAGTTTGATGTAAAAGCTCTCTTGTTTATAACGTCTTTCCTTTTATTTGCATTGTTGACTATTTTTACTTAACAAAGAGAGTATTGTGCATGACGGACTGATTTGCATTAATGACAGTCTGTAAGGGAACAATAGAAGTGCCTTGATGTTATAGTATAATTTCTTAGAATGCTGCTCTGAATCTGCTTTGACTCTGCTTTGGGATAAAAAGTAACATTTAGAAAACAGACAAGCAGCAGACGATGAAGATTTTGAACTAGTAGTGAAATATGTTGAAGATTCAGACTCTAAAAAAATAATAGAAATTAATACACAATGAGTTTTCCCTTTTTAAAATAATACTTAATTAAACGTGCCACTGTTATTTCTTTATTATTTTTTATAGAATTTTTTCATACATAATTTTTTGTAAGTGCAGAAATGTTTCTGAGAGTAATCAGTTAACATTTTTTCCCAGAACAAGTTTGCTGAGAGTGAAGTCTCGTCTCTCAATGATCGACTATCAGACACCATTGACCCTAAGGTTTGCCATCTAATGTGCTCAACAGTTATTGTAAATGGTGTACATTCAGGCCCGTATATACAGGGGGTTCGGGTGATTCAAAAGACCTACCCTTCACTGACAAAGGTTTAGAATTTGTCCCATACATGAGCTCATTTGTCACTTTTTGACTGTTATGCCATAATAAATTGTGAAAATAACCCATTGAAAAAGGCTTTAATACCAGGTTTAATCCACTGTTGGCTGTCGCTTCAGTGTGACTGAGGAAAATTGAATGTGCAGGCCAGTTTGTTATTTTAATTAATGATATTTAAATGACAATATGCTAGTTTTTAATTTAAAACTTAAACAGATTAAAAAAGATTCAAATTTTTTCTAATGATATATGATGTAATACATTTGCATTTAAAAAATAAATATTGTTTTCATATTTCTTTATTCTAAATATTTAGGAAATGTTTTTGGTACATCAAAAAGTGTGGTTATGCTGACCATCAGCTAATGATGAAGAAATAGTGCTTAAAATGTCACTAAAATGCAGCCTCTTTAAACTTCCTTATTAAATAAAAATTGAGGCGAATAACAGCAAAAGGGTCCACTTTTTTAAAAAAAAGAACTACCCCTTTCACCAGTCTGACTATGGGCCTTTATATTTATACCCAGTTCATTTCATTTGTCATGTTTTACAATGAAAAGTTACTAGATTGTACATTGTCTTCATATTTCAGGGGAAAGGAGCTGTTTTTAGAAGATTGTTTAAGAAGACACCTAAAAAGGTGACAAGTCTCGCTGCACAGGAGGTAGAACCACAGGTGGAGTTTTTGGACATTACAAAACCAATTTAAGCCAAAATGTTTTGATGACAGACAACTAAATCTAATTAATATAGTCTGTTCATGTAAATTAAATAATTCATAATTTTACGTTGAAACGATTAAAGCAAGAGTAAACTGAGCTATCAAAGGGTTACCTTTTTGGTCCAAATGCTTTTGTATCTAACATACTATACTTTGCAGAAACAAACTGAATGATGTTTTATTAACAAATTTAGAGAGAAACATGCGGATATGCTTTGACAAGGCCAATTCATTACTGATAACCATTCTATTATCCATTTAGTATAAGACCAACTACTGTCTAATTAGTATAAGAGCAAACCCCCATATATAATCAAATATATCCTACCTCTGTTTTTATGTCAACTTTCAGCCCCCCGATGCCAAATTTTTAAACCCTATTCCTACAAATTGGAGCAGGGTGTGCATTCTTATGGCAGACTAGACACTACACTCAGACCCATATCTCTGTCTTTTTCCTGAAAAGGAGAATAGCATAAGTTACACTAAAAGAAATATATTTTTGCAAAATTGTTGCAAACAGTTTATATAGGCTGAATTTAAACAAACAAATTACATTTAGGAATGTTCAACTTATTTTTTTTATTTAGACTATATAAACTGTTTGCAACCACTTACATTAAAAAATTAAGTAAATCTAATGAAAATGTTTCAGTGTAGGCTGTCTTTCCAAATTTGTAGCCTTCTCCTCAAACAGCATGCCAAATATGCATATTTTATTCAGCCAAATATCTGTAAGTGTGAGCTAGTGAATGATAATGAATACAGTCATACAGTTAGACACTAGGGGGAGGCAAAAGACTTCCTCAGAGATATTGCTCAAACATCACCCAAACCCTTGGCAAAGATACCACATGATTAAATGAGATGATTGCCTGTAGAGTTGCATACAATATTTGAGTAATTAATTAATAAACTAGTTATCATGGTATTATGAAGCAATATAAGGCTGAAAGCTGTCAAAATGAATCAAGACCACTAAAGTGATTGCTGATGAGAAATACGATCTGTCACTAGTTTTTTGACATATTTGGACAACATAATCATATCTGTAGCAAAATATATAACACTGTTCTCGTGTTTTTTGTTTTTTTAATGAAAAATCTCAATTATTGTGCTTTTAACATAATCTTATTAATAATGAATCACAACTACTATAATGACAGAATTGATCTGAAAAAAAAAACACAAATACTCAGGTGATGGACCTAGTTATACTCTGCTTTTAAACAGTTTATTCTGTTTTACAACAATTCCTGCAACATAGTTGTGGCAAATTTTACGTAATTTTGCACATTACACAGAATAATGCTGCAATTTTTATGGTTGATTTAGCTCACAAACATCTGATGTTACCTTCCTCTCTCTCAACAGGAAAAACTGTCATTACAAGATGGAGAACTGTCAGCAAGCAAACACCATCAAACAGAAACCCACACCAAGGTGTTGCAATATTGAAATATTGTTCTCACAATATATTCTTAAATGAATGTCTTTAAGTTTGCACTTAGCAAAACACTTTGAAATAATTCGTTCAGCTTTGTTTGATGCATAGATCTGCTGTTTTATTATTATTACTTTTTCTTTTTTTTACAGAAAGAACCAGTATTTAAGAATGAGGATTTTCCAGCCAGTGACAGTCATGTAAGCCATTATGTCAGAGAGGCCACAATGTGACACCCATAATATTGACCATATATCTTGCATTCAAAATCACTAAAATTTCTATTTTGATTCTCTGATTAATGTCTTTAGGAGGAGAATTCACTGTTTAATTTTCTCAAAACATTTCCAAGAGGAACTGAGAACACTTCTGGAGAGGTATATTACTACAGTAATATAATACACATATGACAACCTGTTTTCTTTATATGTATTGTGTTAACTAGTCTATTTTTGGCACTGTTGATTATGCATAATGTTCTCTAGCTTTCCTCTTCTAGGACAGCCCACCATTACACATCAAACTGCTGGCCAGTAATGACCATCTCTTACATCCCCTGTATAACAACGTAGAGGTGCTCATCATTACTTAGTTTATTCTGTAAAGTTGATTATATATCTAGTTTTTGATTTGCATAATCCCTGACGGCTTAAAATCACTGCCTCTTTTCTGTAGGATAATTCAGGCAAGCTAAATGGCACTTTCCGCAGTTCCCCAAAACCAGCATTACGTTTTGCTGTGGAAACGGTAATGCAGTCCACTTTTTTATTTATCGCTGTAAATGGATTACTGATAATGTTCACAATCAGCATGAACCTGTATGGAAAATCAATAAAATCATATTATGCAGGATCCACTAAGTGAGCACAGTGAGCTTACAGACTGGGATTATACCATTTTGGAAGCTGATAAGGTAATGTATCAAATCAGCAATGATCTGCAAATTGTCAGGAAACAAATGCTTTACCTTTTTTGTCTGTGTTTGCTAGAAATCTATTGAAGTGCCCAGAAAATGCACAGCAAGTCATCAGAAAATCTCTAATCGTAGTACTAAGGTGAGCATCTTTTGTTTGTTTAAAATACAAGAGCATTTGTATCTTTGGAGGTCTAAAATGTTATATATAATTATATATATATATATAATATATATATATATATATATATATATATATATATATATATATATATATATATATATCGTCTATCTGACATTTTTGTCAAAATTGAATTATTGATATATTATTATTAAATGACCACTTATTTACATTATGGGATGTTTTTTTATAAGTTGTTAAAATTTTAGGACTTTTTATTAAAAAAAAAAATGTTACACACATATTGTTTGCTATGGAATGCAAAAACTCAATCTCAAAATCATTCAGAACGCAGATAGAACCTTATAATTCCAAGGTGACGATACACACACACACACACACACACACACACACACACACACACACACACACAATAAAATTGTTTTTACTGTGCTGTTCACATACTTTCAGGTGTCATATAGAGTGAAGAGAACTCTGTCTACAATGTCCACATTTTCATCCGGTACACAGGTAGTTTAACATTTTTAAAAATACCATTTTATATTTTAGATTTAAAGTAACATCATGCACTAAAGATCTTTCTGTAGGGCTCTGACCAGGAAGATATAATGAATGAACCAGTGGAACTACAGCAACTGCAAAATACTGAGGTATATCTAACTATCTATCTGTTTGTCTGCCTGCCTGCCTGCCTGACTGTCGCTCTAATCATACATTTATATACTATCAAATGTATAGTATATAAACATAAACAATAAATAAACAAAACAGGTGATTTTGCTCACATTTAATCTTATAAGGCTGAACGGCATAAAATGCTAGCAGTCTGAGAGGGGTCTGGATGCATTGCAATCTGAGCTGCATCCAATGCTTTTTAATGCGCTCACCTAACACCACCCCTAACCCTACCAATCACAGTGACGTCACTAACTTCATTAAGTTCATTGTGTCTGTCATTGCCTCGCTGGGTGATGCAATCTCAGCTTGCATCATAAAGGCTGCGTCCTGATGCTATTGACCTGTTTTAGAATGATTTGATCAGCTTAAAAAAATGACACTGGGTTTTTCCTCCTCTAAGGGCATATTATGCAGTCTCTGTCACCATCTTGTGGATGGACAACGTCAACTGTCTTTGCTCAGTATGACAGACTGATGGCCGCCAATGCGATGCATCTCTGAAATTAAAAATATTTAAATTTACACTGTCCATATAAATAAACTGCATAGTTATGATCTAAACAACTACATTCTCATCTAAAAAAGCCTCAAAAGTACATTATGTTGTCCAACAGCTGCAACTGTTATACACTCCAAACATTTTTTTTGCTCGTTCAAACTACTTATTTAAAATAAACTGAATCAGCACAAATCTTGAGATTTTATTGGGACAACTTAATTTTTTTGTGTTCAATCCACATAAATTTGTTAGAAGTGTTAGGTTAACTTCATCGATTTGTGTTGGGACAACGTGAATGAAATGTGTGGAACCCTGCATTTTTTACAGTGTGAGTTTATTGGTCTGCTGTCGTAAATATATATTTTTGTTATTATAGGACTGTACTTTTGAAATCCTGCCAGTGGAGATGGCTGCCTATCCAACAGATTTAAATTCCTCAGAGACAGATGAGGTATATTAAAATATGCAATAATTCTTGTAATATAAATTAAATAATAATTAGTTATTGTAATTGTTTATTAGATTTTTTAAAACTTATCTTTCTGTTTATCTTTGTTCACAGGATGATGGTCTGATGGACTGGTGGAAAAGTGTTGAGGGTCTGTTGGTCCAAATGACTTGATTACATATTAGGCATTATGTAAAACTAGTTATGTGCAAAACTACTTAGTTATATTCTTGTATAATTTGGACAGTTTTAGATTCACCCAATTCACGCTAGACTAGAGGGTATTTACATGCTCTTAAACAGCTGTTAAAGCAAAATGTAATACTATAAGCAAGTTTTATTATTTAAAGTTCAACCACTTTAAACTTAGCAGATTTGTTTTTTTGTGCTTTTAGTTTCTTGCCATTAAGGCAAATGCTGATGCACTTGCCTAAGAATGCAGTAACTAAATAATACATTAACAGATTAAATATTTATAATGCATGGTGATTTACTAAATATTTACAGTAGTCCATCTACTACTTTTAATGTCAAAAAAGCATGCATTAACCTAATTTGTGTTTGCATTTTTAGAAGCCCACATCGTGGTAGATTTGGTGTCGTCATTATGGAAATTATTTTCATTGTGTTTTTGTTCTTAAAATTCTCAGTAGATCACCCACAAATCATTCCACACCATCTGCACCTTTATAGAACTGCACTCTGTCATGGCAATTTTAAAATTACAACACTTAATAAGAGACAAAAATGTTCAATTATTTTTAAAGACGATTTTATTCTCGTGGAAAAGGCTCAGACAGTCAAACAGAAACATTGGTCACAAGAAAGGGAGGGCTTTCTCCCGCTTATATCAGTTCTTCAAGGTTACATTACGGACCTGCTGTACTTTTCCACACAAGGCAAAGAAATTAACAAAAATATGTCAAATATCTCATGCTTGGGCCCTCATCTTTAGACAAAACACAAAATTTTATGAGCATTCAAGTTAGGTAAAAATGAACTTTTCCTCCACAATTCTTATTTTCTAACCCCTTGGTCACTGCTCAACAAAATGAGTAATTTGGATGATTGGTTAACCTTTGTAACTGATCATTGTTAATTACATTTATTTAATATTTATTTTATTCATTTCCATTTTAAAGTGAAGTAAATCTTTTCAAAGTTGCAAAAAAGAAAAATTCCAAATTGCAACTTAGGTGCATTTCCATCAAGTTGTTAGAGCAGAGATGCCCCAACTAGGGTCAAGGTTGGCCCATTGTACCCTTTGATTTGGCCTGCCATCCCATCTGAGAAGAGGGGGGAATTTTGAGGTGGGTTAGAGTTAATGGTTACCTAAGGTAACCTTTCATTTGTTAGTTTTATTTTTAAGCTAAAAAAAACAACAAACTCAACTTTCAATTAAATTGAATCCATTTTTTATAAAAATACTATTGCTCAGTGGATAAAGCACAAGTCCTCAGTGAGCAAATCAAAGTAAAGGCAGGTGCAGCTTGACTAGTGTATGTGGCTTCAAACTCCATTGTGTTATAAATGGAATTGATATGTTTTCATTATATTACATTCACCGGCCACTTTATTAGGTACACCTGTCCAACTGCTTGTTAACGCACATTTCTAATCAGCCAATCACATGCAAGCAACTCAATGCATTGCATAGGCATGGAGACATGGTCAAGACGATCTTCTGCACATCAAACTGAGCATCAGAATGGGGAAGAAAGGTGATTTAAGTGACTTTTTTCACTTTTAACCCACTCTTGTCAGCTAAGAACAGGAAACTAAGGCTACAATTTACACAGGCTTACCAAAATAGGAACAATAGAAGATTGGAAAAACGTGCCTGGTCTGATGAGTCTTGATTTCCGCTGTGACATTTGGAAGGCAGGGTCAGAATTTGGCATCAACAACATGAAAGCATGGATCCATCCTGCCTTGTATCAATAGTTCAGGCTGTTGTTGGTGGTGTAATGGTGTGGGGGATATTTTCTTGGCGCACTTTGGGCCCATTAGTTCCAATTGAGTATTATGTCAACCTGACCTGAGTATTGTTGCTGAGCATGTCCTTCCCTTTATGACCACAGTGTACCCATCTTCTGATGGTAACTTCCAGCAGGATAATGCACAATGTCTTAAAACACGAATCATCTCAGACTGGTTTCTTGAACATGAAAATGAGTTCACTGTACTCAAATGTATTCCACAGTCACCAGATCTCCATCCAGTAGAGCACCTTTGGGATGTGGTGGAATGGGAGATTCACATCATGGATGTGCAGCCGACAAATCTGCAGCAACTGCGTGATGCTATCATATCAGTATGAACCAAAATCTCTAAGGAATATTTTCAGTGCATTGTTGAATCTATGCCACAAAGGATCAAGGCAGTTCTGAAGGCAAAAGTGGGTCCAACTGGGCACTAGTAAGGTGTACCTAATAAAGTGGCCAGTGAGTGTAGGTTCATTATAGCATGTAAGAAATATGTAATGGATTAGTTACTATGCTTAAAGTAATGTTTTCTAATTATTTTTAAAGAAACGAGGGAATTATTTATGAAACTTTGTAATACAGCTTTTTATATTTACCTTCAGCCCACTGTCCTCAATCAAGTTTTTTTTTTTTTGATGCCCAAAAAAATGTTTGGGCATCCCCCTGTTAGAGCAGCTGACTGTAGTATTGGTAACCTAGTAATCAACAGTAAGCACAATGCAAGCAAGATGGAGACATGTGAGTGTAATATTCACTACGTCAGATTTCCTTCAGAAAATTTTCACCTTCCAATAATGGCATTGTCCAAAACCAGCTCAAGCAAGCGTAGAAACATTTTTGTGAATTAAGGGATGTAATTGGCATTATCATTACATGTTTCTCATTTGATGCTTCAAACATTTGCATTAACACAGAGTAATGGAAACTCAGCTACTGTTTGCAGTTTCATATGACATACTGATTATTGACAGGTTGGAGTGAATGGAACCAAACATCAAATTTTCAGGAGGATGACGAGGAGCTGTGAGTAAATGCAGACTTTTTATACCGTTTTTACCTTCAATGGCTACTTACATTTGTTATTTTGTCTACCAGGGCTGTAGAGGCTGCTGCTGACCGTGTGTTCATGGCCGCCCGTCTCTTTGTCAGTCTATTCAACCAGCGTGGAGCATCTTTGCAATGTCGCATTATGGAGTTGCTTGCTCTGGCTGATGCTGCAGACAGTTTCCATAAGAAGACGGTGAGCGCCGCTATCGGAGGGGGTGTAGCTAGTGTCGCTGGAGGCATAGCCACCATTACTGGCCTCATCCTTGCACCCTTTACCTTTGGCACATCCACTATTGTCACTGCAGTGGGCATCAGTGTGGCCACAGCTGGCAGCATCACTTCAGCCACAGCGAACATCACTGACGCTGTTCAATCCAAGATAGACCGCAAGAAAGTGGAGAAGATGATCCAGGGCTACCAGAGTGAGATCACTGACATTAGGGATTGTCTGGAATTCATGCAAGTATGTTCAGCACACTATATTTATGTTTAGTAGATGCTTTTATTCAAATCAACGAACAAATAAAGATAATTGAAGCACTTCAGGTCACCAGAGAGCAGTGAAATTCAGTTGAAGTCAGAATTATTAGCTGATTTTTAAAAAACATTTCTAAACATAATAGTTTTAATAACTAATTTAACTAACTGATTTATTTTATCATTGCCATGACGACAGTAAATTATATTTTACTAGATATTTTTCAAGACACTTCTATACAGCTTAAAGTGACATTTAAAGGGTTAACTAGACAGGTTAGGCAAGTTATTGTATAACAATGGTTTGTTCTGTAGACTATTGAAAATGCAGTAAATATATAGCTTAAAGGGGCTAATAATTTTGACATTAAAATGGTTTTTAAAAAATTTATAAAAACAAATTAATAAAACAATATAAGTTAATAACAGTATAAATAAAACAAATAAGACTTTATCCAGAAGAAAAAATATTATCAGACATACTGTGTAAATTTCCTTGCTCTGTTAAACATCATTTAGGAAATATTTAAAAATAAATAAAAAGGGGGGCTAATAATTCTGACTTCAACTGTATATAAATGTCAAGTTGGTTTAGCTATATACATTAAAAGTCAAAATTATTTTCGATTATTTTTAAAAAATGTTTCCCAAGTGTTTGCTTAACAAGGAGATTATTAAAAGTAATAGTTTACTAATTTTAGTAGTAATAGCTTAAACACAATAGTTACTAATAAATAACTTATTTCTAATCACTAATTTATTTTGTCTTTGCCATGATGACACAGGGTCTCTGCGGGGTCTTAAATCTTAAGAACAAAATGTTATGCCTTAAAGTCTTAAACTGACTGAAATAATGTCTTCTAGGTTCTTATTTTTTTTTCCCTTTGTTTGTGTAAAGCTGCCCAATCTGGATATTAACACCCATCCAATCACCAACAATTCATCTCAATAAAACTTTTAACTTTTTATTTAAAAGTGTAAGAGTACCTCTATTTATCATAATGGTTTAATTATTTACTTATAACAACATTTGTTTAAAAGTTCCCCATCTATTTACTGCTGAGGACACTGACCTGAACATACGTTTAGTTTATTATAGTTTTAAAACATTTTTCCTTTGAAATAAAAATAAAGGTTATGTTGTAAAAAAGAGTATGTATAAAATGACTAGAGCTTGCTTGTTTTAACACATTTTAAATATGATGCTAAGAAATAACTAATATTACTTAAATGTTTTTATTATTAAATTATTAATATTTTTGTATCATTAAATGTATTAAACTATAAGATTTTTTGATGGGGCAAATCAAAATCATTTCCAACTGTGACATTTGTGAAACTCCTTAGCGTTTAGCCCTGTATGGGTAAAAATGTGCATTCGTAATGGTCTTTAAAATGTCTTTAAATTTAACTTGGTGAAACCTGCAGAAACCCTGTGACTGGACATAATATTTTTTTCTTATTTTACAAGATATTAGTATTCAGCCTAAAGTGCAATTTAAAGACTTAACTAGGTTATTAGGTTAACTACACTGTTAGACATTTTATTGTATTTTTACAGTAATGTACTGGCAGCACTGTTGCCAGAATTTATCACAGCTACTCTTGTACATTAACTTACCTGTAAATGTGTTTTACAGTTGCGGGGCTCTACCGTAATTTCATTTTACAGTAAAATAGCCTTACCGCTTCTGGTAAAAATGTACTCTTATGGAGAAATACGGTAGTTTTAGAGTATTACCATTCTTACAGTACTTTACTGTAATTTATTTGCATTTTACACTAGGTGTACAAAACCTTTATTTTTTTGTATTTACTATCGAATTTAATAAATTCCAAACAAGTGACCATTTTTTTGAACCCATTAGTTCCATTCTGAAAACATACTGCTATATACATTTCTGGAGAGCATCAAATATGTCCCAGGAGCTAAGTTTTTTTTTTTTTTTTTTTTTGCAGTTTTTGTTTTCGCGAGTCCACCAGTCCTCTATGTAGGCTTTTAGACATCTCAAATTTCCATCACGAGTGCCATTCGCGCCTGCGGTTCTCACGTAAATCCACCAAAGGCCGCTGTCGAGTAATTGACTGTTAACCGGAGGTAAACGGTCAGCTGCTAGCACGAGAATTTAGCCATACGTACTTCTGGCTACATAATTTGCTCTCCAGAACTGTATGTAGGGCTACATTTTCAGAATGAGCCTATGTTGCATTTTTGTCTTAAGCTACAGTACTTGACTACTTTGATTACAGAAGAATACTGCAAATTCCTAATATGCAGTATAAGTTACTGTACATTATTTTTTTTAAATGATCCACAATAACAATTGTAAAAATCTTAAGGGGGCTAATAATATTGACCTTAAAATTGTTTTAAACTTCTTTTATTCCAGTCAAACTAAAATAAATGCGATTTTCCGCAATGGTAATAGTTGTAATATTTATTTGTCATCCTTGGTGTCTGACTTGTAATTTTGTATATGTAGGAAGGAATGAATACCCTGCAGGAATGGGATTTTAAGGACTACTCTGACAGTGTGGTCAACACAAGTCTCAACCGTAATATAAAGTATGTGATGAAGGAAGGTGGGCGAGCTGGAAAAGCCCTCCTGATAAACACTGATAGACTTGTTAGCACTGTGAAAGTTTTGGGTGTTGCTGGAGGTGCTGCCAAAGCCGCCAAGGCCATCAGTATCACCACAGGGGTCATGTCCACTCTTTTTCTTGCTCTGGATGTCTTTTTTCTCGCCAAAGACTCAAATGAACTCCGCAAAGGTGCCAAGACCAAGTTTGCCTCCAAGATCCGAGAAGTTTGCAAAGAGCTTCAACATGGCCTACTGGAATTAAACAAAGTGAAGACGCAGCTTCAGAAGACCATGGATGGAATTGAAGTGGAAGAATATGAGGAAGATGAGGAGGATGAAGACCCGTGTGTGTCAGATCCCATCAAACTGGCTCTGCTTGAGCAGGAACTTGACCAGATGGAGGAGAAACTTGACCAGAAGGGTCTGCAGGATCAAATGAACAAAAGCAAGAAGGCAGAGACTGAAGGAAAGACCACAAAAAAGAACAATAATGAGGAGTGAAAATGAATGATGCAACGTATCACTAAAGAAATGACAACAGCAGGATGGTTGGCAAATAAAAGATTTGAAAGTGGGAAGAAGAGTGTGAATGAAGAATAATAATAATGAGAAAAGTTTATTAGGAAAGATTTAGAACAGATAAACAAGATGTCTGATGTCAAGATGACTTCAAGAAGATTTGAAGAAAAATAGACCAAAGATAGATGGCATTTATAATATTTAAGGCTCAAGATTAAGAATGATCTTTACACTTTGCCTAACCCAGGTTTCTTTCCTTTTAAGCATGCAGAGCTTTTAATAATGGCTGAAGGATTGCCATAAGCTTGTAATTGGGAAGAGGGATTTTTTACCTTCATATTTTTACCTGAATTGAA
Organism: Danio rerio; assembly: GCF_052040795.2. Taxonomy (NCBI): domain Eukaryota; kingdom Metazoa; phylum Chordata; class Actinopteri; order Cypriniformes; family Danionidae; genus Danio; species Danio rerio. The sequence goes on from NC_141022.1 coordinate 41,397,715, forward strand.
ACTTGCTCTGCCGTCAATTTGTGCAGAATTAACATAAAACTGCATTGCTAAACAAACACGTAGTGTTAAATTGTAAGCAACCAACAGCCAATCAGGTGTCACATACTGTCATTTCAGCATTTAGAGGGGAAAGCCAGTAGTGATGGAAAAAGTCAATGGCTCATGGGAAATACTTGACCCTTTTTGTAAACAGGCCACACACTGTTTGTTCAAGCAATGACTCTGATACCTTATATGCAAAAAGGATGTTAATCAAGGCTTTATAAATATGCCCCACACCTTACTTAAGAAGTGAAATCAAACATTTAAATCACCCCCTGGTGGCTGGTTGCAGTACACGTTATAAATTTTGGCTTCACTATGTCAAGGAAGGGGGAGGGGGTCTAATTACATGTTGGTTCCCACCGTTTTAGCTCTTATTACACAAATGTATGTTTAAGTGTTGCTAATAAGTTTGCATTTAGTTAGTCATGTGATGATAAAAAAATGCAATGTTGTGTCATGAATACATGCTTGCGAGAGTTTGGTCAGGACTTTGATTCCAGAGCTCCAGCTCATGATGTCATTGGCATCATCATCTAAAAGATTACAGCAGACATACAGTACTTGGGACAGTTTGGCTTCAGTATTTTATAGTGCCCAAACATATAGCCAAGCTCCCAAACACAATTAAAGAGTCTCTTAAAGGGACAGTTCAGACAAAAAAAAATTACATTCTTCTTACTCACCCAAGTGGTTCCAAACCTTTTCTTTCTTCTGTTAAACACAAAAGCTGAAAATCGGTAACCACTGAAAACCACAACCCAGGCTCATTCTGAAAAAGTATCTCTATATACAATTCTGGAGAGTGCCAAATACATCCTATAGGAGCTATGTTTTTTGCAGTTTCTGTTTTCGCGAATCCACCAGAGGCTGCTGTGTATGCATTTGAGATCTTAAATTTCTCTCGCGAATGCCATATGCACCTGTTGTTCTATTGTAAATCCACCAGAGGCCGCTGACGAATGATTGTTTTGACCGATTGACCTAAACCCAACCAATTGTATTGATCTACCCCTAGAGCAGAGGGTCAAGTGTCCTGCAGAGTTTAGCTCCACTTCTCCTTAACACACCTGCCTGGAAGTTTTTAAGTTTACTTAGTAAGATCTTAATCAGCTTGTTCAGGTGTTTATGTACAGTTAAAGTCAGAATTATTAGCCCCCCTCAAATTTTTTTCTACTCTCTATTAAATATTTTGCAAACGATGTTTAACAGAGCAAGGAAATTTTCACAGTATGTCTGATGATATTTTTTTCTTCTGGAAAAAGTCTTATTTGTTTTATTTTGGCTAGAATAAAATCAGTTATTACATTTTTAAAACACCATTTTAAGAACAAAATTATTAGCCCCTTTAAGCTATATTTTTTCTCGATAGTCTACAGAACAAACCATCATTATACAATTACTTGCCTAATTACCCTAACCTGCCTAGTTAACCTATTTAAGCCTTTAAATGTCACTTTAAGCTGTATAGAAGTGTCTTGTAAAATATCTAGTAAAATATTATTTACTGTCATCATGGCAAAGATAAAGTAAATGGGTTATTAGAGATGAGTTATTAAAACTATTATGTTTAGAAATGGGCTGAAAAAAATCTGCTATCAGTTAAACATAAATTGGGGAAAAAACAAACAAGTGGTCTAATGATTTAGGGGGGCTAATAAATCTGACTTCAACTGTATATGGTTGGAGCTAAGCTCTGCAGGACCCCCTACTAAATATGTTAATATATTTAGTATAATAATAATTAATATTTTATAGTTTATTTATTTAAAAGACCACCATGTATCATAACATCTTCTCTGTCATAAAGACCTTAAATTACATGATAACATGTGCCAGCTAAGCACTTGCATGGTCCCACATGTATCAGCCCCAAAAATGAGTAAATTTGTATATAATAATATAGAAAACACTGAATATACTTACTATAGAGGACAAACAGTAAAATGTTAGATATAAAGCGAGGAAAAGCTTTACATTTCATTCGATAATAACAACACGCTGCATTTTACACCTTCTAATATTTTAGAAACTAGGATTTTAAAAAATACTGCTGGAACCTGCATTTAAGAATTATTAAAGTTGTATTATGCTTTCGAGTTTTATAGAAAAAACTCTTATATAATGCTCTTTACATTATGTAACATCTACTCGCTGCCCCTAGGACATACAATTCAGCTCAGGACATACAATTCTTTCTGTTCAAGCATATATTTTAGGCTGAGTCACACAGAGAAAAAAGAAACCAGTGTGGGTTGGAGTACTCGAACACACATCAAGTGCAGGACAAGATAACTGTCCGCCCATCAGTAACATGTGTCATACTTTAAATCAAATGTACAGAATAATAGTAACAGGCGAATTCAATGATCGCGTTCCCGCAGTGACTGTTTGAAAAAGATCAAGCAGAGATGACATTTTCATCACACTCGTCTCAATGCAATTACAGACATCATTTGTCCCATTAACTGTGAGATCGTCATGAGTGTCTATAGAGTGCTCTCATTATTACCAGCTATTCTGAGATATCTGTGGAGACCGCTTTTAATTATAGGGGACGGAGAAAGAGAAAGACGCTTAAAATAGATCAAAATGTTACACTTTCCTTGAGGATCATCTTTGTTTGATTTGACACTGGAAAAAAAATCTAGAATCTTTCTGCATGCTGCAACATCTGTCATTAAAGGAAAAATCAAAGGCATTTATACCAGTATGACAAGACACAAAAATACTATCTACCTTGTGCTAAATTGATCAAGTCATTATTATACAGTAAACTGAGCACAACATGGCCATTTGCCAAATTTGCTAAAACAAAATTGAAAATAACAAGCTTTTATAAACTTTTTTTGAATAAATCCCTTTACTATGGAGTCATTCTAGGGCCATTTATACTTGCAAAATAAAAGTTTTGTAAGCAAAAAAACTAAAAGTATCGAGCAAAAAAAGAAAATGATGAAAATGTTCAAAAATCGCAAATCGAAAAATAAATTGGGGGAAAAAAAATTTTTGCTAACAAAAAAAATTGCAAAAAATAATCAAGCAATGCAAAAAAATAAATAAATAAATAAATAAAATAAAATTATATATATATATATATATATATATATATATATATATATATATATATGTGTGTGTGTGTGTGTGTATTTTTGCAATTAAAAAACTATGGTACTTGGGTACAAGGGTACTTGGCCATTTATGGTGGGCCCGGTCCTGCCTGCATTTAAGCGACGTCATCAATTGCTTGCCAACCGCCATAAAACTTTGAAGGAAGAAGAAGCAGAAGCAAAGCTGAGCAGAGGCATGCGAGGGAAGTTCAGGTATGTCTAATTGGTAGTTTAAATTTATTTGTCAAAATGTTATGGTAGTTAGCAAGCAAATGATGACGTCGCTTAAATGGAGGCAGGTCCGGGCCTGCTGTAAACACCCAAGTTTTGACCCCGCCCCCCTTGTCAAATCAGGACCACAAAGTGAAATGCGTTGAACTGTAAAGTGCATAGTGAAAACAGCATCACAAACTCATGGTTGAATGAAAAGCTAATCAAAATGAGCATTACAACTGACTGGACGGGTTTTGTAAAGGCAATGCAATAAAAACGTTTTGCAAATATTTTATTGCGAATGCAGTTCTTTTTTTGTTAACAAATTTAACCTAATTTTCCCTTTGCCGTTCTTTATTTTTGTTAGCAAAAACTATTTTTGTTTCTCAAAATTAATTTTTACTTTGTATTTTTTGGAGATTTGCATTTATTTATTTATTTATTGTGCAGAACTTTATTTTTTGTTTGCAAAACTTTCTTTTATTTTGCAAGTATATGTGGCTCTAGATTGAATCCATACTCTACAATTTTATTATATTATTATTATATTTTTATTATTTTATAATATTATATGCAAAATGTTGGTAATTGCTATAGTATCATCAGGGTATTATTAATATATAGATTATTAAATATTCCTTATTTATTCTGCTGTTGACTTAAAGAGATTTTCAAACACTTGCTTAAAAAAATTAAGAGCAACTCTTACAATAAATTATCAACTAAGCATATCTATAATGATGTTTCATGACAGCACTGTCTTTTGATTTGTGAGGTTTATATTTCTTACATTTATTGTGTTGCATCAATGATATATTAAATATGTCAGACATGTTTTGCACAGTAACTAGCTGTATTTATGTCTACAGGAGAGGAACGAAAGGATGGAGAAAATCTCAACAAATACAGAATCTGCCATGTCTTTTAAAGTGAAAATCCTTCCCTATTCTTATGTCCTAAACTCTAATCACCCCAGCATGTTGATGCCACAGGGCTATCATTTGCTTTCCAACCCCCTAATTTCCCACCCACACTTGACTTTTCCTTGTCCTCTGTCGCTTCCTCATTAACTCTCTTTCCATTTTGAATGCCGCGGAAGGTGTTTTTGTCCTCCGCGCTGATTCTTCTCGCTCATGCTTCCCTCTTCTACTTCTTTTTCTTCTGGAAGCGTCTGAACTGATTCTGTATTGCCAAAGCAGCTTTCTCTGTCTCTGGCGCCTCCAGATCAATGTCGATCTCTTCTTCTGGTTCTTGCGTTGGGGGATTCGCACCTTTGCTCTCCAGTTTCTCCTGGGCGGCTGAGAAACACATCACATTCACATGTTGACAACATTACTAGTATAGTAAAAGCAAATGCAATATTTTAAATCATTTTAAATTGATCCATATACATTTTATTTTTATTTTACATGATTAAATTTACAGTCTGTTTTCATGTTAAAATTATTTTCTCATATCTCAGCATAGTATACAGAAACATTACATTTAAGTATCTGGTAGAAGTTTTCGTCCAAATTGACTGACATTGCTTTCAGTATACACATTTTATGATTTGCTTTCTCTGGGATTCAGTCCTGTGACCATGATTTGACCTACAGGACTTATTTACCCTCATGTTTTAAAAAAATAATAATTCAACAAGAAATGCGTTCATCTTCACACAGATGAAGACATTTTTAATCAACTCTGTGATATTTCTGTCCCCCTTTCAAAAGTCTAGTCAGCCAAAACATTTGGCACTATAAAATATTTCAAAAAGTAATAATAATATTTACACCTAATTTCCCTCATTTTAAAGATCAAGTAATCTTGACACATGAGAACCAATGATGTAGTCCATTCTTGCATGTCACATAGCACATGGAACAGCAGCTATGCTAATTATTTTCCTTATTCTCTACATCTATCTGGGGATACTATTCCCGAGGCCCCTAGAGATTATGCAGCGCCATTGATGCGATCCAAGATCTGAAGAAATGATGCCAAGGTATCCATAATCCTGGACCAGGCTGTATCCTGAGCTGATGCTGTGGTGGTCATGGAGGAGCAGAGAGCGTGAGACTGAGGCCGTACTCACACTAGGTACAGTTGCCTCGAACCGGGCCAAAGCACGCTTGTCCCCCCTCCCGTCTCCCTCGACGGCCCACGCTCACACCACAAACGGGCTTCGGCACGCTTACGTCATCGCTGCTGGGCTGTTCAGTGAAGCGCTCTCTCACTCAGCAGCACAGCGGAGATTTCTCTAGTTATATTGTTTCAGTCGTTTGATATGCCATCAAATATTTCACCAAACAGTCCTTAGGGATGCGGGGACACGCAGTCAGATATTTCGCCGAACAGATCCGCCACTTTTGGTGCTCATAAACAATCATAAAGCCCTCGTGCTGCAGGAATGAGGAGGTCTGCTGAAGGCGCGCAGCTGTCTTTAATAAACTATGGCAGTTTGCGTTCACTGAACAGTAAGAATGATTAATAAATCCATATGAAACAGTCCCATAAAAGTCACGTCTCGCTTTCAGTTTCGGGCTTTGGCGCGTTTTGCACTTACACACAAGCGTACCGCGCCAAAGCCCAAGTGAACCGCGCTCAGGCACACCTCTTCGAACCAGGTCAGGGCCAGCCAAGTGAACCGTGCTTGAGCCTGATTCAGCGCACTCACACTTCTCAAACGATCCGGGAAACGGGCCTGGGCATGGTACGGATGGCATAGTGTGAGTAGGCCCTGATTCCTGAAAGACCCCTGTGACAGACAAGTCTCTGCATTGATCCCTTGGGCCAGCCTGAACACCTGCCGGTGACCTACTTACCCCTGAAGTTCTTCACCATGGACGTCCAGCGTTCTTCAGCCTCCGGCGCCTAGACTGCAGCTCTGCACAAGACGTTTGGCCAGAGGAGATATGACCGTGCCCAACAGAGCCTGGTTTCTCTTGAGTTTTTTTCCCTTTACTTCGTCAATTGGTGAAGTCTGTTCCTCGCCACTAGCTTGCTTGGTTTGGGACTTGTGAAGCTGCACATCGATGGATTTGCTCTTTAGTGTTTGGACTTCCAGCAGTGAAATTTAAACCACACTGAACTGAATTCAACTTCAACTCAAAAAACTGGACTGACGCAGTTTCAATTTACTAGAACTTCTATGTTAAGCTGCTTTGACACAATCTACATTATAAAAGCCCTATAGAAATAAAGATGAATTGAATTGTACTTTTCAGCTTCCCTAAGAACCACTAAGGTTTGTTCTAGCAAGTCAAGCAGTGGTGGTTGAGCTTCTGTTTGTGTAGTTTATAAAAGTGCTTTTAAGTGATATAAATGGCTAAATTAAGTCTGTGTATTGTATAAAGTGATTATTTCTAATCAGAAGACTTTGATTAAACATCTTAATTCATGTAGGTTTATTTTGATCTCTTGCGTTTTGACGCATCAGAGGTTTCGGGCGAACTGACTTTAAATAGGTGGACAGAAATTTCTCAGATTTCATTATAATAATTTCATTATTTCATTCTTGTTTGGAATATGAATGAAAATTTGGCATAACATGATGAGGGTTGTCAACTGAATAGACCTTATGGACCAGCCTCCACTTGATATGCAGTAATGAATGCTTGAGTATGCATGTGTGCTTTTGTTGTTGAGGGGATAGGACATATTAAAAATATATTCCATTTCAATGTGGTGATGTTATCAATAACTGAAAGTTAAAACCAATTTCATAGCGTTATTTATCAATATGTGGCTCTTTGTGGATTCTTAGAAGCTATAGAAATTCAAAATATAAAACAGGAAATATGCTGGAACCATTGTTTTTGTTTACAGCCCTCAAAAGGGTTTGTACACTGTAAAACCCTACAGTCAAATCAAATGAAATGAGTGTAGGTAACTCAAAATTGACTGAATGTTAATTCTACTAATTTTCTACTATCTACTAAAGAGTTTAGAACTCGTGTGGAAGGTAATGAGTTAATTAAATACCTCATTACTTCAACTTAAATTGAGTAAGTTTACAGTATTCATATAGATCGTGTTTTAACCCAAATGGTTTGTAACAATCAGTTTCCTCAAACGGTTTGAGTTGCCTTGACTTAATGGGTTTTACAGTGTAGAAATCAGATTGAAATGGTTGACCTTTGTGTTGTAGGCAGTTATGCAAATACAATTGTGGCTTTATGTACCTGGACAGGTTTAGTGAAAAAATGTGGAATAGTTTTCAAAAAGTATAAATATAGCGTAATGAAACTCATAAAAATGCACCTTTATCGTCAGTGATGGGCCCCTGAGTGCTGTTGGGAGGATCAGAAGAACTGTTCTGAAAGAAAGAGATGGCAGCTATTAGGTTTATCAGCATTCAGACATGCAGTAAAACAAAAATCACAACATTTGCGAATTTTTTTTTTGGGTCTACCATGGCATTAAAAGCTTTATCGTGCATGTGTTAGGACACTGAATGATAAAGACCCCTTAATCCCCATCAGTTTAATCCTCCTTTTTCAATTCTGTGTGCAATCTGGAACAGTGGCACTCAGCCCTGGAGAGGATCCCTATAACATGCAAGCTTAATATGTATGTTTTATATAATATATCTTTAATTATTTATAATGATGACATTTGATACTGGAAATACAAGGTTATAAAATGTTTCTATGGACAGGTAATCAGTTATATTTATCCATGTCTCCATAAAAGTAGTGATATGCACAGCATGAGCAAACTACTTGGGGCCAAAATGCATTCAGTATATCTGTGACCTTGCTTCTTCATTACAGAGCCTTGAGATGATGGCCTAGATTTGAATTATTCCTATAGACATCGGTATTCAAGATATGTCAGTTTCATTTATTTTTATTAATTTGTGATGTCACTGCATTCTGATATTAGCTCGAAGCTGCCAGTATAATGTACATACTTTGCACAGAATTTTTGGAGCCCATAAAATGTCATGAAGAGAGACGAAATGGAGCATCGCCTTACACACACACACATGCGCATATGCACACATTATCCACTCTTTCTTGCTGCAAGGCACTCTTTCAAATGCAAATCTCTGCAGCCCTTCCCAAATAATCCTTTTTTTTCTTCTTACTTTTTTTTTGGGGGGGGACATCTTCACCTTATAACTAAGAACCATCCTCAAATTCCTTTCTCCATTTTCAGCACACCTACACATCCACAACACATAATCCCTGTGAGCATAAAAACGTCAACATTTGTTCTTTGTCTTAGTCCATGCCCTTCTGTTGTTTACTTTCTGCTTTTTAATTTGCAAAAAGTAGGTCATGTGAGTATTACAGAGGTATTTTGTTCCCTCACTTCTGGTTTTCACACTTAAAAGACACGATGATGAGGGGTGAAAAGAGCCCATCCACAGCCAGCTGGCTCCCAGTGTGTTGGCTATTAGTTTTCCCCTGCTACATTACCTCAGCCAGCACTTTATTTTCTCTCTCACACTTCAGTGATACACAAACCTCACGGCACAATCTCCATCTGCTAATTAGCCAAGCTCACATCAGCAAGGTCAAGCTCCCCTGAGCCACTTATTAATTGCCAATTAATAGGACACACACACACACACACACACACACACAAAAGAAGAAGAATGTAAAGCATCACATTTTCAGATTAACCATGGGAAATATTACTTTCAATGTGTAAAATCTTAAGGAGGAGGATTATCTGTAATACTACCTCTAGTTTATCTTAAGAAAACTTCATTCATTCGTTTTGCTTCGGCTTAGTCCCTTATTTATCAGGGGTCAACACAGTGGAATGAACCGACTACTTATCCAGCATATGTTTTACACCGCGGATGTCCTACCAACTGCAACCCATTACTGTAAAACACTCATTCACACACATACACAACATATATTTTTAGCTTATTCAATTCAACGCATGTCTTTTGACTTGTGTCGACGTCTCTAATGTTAAACCATCCTTTTAATAACGATTCACGTTCTATGTCAATATATTTAGGTCACCTGTGAATAACGTTACATTTACATTGAACATTGACGCCATTTTAGAATTGTATAATAATCTAGTGAACTTTTAAGTTGTTAGGGTTTATATAGTAACAAATATCACTCACCTCACTCATAGTTCTGAGATGTGCTGAAATAGCCGTTTGACTTCGCGGGTTAATTTGTGACGTGACTTTGGATCAGCGAAGAATCCCCGTCGAATTGTCCTTTTCCAGAGTGCTTTGAAAATATGTCAAAACAACTGAACCGAGGATAATGTTATGCAGAGGTCTGTATCTCCATCTCTCATCCCGAAAAACACGCCCCCGATCTCTCTCTCTCTCTCTCTCTCTCTCTCTCTCTCTCACACACACACACACACACACACTCTCCCTCCACTGTTCACTGCAAGGAGTAGATGTTTAAATTTAATTTTTATTAGTTTATTGATTTGTCCATGATAATAATAAACAAAAAAAGTATGTTTGATTTGTAATTAATTCTGTTTAGATTAACACGATTATCAGTTTTCCCAGTGATGGGTTGCGGCTGAAAAGGCATCCGTTGCATATAACATAAGGATAAGTTGGCGGTTCAGTGCGCTGTGCAGACCCCTGATTAATAAAGGGACTAAGCCGAAAAGAAAATGAATGAATGATTATTAGTTCTTTTTATAGATTATTGTTATCTTACATGCACTCGATTATTACTTTTTTTTTATTAATGATGATTAATTAGTGCAACAATTATGAAATACTATTTATTTTTTCGTAATTATTTATAATCAATATTAATAATTTTTTAGTAGTATCAAAATATTGTTTAATGAATATTAAATATATTTAAATGAATCAAATTGTATGAAATATTAACACAATAAAATATAACATGAGTCAAATAATAGATAAAAAGTCATTGTTAACACAAAAATAGTAATAATAAAATAATAATTATGAACACTTGATATATAAAACAAAGAAAACTTATAACAAGTTTTTGTTGAGAATTATTATTATTTATTTTCCAACTTTGACAATATTTTGTCATTTATTCCATATTGTATATTTATAATAATATTAATAATAATAATAATTATTATTATTAATATTATTATTATCATTATTATTATTATTATTATTATTTATTCATTCATTCATTTTCTTTTCGGCCTAGTCCCTTTATTTATCTGGGGTCGCCACAGCGGAATGAACCCCCAACTTATCCAGCATATTTTTTACGCAGCGGATGCCCTTCCAGCTTTAAACCAAAATTATTTAAATTATATATATATATATATATATATATATAGATATATATATATATATATATATATATATATATATATATATATATATATATATATATATATATATTAATATATATATATATATATATATATATATATTAATATATATATATATATATATATATATATATATATATATATATATATATATATATATATATATATATATATATTAGATATAATATTATAAATAATATATGTAATAATATTGTTATTATTACCATTATCATTAATATTAATATTGATATTGGTGTTATTATTATTGTTATTATTATTATTATTATTATTATTATTATTATTATTATTATTGATATGAACTGACTTTTTGTAATACTTTGAAAATAGACCAACACAAACGTTTATTGTTATTAATGTTGTTATTGTTGTTACTGAATTGGTAGTTAATATTGAGTGCAAAAAATCTCGTGCGCGTATATGTTTAGCGTGACCATAATCCATCACATAGTGTTGACAGTAATAATACGTGCTGCTTTGTTTGTGAATCCAGACGCACTTCCGGAGAGCGAGCGTCTTGCCGGAAAAAGAAATAGAAAAAAAGAAAGAGAAAGAAAAAAACAGAAGTGCTAACGAAGCAGGGCAGTGAAAACATAAACACTGCGGGCACGACCGAAAACGTGAGCTAAATCTGCGGGCTTTTTGTGCATCGCCACTGCGTGAGGTTGTTGAGGGCACATCTCACTAATGTGTCGAGCTTTTGTTTGCGCTTGACTCAAAGGTGAAGGAAGGAAAATCTGCGCAGAGGATTAACAAGTGCGGAGACTTTGGGCCTACAGTAACGTTAGAGGTAACACCGTTCGCTAGTTAGCTCTCCATTTTCTTGCTACGACAAGTGTTTACATGTTGTCAGCTTGAACCAACAATCATAACAGACTCTCAGTTGACGCGTCGAACTGGTGTTACGGCTGCAAGACAGATTACACGATGTTTACCTGTCTACACGGCTTTGTAAACTTGACAACATATATCTCTTTGTTCAAACTGAAGAGCCACTGCTTGCTTGCCAAACGCCGTGTGTGCGCTTGCAAAACTAGCCAGCAGCTTTTCTATTTTTGACTAGGGTAATGCTACAAAAGCAATTGCTAAGATTAGTTAGCACATTAGCTAGTCGCAGCCTGTTTACTGCGCACTGTCACAAACATAAACATTGGTAACTTTGCTGCTGTCTAAGGTACGTTTGCAGTGGACTCGATTAGACTAGGTAATGTTATGCTATTATGATTAGAGTATTTATCATAGTTTGCAAGCAGGCTTATTTTGCCACCATTAGCTGATGTCAGGGATCCTGTCAGCTCGGCCAGCCTAAGAGGTCAGCACCTTTTAAATGTGTCAGAATGGCAGTCATGTGTTTGTTGTGCTTACAAGTTTGAAGACTTGCTTTTTGATCGAAATCAATGAGTACAATCCATCTGTTAATATGCTTTAGTAGTATCCTCATAGACAGTAAAATATAGTGTAATTGATTATCTGGTGAACATACATAAGTGTGATTTGATTAAAGTAACATGGTCTCTGTTTTTCTTCAGGGTCTCTTCTGTCAGAAGAGACAGTCAGACAGAATGAGCGATACAGGTGGTAAATCCAGCATCCCAAATGGTAAGTAAACAACTTGTTTTGCTTTGTTTACTTGTTTATTAAAAGGATTTGTTCTCCCAAAAATGAAATTTAGGTGGTGTACCAACCCGGGTGCGAATTATACATTGACTATTGGTGGGGGTTAAGTTGTCTGATTATGTTCGGTATTATGCTTCAGTAAACCAATGTTAAACATTTAATTAGATTATTTCTAATTTATTAACCAAACTTGTGTTTTTGTTTTGAGGAAAATTGAGTGGTTCTTAATGACATTTGTGATATTAAATAAACGGTGTAGGTTTGCATTTTTGCACCTATTAATGGATGATCGTGAAAGACTGCACATATTTTTATTTTACCTTCCATGTGTGAGCAAGTGTATAATAAAATACAAATTATGCATCTAGTTTTATGGACACCTGGGGTACAAATCTTACAAGAAACATGTTTTGTGAACACGCTGGCTGTTGGTGCTTTAGATTTGCCGGATTCAAACCACTAAATTAATATGTTGGCGCAAACATGCATTGGCAATGGTAGGAACAATTATAGGGTTTGTCAAATGTATATTTATGTTATTTATTATTTTTATTAGTAATATTATTTAAGATACAAATCAGAGCAAACCATTGTTTAACTATTAAAAAAATAAAATATATAGTTTTCAAAGGGGACATTTCAAAAGAATACATTTTAGAGCAATAATCACAATATCATGAAACCGTGATATTTTTATCCAAGGTTATCATACCACCAGAATCTTATACCAACCCATGCCTAGGTCAGACCCCTCCCAAACCCCCCCTGTAATTCGCAACCTAGTTCCAACCTTGTGTTTTTCGAAATAGCATGTGGACCATAATTTCTTATTATCAATATCATATTCTCTTTTGGATTAAATTAGCCATGTTTTTACTGTCATGCTTCTAAATGTCACTATAAAATATACCAATATTATTCACATGACTTTTGAAGCAATGTCGTAGCTTTGAATGAAGACCAGACCAACATTTAAATCTTCCCAAACTGATAATCTTCCTCTCATTTGTAGCAGGTCTGTTGTGTCTTGCTTTGCGCCAGATTCAGTTATTCTTAAAATCACATTTTGTCAATGAAACAAAATCAAAAAGGATCGAAATGACATAAGATTGCATAAAGTCTTGGGTGAAATACTTCTAATCTGTTTACATGATGTCGATTATGGCTGCACGATATTGGAAAATTCTAACATTGCAATATTTTTTAATTTTGCGATGTATATTGTATATAAATATGTATATGAATGCAATTACACTAGGTCAGTTTAATAAATGTTTGAAAATAATTCATCATTTTAGATTAATTGGTATGAGTCTGTTGGAGAGTGCATACATTTAAATAAACAGTCTAAATGGAGTTGAAATGTATTCAGGCATGCAGTAATTGAATAATCACATGTAAAATAATACTTCATAGTCTTCGTTTTATAAACAATTCGATGAAATATATCATTATTAAGTTTTTTAAAGTTACAAATGGAACAATTTCTTATAACTAAAAACTTTTAAAACCCTCATATGCCTCAGTCACAGGCCTCAAAAACACTTGCGAAATGATAAATTTTAATCCAGACTCAGCATTGTGTACATTTGTGATATATTTGATTATTGCGAGTGATTACATTGCAATATCAATGCTGAAACAATATTGTGCAGCCCTAATGTCAAAAACAACTTTGTTTTATGTCTGGGACTTTTATCAGGTGGTTCTGATGATCCAGAACCAGGAGAAGGAAGAGGGGAGGCTGAAACATCTGATGCATCTGCTGTAGCAGAGGCCCAGGCCAGTCCTGAGTCAGGTATGGAAACCAGTAGTCTTACTGTAAATGTCATTTACACTTTCATTGATACCTTTAAAGTCGGTAGTATCTTATTAATGCACTTGAATGTAATCTAATAAAAGTCTTTTATTGCAATGTGGTAGTGCAGTAGGTAGTGCTGTAGCCTCACAGCAATAAGGTCACTGGTTCGAGCCTTGGCTGGGTCAGTTGGCATTTCTGTGTGGAGTTTGCATGTTCTCCCCGTGTTCACGTGGGTTTCCTCCGGGTGCTCCGGTTTCCCTTGCATGTCCTAAGATGTCCATAGTGTATGAGTGTGAATGAGTGTGTATGGATGTTTCCCAGTATTGGGTTGCACTTGGAAAGACATCCACTGTGTAAAACGTATGTTAGATAAGTTGACGACTCATTCATGCTGTGGCAAGCCCAGATTAATAAAGGGACTAAGCTGAAAAGAAAATTAATGAATAAAGTCTTTTATATTCAGCAAAGCTGCAATTTATTTGATGATTAAACAATTACACTGTAAATAATTACACAGCAACCATTACACCAGTGTTCAGTAGCTATGTTTCCATTTAGTCCGCATGCTTGATCTTGTTGTAAAAAGCACTAAAGCCTGGTTTATACTTCTGCGTCAAGTGACTGGCGTAACCCACGGCGCATGCAACGCCCGTAGCTGTGCATTTATACTTCTGCGTGCTGTCTCTGTTGGTCTGCATTAACACTTCCGAAACGCTAGTTGGCAGTGAGGTGTAAATGTTCCTCTGTGTCGAGTTTCTTCACTGCTGTTTTGCTTTTCCTGAACACTTCCTGGATGTACAAGTGGCTCAAACTCGCTCATTTTGAGGCAGGAACCGGCGGACGTGCCAGAACTTTAACTATGAGGTAAACACAAAACAAAACTTTCCATCCGGAGCTTCTTCACGGAACTCCACACTTGTAAACAATCGCTCCATTGGGCTAGCGCCGCTCGCGCGGCTCTCTGTCCCGCCCAGACTCGTCAGCTCTACCAAGCTGACCAGTCACAGAGCTTGCGCTATGCGTTGTTGCGACGTGTAGTTACATTTTTTGAGAGGTTTACGTCAGCGACAGCCACGGCGAAAGGCTATGCGTCAGCGCCGTAGCATATGCTGGTGTTTGACGCAGAAGTATAAATCAGCCTTAAGAAGCACATGAATTCTAAAAATGTGTAAAAAGAAAAAGAAGATTATTTGAGGCAGATAATGTGTCTAAAAATCAAACAGAAATGCAAACTATGATGAAAACGCATCTCTACATGAAAGACAAAATATGATGTGATTGAATGACTAAACTAATCATTTAATTTATCTCGCTTCACAACATCTTAAAGGGATAGTTCACTTTGAAAATTTTAAAAACCCTCAACGATATATTCTGGGAAATTTACTACTTATTTGTTATGTGGTTTTCCCTGTTGAGCTGGTGTAAAATTTGTAGTTTTTACTATTGATCATCAGATGACCATTAACCCTTTATATACGCCTGTGCAAATAAAAGTTTAGTTTCTGGATTTTTACAGAGTTAGTTGGAGTATAACAGCAAATTAAAATGTGTGTCTGTGAGAGTGTGAGAATAGCCTTTGGCATCTTGCATTGATGCGTAAGAGACCACCAAAATATGCATCTCAGCTCTCAAAACTACAAGGAGTAAACAAAAACAAAGAGGGTGTATTTATGCACCAGCTGCATTTTGGCGTTGAGAAGTATGGACAGGCTCTGTGTGATGCTTGTGTTTTGTTGATGGTAAAATCAGTTTAAAACCCTAAACCTTATAGGGGTTAGTGGATGTTTTCATTTTGAACATAACGAACAAGGGCACAACTGTTACTTTAGGTTTTGGATTTTGGATTAGGAATTTGTATAACGTTGGTGTCGCATTGACCAATAAATAAATTAGCAGCATGTCACCAATTGGTCATTCTTTGTCTTCACAGCGAATTTGAATTCAGCTGCAGAGGGAAGTGCGGTTGGTCAGGACAAGCTGATGGCGGACTCTGAGCAGAAGCAGGGTCCGGCTGAAGAGGAGGACACTGACAGCATGGACGGCAGTGGGCTGTACTCCCTCACCGAAGAAGGAGAACGAGAGAGTGAAGGAGGAGGGAGGGGAAAAGACGAAGGTAAGAGATCCGCCAGGAAGAGGAATCGACCCAGCGGTGGAGCCGCACATCACTCTTCCAGTTCAGATGATGACGATGAAAATGAGGAGGATGATGATGTTGAGGAGGAAGACGAGCAAGCCATGGAAGCATGGCTAGGAGCAGACTTGTGTGACCTGAGTCGTCCTTCATGGCGTGCCGTCCCTTCTCTACGGGCCCGAGAGATCGGCCGGGATTCACAGCAGTTTGTGAGGAAGGTGTGTGGGGCGCGGGGTCTGGTGCAGAGGCTGGAGTTGCAGGGACGTCTGGAGAGACACACGGGCTGTGTGAACACCCTCCACTTTAACCCCTCTGGCACCAGACTGGCTTCTGGCAGTGATGACCTCCGCGTGGTCATCTGGGACTGGGCTCGCAGAAAGGCAGAGCTGGAGTTTGACAGTGGGCATAAAAGCAATGTCTTCCAGGTGAGGAAGCTCAGTTCAGCAGGTTAAAGGTGTTTGATGCTCTCAAACGTTTATGTTTAAAACCAATCTACCCCTCCATGTTTGGTAAACTGTTACTTTAAATGTTTTTTTTTTGTTATTTATATATATTTTCATTTTTTGCTAAAGGCGACAATTGGCAAATTGAAAATATAAGGATGGTCTACATTTTTACATTTGCCATTTTTAAAATAATTTAGGAGTCAAAATTTAAATAAACTTTAGAAATAACATGGTGTGTAAAATAAATGATTCCTGGGATGACAAAGCGAATATTTTAACAAAAAATGATGAAAATTGACTTTTGGAAGCTGTTTGGACAGAACCGTTTGTCGGTATAGTGTGTTCACATTCATATTGGAGAGATATAAATACAAAAATACTTTATTTTTATTTTTTTTATAATTCAGTGGCGTTAAAATAAAATTCCTACAATTCTGAGGCCCACCGCAACGTGACATAAGAGTGTGTTTTCCCTGCCCAACAAATCAATTGACAGTCACGTATTAACATGTCTTTATAGTAACACTCAGGGCTGCACGATTCTGGCAAAAATGTGAATCATGATTTTTTTTTTTTTTGCTTAAAATCAAGATCACGATTCTTTCTCACGATTCTGTAAATGTAAAATAAAGGTTAATATGATTAGATTATTATTATTGTTAATTCTCAAACGCATGGTAAAACAACAATAATACCAGGCCTGTGTGTAGGTATAGTGTTGCTTAAAATGCTAAATGTTGTATTGTGATGGACTTGAACAGGCTTTCAATATGTCCTGTTTGTTAATTCACAGTAAAATGATGACATCAGATTGTAACTTCATAATTATAAAGTTGATTTATTGTGTTTAAGACGTGCTTGTCATCTGTCAACATTATTAGACCATTATATTTCCAATATATATATAGGCTAGGGTTGTTATACTGACACATTAAACATTTATTTTCATGCACAACACTTTGTGTTCGCTATAAAAGAAAAAAAACATCAAATGCTTATAATCATAACTCTAAAATGCGATATGCTCATTTAAATGTGCACACAGGTTTCACTTTCACTTCAGAGTGCGGCTCATGGCTGCTGTCACTGTGAGAAAAACATATACATGCAAATCAAACCTCCCGCACGGCTCTCAAACGATTGCTCTGTGCAACAAACTGACCGTTATTTAAACTTCATTACCTGTTATTCACGGCATATGCAGGTTATGTTCACTGAAGTAGGCGTCATTTGCGTGCACGCACGCGCATTCTCGGCAGTAAACAGACAGTGCTTCAGCTCACGTGTGATTTCGCGATCGTGAATACATCATTACATGAAGACAGAAATGACGTTTTGGGTAAATATACAGTATAAATACAGTATGTGACACTTTTAACGCCATTTTAAAGTGTCAATGTGGCTGTGAAGACTTGTGGGGCCGCCTTTTCTTCTCTCCTAACCTTGATAATATAATTGGCTGAATCATAGAAAAAGCTGAAATAGGATCGTGTGTAGGGTCGAATCGAGATTGTGATCTTTTTTCGATTAATCTTGCAGCCCTAGTAACGCGTATAATCATAATCCACAAGACAGGACATGCGCAAAGCAAATAGGATTAAAAGATCTGTTCAGCTCTCTGTAATAATCATTCATCATCAAATGTGATCAAGAATGAGTTTTACAAGTTTAAAACATTTTTCAAAATGATTGTAATATAGACGGTATATTTGCTATGTAATAGCAACAACACAGTCGCATAGTGTCAGTACAATTATAAAAGAAGACGCTTCAATCACAGTTTGTGGATTAAATCGGGTTTAATTTTATAAGGAATGTCCGTACAACAGTGGATATTAACGTGTATCTTTACAAATTGTTCCAGTGCTACTCTACAATGACATTTTGTGTGACTCATCATAACAGAAAGGCTTGAATTAACTCAAACTCAGATTAATCAAATGTATCAAATAACCCTTGGGAAAATTCTTACTGTATTAAGGGAGATCTGCTTCCTTCTTGTCTGTCACTGTGCTGTTTGTATTCGTGAAGCCTGCACGCATCAGAGCAGTAAAGAAAGATCTCTATGGCTCTTACACAAACATGGGAACGGTGGGTGGGAAGAACCAGCTCATTTGCATAAAGGCACAGACAACAAAAGCAGCTACAATGTCCTAACAGCTCAAATTTCTCAGATTCTGAAAGGTATAGTAAATAACCTGACGTTATTTTAAAATAAAACTTAAAATCTTTTAAGGGGGTAAAACAGGTGCCCTTTCATTTTTATTTCTTAATTAGTTTTTTTGTTCACATGATCTTTCACATGATCTTTTATAAGTCATTCTAAAACACTGATTTGGTGGTTAAGAAACATGTATTATAATCGATAATCTACACAATGGCTATTATTTTTGTGGATACATTTGATACAACAGTTTTAGGATTCATTGTTGTAATTAAATTCAAGAGATTATCATTCATTTGCTAGAAAAATTAAGTAAAATTCTGAAAAATGAATGCATCCTTAATAGAAGCTATAGGACAGTGTTTCTCAACCATGTTCCTGGAGCACCACCAACATTGCATGCATCCTTTGTCTGTCACACCTTTAACACGTCTTTCAGTCTCTGCTAATGAGCCGATGACCTGAATCAGGTATGTTTGGTTAAGGAGACAGGGAAAATGTCCTTAGCTGGTGTTCCTCCAGGAACTTGGTTGAGAAACACTGCTTTAGGGTATTTTAAAAGAGTTCAGAATCTTTGCATTATTAAAAACTGTATAGATCTATCTATCTAACCTGGCTGTACATTTTGATCCAGTTTAAATTGCTGTTGTGTTTTTGTTTGACAGAAACCACTTTTTTTTTTAAATGTAGAAACTTCCCTCTTTTATTTATTATTCTGTCCCCAGGCAAAGTTCCTCCCACACAGCGGTGACTCCACATTGGCCATGTGTGCCCGAGATGGACAGATCAGAGTGGCAGAACTGTCTGCCACACAACGATGCAAGAACACCAAAAGAGTGGCTCAGCATAAAGGTGCAGCTCATAAGGTATGAGTTTTGTTGAATTGTTTGACAGAAATACAATACAATACAATCTGAATTCAAAGATTAAGACCTAACAGTTATTATAATGTGTGGATTTGCATTAAATAATACTTGGTTACCAAATGGTTACCCTAAACCAATCAGCTTTGAAATATGTAACTGCTTGGAGCTGTGCAGTTGCATATGTTTAATTAATCAACAGTGTGCAACATCTTTTAAAGAATCAGAAGAATAATTCTGTAACTAAAGTGATTGTTTTATTGGGTTTATGGCGAGATGTAAAAAGAGATTGCAATCAAAAAATCACATGTGAATGCTTGTGACTTTTGTTTTATTTTCTTAGCTTGCACTGGAGCCAGACTCTCCCTGCTCTTTCCTCTCTGCTGGTGAAGATGCAGTAGTGTTCGGCATTGACCTGCGTTTAGACAGACCTGCCAAGTGAGTGCAAAGTCATGTCACAAACAGCCCTAAAATTGCCAGAGGAAAAGAAATGAAGCACTTCAGCCAAGCGACAGGAGCAGGATTAGATATCCTACAAAGAATTGTGTCAGCAGCTAGATGAGTCAGTGGAAGCTTCTGTCTCATGCTATTATATGGTTTACTTGACAGTGGTCCATTTCAATTTGTGTAACACTGCTAATGCTTTTGGGAAATGCCTCTTGTTAATTATTTTGCTTTCTGTTGGTATGCTATTAAAGAGCCCCTATTTTGCATTATAAAAGGTCGTTTTGGTTTTGGGGTCTCTAACAACAGGCTGATATGCATGCAATGTCAAAAAAACACTTTCATTTTCTTATAATATGCATTTAGTTTTACCTAATTATCCCAACGACTCCTATATGATTCGTTCAGCAATTTCATTTGTTCTCCTTAGCACAATGTTAATCGTGCTGATTGAACCAATGACACAGTCTGTCATGATTTGTTGACTGTGTTCAGCGCAAGATGGAGAGTAATGCCCACCATGGCTATGAAGTAGCACACAGAGTATATGAAAGCCCAATGCAGAAATGCAATAAAGTAATGCAGTTAAACACCAACATATTAGTCTACTCTTAAACCTAAACCCAAGTAACAACAACGGCACACATTCAGTATTAATCCACACAGTGTCAAAGGTTTATACACGTGGTGCGCATGTATGAACAGCAGATGGTGACCATAGCAAAGGCAAACAGCAGAAAATCAGTAACTCGTTTAGATTGGTAAGAAGCATGGTAAATTGGAAGGAGCATGAGTCATGTTTTAAACATGGTTTTGGATGCAGTATGTAAATAGCCCCATGAAGTTTTAACCTAAGAGGTACAATACAAGCACTGATCTATAATAGATAAGTGATTACAAGCTGCTCGGGGTGACTACAACTTACAACACACAATTAAATACATATTTTGTAGGCTGTCCCATACATAATAGTCTCTGCTGCTCCTTCCTCTAATAGCAAACCGCCGTTGAATCCCACGTTGCAGTGTAGGTTATTGTATCAAAAATACTGTACTGCGGTGGTGTTGTGAGAATAAACTATTACCCCCTATTCCCCGCAGCCGAATCTCCATCTGTCAGTGATCGTCATCTTAGCATCATGATCAGTCCCCGCACTCTGCTAGTGTCTAATGGGAAAGTTGCGTTCACGTTTTACCATTTCGCCACTTCTTATTTGTTGATGTACCGTATTGATGTTGTTGCGTTCAAGCAAAAGCTCCGAACCCAATACGATTCATTCAATTGACTCTTGAGTCGACTATTTCGTAAAAGAATCAATAATTTTCAACACGGTGCAGTTTCAGATTTAATCCTGAAAGTGCTCATTTACTTGTTACACACTGCATAGAAGATCATTTTCAAAAACCCATAATTGAGGCTCTTTAAAAAAACTCCTGCATTTGTTAAATTAACAACGTGCTACATTTCAAATGTTTAAGGCTTGAAAGATTAAAAAAAAAAAAACATAATCAGTTAATGTGTATTTAACAATAATATTAAAGTGGTGTAAAACAGGAGTATGTTTTTTTTCTTCAGTTTTTCAACATTGATCAAAAAATGTAATGTTTCATGAGCACTTTTCCAATTTATTACATTATGAAGTTTCAAATGACGCAGAAGACTGAAGTAAATGCTATATTTCCATCACAGGAGTTAATTACATTTGAAAAAATGTATATTTTTCTTTCTTTTTTCACCACAAAAGTAATAATTTTAAACATTATAATTGGAAAATAATGATATTTTTAAGTAAACATAAAATGTTTTATGACATTTTAATTACTCCCAGAACTAATTTTTTTATCCTAAAATATATATTTTATGCTCCAGCAACATTATGGAATTTTCTGCAGCAGAAATGCAGTATTATGTCGGGGATAATTTTAGTCAAAGAAATGGCTGTGATTCATAGGATACATAACATGCTTTTGTTTTATATTAAGTATACACTCTAGCTTACTGACCTACCATTTTCCCATTTATTTTTATTCTCAGCAAACTGGTAGTGGTGAAGGAGGGTGAAAAGAAGGTGGGACTATACACCATTTATGTGAACCCAGCCAACACGCATCACTTTGCTGTGGGTGGCAGAGATCAGTATGTCAGGTGAGATGAACAGTCGTGCGGGTGTATTGTTTTATGGGATTTAAAACATGACCTAATATCCAGTGCCATTTTATTTCTCTGTCTTCAACATTTCAAGGTGAAAGCTGTCAAGCATACCTGATCCTGTTGGGCTGGGCTGATAAACAAAATCATATTGAATGGCCATACAATTTATGTCGATAATGATGATAAACGCTGGACATTTTTATTTGATCGTAATCATCACCAATGATCAGCCAATCACACTGCATATACATCCAACAACAGGAATCTAGAATTGTGTTGATATTAGAGATTCACTGAATTTTTGGTTGCCGAAAATAGGTCATGCTGTGTCTCCCAGTATTGGTTAGTACACTCGTTTTATTTTTCTGTCTGCAGTATTCGCCTTCAGTCATGGTTGGGATACTCTTTTAAAAGGGGAAGCATTAACAACTTATATTGAAATATATATTTAATCATTCAATACAGAAAAATAATTATCGAGATTATATTTTTGCCATATCGCCCAGCCCTATGATCCTATTATTTCTCCACTGTTAAGCTGCCAGAAGACAAAAAGGGCAGCTGTTCTGCATCACTCACTGATTCTGTCTCTTCCTGTTTCATATGTGATAGGATCTATGACCAGAGAAAGATAAACGAACATGATAATAACGGTGTGCTTAAGAAGTTTTGCCCCTCTCACTTGGTGTCCAGCGAATCCAAAACAAATATTACCTGTTTAGTGTACAGCCATGATGGCACAGGTAATATGCTAAGAATATGGCTCTTGTATTATTGCATGGCTTTTATTAAACTTTTCACATGTTGCAGCATTCAAAGTGTGTTGCACTGCATTTCAGAGCTGCTGGCGAGTTACAATGACGAGGACATCTACCTTTTCGACTCTAGCCACAGTGATGGAGCAGATTACCGCCGGAAATACAAGGGCCACCGCAACAATGCTACAGGTTTCAAACCTGAACGCTTTTATTTGGTTCAATTGTGACATAATACTTGTATAACATTTTAGCATGCATGTTTTTACAGTCTTTAACCATTTCCTACTTTTCCTCTTTTCTCTGTGGAACGTGCTCCTCAAGTGAAGGGAGTTAACTTCTATGGTCCCTGTAGTGAGTTTGTTGTCAGCGGCAGTGACTGTGGACACATCTACCTGTGGGATAAGAACTCTGCTCGGGTGGTTCAGTTCATGGAGGGAGACCGAGGAGGAGTGGTACGATACTGTCATGTTACTAAGCTAATTATCAAAAGCCATATTTTATGAAAAAATAAGTCACATGTGATTCAAAGTCATACCAGGTCACATTGTTGTAATAGAAATGTCTTAAAAGTCCCATGAAGGGTTTTAAATTGTGCATTTTTATTTGATGTATGAAGTAATCTTAACTAAAACACGAAGAAAGGGTGGGACATAGAGTAGCTCCACCCCTTTTTTTAAAAATGCAGATAGCGTTTAGTTTTTATCAAAGCTCAGTCAGTGAGAGTGGTTGAGTTCAAGTGCATTAAATTAAAAGCAAATGAGAAGCATCTTGAAGGGGGCGGGGCATTTCAGATACTTGAGAGCATTTGATTGGTCAAAATGATAAGAAGCTAGAGTATGAGGTGTTGCATTTAAAATTTCGGCAGAAGTGAGAAACTGCAAGCTTTACATGTTTATATCAGTTTTATATCTACTAAACACAAATTTTGTCACTGTTTTGAAGCACACCAGCTAATAGACATCCTTAAAGCTAACAGACTGATACCAACATCTAAAAAATAAATTATTTTAATTTAATTGGACCACTAATAATATTCAAACCATGGAACACCACCCGGGGTACACATCACGATACTCTCATAGCATACTGCGTTACCGCACTCCTAACTTTCATTTACTATCTTTCACTTTTTATTTCCATGGGTCATTGTTACAGGACAGAGAGTATTTTGGCACGAAACTGAAACTAAAATTCAGTCTGATGCTCATATGAGATGGGCATGATAAAGGAGACATGATGACCCAAAAGGCCCAATCAGGGAGTTTTTAAAAGTTGTAAACCAGAGTTTACAAACCAAAACAGGCTCTGCAGTGCTTACAAATGTCTGAGGTCATGTGGATGGTATGCATAACCACAGCAATATGTGATCTAAAACAAAACCCTAGTGTAAACAGACTCTGTGTGATGTGTGTCTCCCCAGGGAGTGTGTGTGGTTGTGTGCATGTGTGTGAAGCCTGTTTCACAGATACTCCGACTTCAGTGCATTTGCAGTCCGTATTTTTTTTTCCATGTCCGTGTTAACAGGTTACAGCTTCACACTGCATGAAGTTGCGGTCCGGCAGTGTGTTTTATGCATAGTGCATCTGCAGCAGTAAGCGATCCTTACCATGTCTATTTTTGTCTTATTTTTGCTGTCCTGGATTGGAAGTAAAGCAGGATTTTTGTTGCACAAAATGAACACTGATTGATGCAGAATTATAATAGCATCATCATATATAGTTAAAATATAAAGTGTTCTACATTTACGTAAGTTGTGGAATTAGCGAGTTTAAAAATGTTTTTATAAAGCGCCATTTTTACATTTATTTAAATCAAAATTATCTTACATGAAAACTGCTGGTTAAATGGGCGACAGTAAGTGCACTAAATGTGTGCTTTGTGTATACGTAATGCATTCTTGACTAAACATTCACTGCAGGTGGAGTATGTGTGACAGGCATGAGAGCAGAAGGAGGAGAGGCTTGGTACAGGCTCTTTCAAGACTGTACCAAGCATGTCATTGGAAACTGTCACTTTGCTGTCTTCAAAAACAATCTTATGTGTGTAAATGCTTGTCTTACAGTCATTTACAGTATACAGTAAATAGTAAAAGTTTTACTTTAAGTAAAAAGTGAAGGTTTCGTTGAATATTCCAAGTATATGGTACAATTATTATTTTTGAATCATCTGCTATTGAAGTATTTCATTTTAGCTTATTCAGATCACCTGACTTCACTAAAAAGAAACATTTAATGCCAGTTCATAAATTTATTTTCTTAATTAATTAAGTTAAAAGTGAATCTGTTGTTCTTTAACATTGTTGGTGACACACACCACTAGCTCTGCTCCCACAGCAAACAGACCCATTGAACCATGGCTCCAATACCACGAACCAAACCATAGCAATAGTGTTTCATTAAACCACTAAAAATGAATATGAATCTTTTTGCATATACAAATTTAGTTCAAATGTAAATAATATAAAATAGGCTGCCAGTAGCCCTAACTCATCTTATGCTAGGTGAGTAGGTCATGTAGTAGTGTACTGTACATACTAGTATGTCACATTTGTAACACATTTTAAATGTTTTAATTATTAAAATAGTCACAGCTTATTTCAGATGATAAAAACTTTAGTTATATGCTTGAAAATAAGGTTGATTATTTAATTTTTGGTTTACAAATTGATATGGAAGTAATGTTCTCGTTTCTTGCTCAGGTGAACTGTCTGGAGCCGCATCCTCATCTTCCAGGTTTGGCCACCAGTGGTTTGGATCATGATGTGAAACTGTGGGCGCCCACTGCTGAAAATCCCACGACACTAAAGGGACTTAAAGAGGTACATTATGTGCTGCAGACTTTATCCTGAAATGCATATCATTTGAGGTTTAGTGGCCTCATTTATGTCAGATTTAGACTACCAATTTAAATATGAGGTGATTTTTGTTATGTTTTTGCTCTCTGATGTTCACCAAAGCTATTTATTTTTGTCTATAATAATGTAATTCCTGTGATGGCAAAACTGATTTTTTTTCTGCAGATTTTAAACAAAGTTTAGTAGAAGATTTATTTAAATGGAAATCTTTGTGACAGTCTAAAAGTCTTCACTGCTGTCACTTCTGATTGTTTTAGTGCTTCCTTGTTGAATAAAAGTATCCGTTAATGTTGTCAAAGATTTCATCTGATTGTAAAAATCTTAAAGAGCCCATATTATACATGAAATAGGGTCATATCTTGGTTGTAAGGGTCTCCAACAACAGTTTAATATACATGCAAGGTCAAAAAACACTTTCGTGGTCTTATAATCTGCATTTATTTTTACCTAATTATCCCAGCGACTCCTGTATGAATCGTCCAGTGATTCATTTGTTCCCAAACCCCTCCTTAGCGCGAAGCTAATCTGCGCTGATTGGACCGATGACAGTCTGTTGCAATTGGTCGACTGCCTTCAGTCAGAGAGTGAAATGCCCAACAGCTAATCAGCAATATAAAAGTAATCACAGTTCATGCACGCTCGATAGTGTAGGCGTGGATTTTAGCTGCCAGTGGGTCAATGTAAATACAGTCGATGGACTTGAAAATTCAGACGACTAACTATTTTATTGAGCAAAAACTCCAAAAACAGTTGAGGAGATCTCCTAGCTTCTCACTCTGCTCTTTTCACAGACACACACACACACACACATATTGCACACAAACACACGCACTTAACCCTGCTCCGGACGACAACGCCCGCGCGCGCACACACACACACAGACACGCACACTACTCCTTGTCCACGGAGCTCCATTAACAAAGCAGCACGCGTCGCGTTTTTAACGTGACTTTGCACGCGATAAGAGAATATAGCCAGTTAACCTGATACAGTACACGCGGTTACAAGTAACAAATCACAACTAAATACATTTGCAAGCTAGAGTCAACGAGGCAACTTTAATCGCACGTACTTACACTTGAGAAATGGAGGAAGAAAAATCCATCCTGACGTCCATCAGTAAGTTACTCTTTACTGATCCTTCCTTTAACAAACGCCGATGAAGTATTCTTTGTAGCATGTAGTTTCCAGAAGTTTCCAGTAGTTTCCAACTGCTTGGCTATAATGCTGAGGTTTCATCTTTGGGTAGAGACTCAATATATCCATCTGCAGTGTGACTTTAATCGACCGGCATGTTTGTGTGTACAAACTCCACATAGAAATGCCAACTGAGTCTAGGTTCGACCCAGCGACCTTCTTGCTGTGAGGCGACAGCACTACCTCTTACGCCCGTTATAGAAAAATATTAAATACAACTTTTAAAAAAGTGGAAAAATCAAGAGAAGCAAAAAATAAATTTAAGGTTTGTTGGTTTAATTTTTTTTGTAATATTTAGCTTGAATTTAAATGTATTATTTCTCAATTTCTAAATATGTTTGGTGACTAAAATATCATTTTAATAAATAAATCTGTGTAATAAATCTGTTTTGTTTAAATGCATCAAAATACATTGCTTATATTCATTGACAAATGGATACAAATATTCATTTTTTAAAGTCATGCTGAGCACTGTATAATCAGTATTTTGTTAATAGTTTTACTAAAATGTTTTGCATTTTATCCTGGCTATTTAGGTAATGAAGAAGAACAAGCGAGAGCGTGATGAAGACAACGTTCGTCATGGTGACCAGTATGACACACAGCTCCTCTGGTTCCTGATGAGACACATGAGAAACCGAAGACCTCAACGGGTAAGAATTTGCTTTGCATTAGATTGCAATATCCTCAGCTTGATCATGTTTTCCATTTCAATGCAGTCCTATATAATCATTGTGTAAAATATTTTCTTATGTATAAAATCATTAAACATTAAAGTGATTCGACCCCCCCACCCCGCCAACCCCCCACACACACACACACACACTTAATCAGAAATTAATCAGAAAAGAATTAATGCTACACGAAATCAAATAGTAAATGAACAAAAATGTTGGCAGCTCATTCTGCTTTGGCGACCCCTGATAAATAAGGGATTAAGCTGAATGAATGAATGTTTTTCTCTCTTTTATTTTCTCTTTTAGACCCGACGAGGCGAGGGAGGAGAAGGTGACACCGATGAATCCTGGAGCTCACCAGAATCCTCTGATGAAGAAGACGGAGGGCCAGACCATGTGCAGTGCATGTCCTCCTGAGCCACACACACACACACACACAAATGCATACACTTTGCCATATATTTAAGCACATACATTCTAGTAACACACTGGTACACAAATAAACACTGAAAGGCCAGCAACAGACAAACACACACACATACACACACAGCTTTATACACACAGTGTTAGGGAGAGGGAAACGACTGGCAAAATCTGGCTTTATGCTCCACACACACACTCAAATGACATCAATAGGAGAGATCTGATATGGAGTTGCATATTTTTGATATTTTTGCAACAACACACACAAATAACCACTCTGATTTTAGACAAACACGGACACAGGTGCATTTCATTTTCAGTTACAGCGGATGACGGAGAAATGTCACCTCTAATGTTTTGCTGCCTTAGCTGGTTAACGATCTTAAAAGCAGCATGTTACTTCAGCAAGACGCAAGGCTCAGAAGAGGAGGTTTCTCACTCTGTACTGTAGTAAAACAGTTGAAACTTTAGTTGGTTTGGAGCATGATGGGACAGTACGGATACACAAAGCCAGTCCTGCAGATTACTGAGCTGATGAGTGTTACTTTATTCAAAACCAGCATCATCCTTTTCCCGGCCTCATCAGATCTGAATTGCCTCTGTCTCCGACAAAGACTGCGCTGATGTTTGTTATTTTCAGACTGCAATCTTCATCTTTGATATACTGTCATTGAGCATCTGGCTGTCCCCATCCTGTCTATTCTTGGTTCTCTTTCCCTGTGTGTGTGTGTGCTTGCTGAAGCAAGACACAGTGAATATTTTCTCGAGGAAAATCATGCTCTCTTAGATCTGACTGAAGTTGCAGAAGAATAGCCAGAGCCGCTTCATCTGGCTGTTTTTGCTCTGTTCCTCTCTCCCATGCTACTGAGTGCACTTTAATCAGGGATCTGCTTTGAGTTTTCAATCTCTATGACGAGTGTGCACTTGGGGGGGTGGGCGGGGGCATGCAATACTTGGATTAAATGTGTTTATTTTGATTAATTACGTTCTCATGCTTTGCCCGGCAGTTGCCCGAACTTATAGTGGACTTTTAAATTGACTACAGATTTGAACACCAGCTCTTTTGGGGGTTTTTTTTGGATTTGCACTTGGGTGGAGATACTTTATGGAGGAACTCCAAAAGGCTTAAAAAAACAAAACTCTCTGTGGACTGCCGTCAATTTCTCAGCCCTGTCCACTAGAAATTTGAGAAGACGTGCTTTAGAGCCAGTGATTTGTTCAATCCATGTTTCTTCCTCTATCTTTTGTTTGAAGGAACATCCTCCAGATCTTCGCCTCGATAGTGAGGATCAAATGTAGCAGGATGTTTCCATGTTTGCCTGAAGAAACTGAAGCCATTTTTCATAAAAATGGTGGCGTTTGGATTCAGCTGGATAAGCGCTAAGCATGGACGGACTGTGACCTGTTGCATGTTGAAAAAAGTGATTATTTGTGAAGGATGGGTCATCGGCAGGCGCTGGAAAGCACTTGTAGGTACACAGGGAGGGGTAAGAAGCTTGAATTACTTTGCCCCTTTTTTCCTTCTTCTTTTGTGAGGGGAATAAAGTCTCAACTTTTCTCTTTTTGTATGAGAAGAATAACTTAAATGACTATCTGTATATACAAATATATAAAGATATTATATATATATAAATATTAAACACCTGTAAAAATCATCTTTAACCATTGCTCTTTTAAAGGGTGTCTAAATTTAATTGGTATTGATGCAGAGGTTTATATTGTACACGACGAAATACTTTTAAACGAATGGAAAACATTGGATCTATTTTTCTTCCTTTTTTTCTGAATTACAACCCTGATTGTCACTGAAGTTCAAAGCATTAACTTCTGTTCATGTTCATTTGCTCATTCTCACTTGTCTGCTCAAAATGTCTGTCCTATCACTGGCATGTGTTTTTTGTTTTTTCTTCTTTCTTTTTTTAGGGTTTTGATCAGAGTTTTCCCACCGCTGCCTAATATTGTGTTCTTTCAGTTCAGTTCAGACAACATGTACAATTTGTGCAGTAAAAAAAAGAGAGAAAAATCTGTTCTTTTGTTTCTGACCAAGTGCCTTATTGTTTCAATTCTCTTCATTTACTGCAAATACAGTAGGGAATTATTTTCCATCTAATTACATGCTGCCATATGCACTTGATCATAGTTTATATGTAGTTATTGCTATTTAATTAATTGTATTGGTAATTACAGATGCTCGTTTTCTGCATCCTATGCTTAGACAGGAAATAAATAACAAAACATTACATCCGAATTGTTTAATAGGAGATCTGTCGTGTGCAGTTTTGACATTTGATCAGCTAAGAAAATTGACTATAAAATTATGGTAACACAGTAAGGTCTTGTTATTTTAACTTGAGTTACTGCTTTAGTTTACATGAATTCACAACACACTTTTTATCAACATTTTTTCTTGTATCTTGTATGTTATATTGCGTATATTTTTTATGTTAAGTAGTGTTGCTTTCAATTTTCAGTACATAAATTTAGAAATTCATGATAGATTTACTGGACATGCAGAAAAACAAGTCACATGTTGAAACTGATTGGAAATAAACTATTTTATTTATGTCATATATTTTATGAAAACAATACTATTAATCACATGTAAATTGGCTTGCCAATTAATTGCACCTCGATTTAAGAACCTTTTCTTGATTTAAGAATTTTTGCAAATTTATTATTAAAGTGTGATGAAGCCGCAGCAATGTCGATAAGTGTGTTTGAGAAAATATTAAAAATTGTCAAATTAATTAAATGGTAATTGTGATGGGAACAAATATGTTTTGTAGACTGCAAATAGAGTTTATTAAATGTTCCTTAAAATTTTAAAGAACATTATAATGAATCTCCCTTTAATAATGAATGTTCCCTTCAAATTAGTAATTATTATTTCTTTGGAATGTCTAAAATGTTTTACATTTACTTTCAAACAACCTGCAGAAACCCTGCTCTGGTATTATGCTTAACACTTCTGTACTGTTGGGGATGTTTTTGTCCACTCAGGGGTGTCTTGCAAGAGTCTAAAATTGACCATAACGTTTTCTGTGTGTCAGCTAGCAGAATGATTTTTGATGACAAATCTTATTTTTTAACATATTTTGAGAAAATGCTTTAAAAAAACACGCTCCGGGCAAATGTACTACCCTTTTGTTATGTTCGGGATGAAAACAACCACTAAATTAAACTGCTGTAAACATGCATCAGATCAATATTTTTTGACATAATTTTTTTCATAAATCTGTTAATCAACCTCAGTCCTGATCAAAACTACTGAATTGTTTAGAAAATTACAGGATTTTAACTTTAATTGTCAAACTCATAAATGATGTCACTGATTTAGTGGAAAAAACACACAAAATTATGTATTTTCAATATAAAAAGTAATTGTGTACTAACTAGATTATTTTACCTTTTATCACAGTCTTGGACATGTGAAACAACGTTGCTTTTGATAAATTGTTTTTGATTAATTTTCTTTTTTTTTTCTCCCTAATTTACTGTTGGTGGCTGTTTTTGCCCCATTGACTTTATAACCACATTTTTATTACAAAGCCATGACACCATATAATCATGCATTTTTGATTGTTGGCGGTGTTCCCTCTTGGGATGAGGTCAAATTTTTAATTTTTACTGTTAAACAGCAGTTGGCAGACTTCACCCTTAGATAGGCCTGTGCAAAAAAAGCTTAGTTTCTGGATTTTATATGGAGTATTATTACAACAGGAAATTAAAGTGAAAAAAAAAAAAAAGAATAACGCGTCAAAGCCAATGTTGTATACATTATTACAAACTAATAGTTCATATGTCCAAGATCTTTTTTTAATCCAGTGCACTTTTTATATTGAAAATGTCATTTTGTTTTTTCCCCACCAAATTAGTGACATCATTTATGAATTTAGCAAATTAAGGAGTTAAAATCCTGTCATTTCCTAAACAATTTAGTATTTTTGGGCTGAGGTGGATTAAAAGATTTATGCCAAAAAAAAAAAAAGTAAAATATTGATCTGATGCATTTTTACAGCAGTTTAATCTAGTGGTTGTTTTCATCAGAACTTAACAGAGGGGTAGTACATTTAAACGGGGTTAAACTAATATATATGGATAAACAATAAAATTGCACATTGTGGGTGCACTCTGGTTGCTCAATTTTGAGGATGGGTAACCAAGTGTAGCTACAAAAATAAGTCTTGCCTTCTTTAAAAATATTTTAATGCGCTCTTCATAATAACACGATTATGTAATTATACACATAGTTTCAATGCAGTTTTTATAGATTTAATGGTATTGGTCACGGTATATATTTAAATCGAATCATTGGTTAAAACTGTTAAAACATTTAAATTATTAGCACTGACCACCAATCACACACATGAAGGGCAAAGGGGATGCGACTCACACGATCCTTTCAAAATACAAGCCCCTGCTCGTTTGACTCTTTGCTGACCTGCATTTTAAAATTACACGTTTCAACTTAAACTTCACAGACTTTTAAATTGTTTCAATAACGCTCTAAATGTCAGCATTATGTGGTTTAAAGGAAATGGTATATTGCAAATAAAAGACTTGACTTTTAGTTTGAAAGTTGACCGTCCAGCTTTTATGTCGTAGCAGGTTACCTGCTCGCGGCGAGTTCGCAATTGTTGCCTTTTTGCAGGCAGTGTTAGGTTATTTGGCCTTCTTAAGTAACACATTTTAAACTTTAGGTAAGTGGTTTTTGTGTTCTATCCTTTTCCTCACACAACGAATTTGCATATATTTCGTACATCTTCTAGAAGTCTCGTTTTATCGTCTTCCGAGCGGCGAGGGCCTGTAAACGCAGGGCTCAGTGCGGTCTGTCCTCTTTGTCTACTGTGAGGATTTCTCTTCACGTTCATTCATTCATCTCGGCACATGTGCTGTTTAAAAACAATGCATTGCATTCTTTTTCCTAAAAGAAACTCAGTGCTGCTTCGTGGTAAATTAGGAAAATTATACTGAATTGTTTGTTCCTCACGATGCACAAACACACACACACACACACACCCTCAATTACAGCACTGCAGCTCTCAGGGCGTGCTGGGTAACGCTATATCAAATCAAACTGTTGATTTGCTAATATTATCTGGTGCTATTATTATGACGAGAAGCTTATATGTTTAATCACGGGAATGTGTTATGTCTTGCATTTTACACAGGCCGTTTGGCTAATATACATATACATAAAGAGAGAAATGTGTCGTTCTAACATAATGTAATGTGAATTTGAAGATTTCTTCTTATACATTTAAAAATTTTAATGTCTTACTTGAGTTTGAGTTTCTTGAGTTAAGTTTTTTTTTTTTTTCAGAAATGTATGTAATCCTCTAAAATTACACTTTAAAATTGTCTTTAACAAATGTCAGTAAAGACTTGTTTTACAATGGCTTTATTTTAAATTAATATTAAAAATAAAGCATTGGATTATGAAGAATCTTCGTATATAATAATAATAACTAATTAATGATTGAACTCAAAACAATCAACATAATAGAACAACAAATCAGCATATTAGAATAATTTCTAAAGTGTGTGTGTAGAATATAGCAGTCTTGTAATATTCAGGCTGTCTGTGAGGTCTTAAAAAGTCTTACATTCACTGAAATGTTGTGTTGTAAGTCTTAAATCATTTTAAATACATCTTAATTTCCTTATGTCCATGTAAAGCCACCCAATCGGGCCAGCACCCATCCGACATTGAGGTAAAGTTGGGGTTTTTTATTCACACTTTCAAGCTTTTTCCTTAATAATAGTTTCAGAAAAGTTTACTTTGCCAATTCTAAATCGAGAAACCATATCAGCAGCCAATCACTATCACAGTACAACATCGGTCAGTCTATTAAATACTCCTAATGTTGTTTTGGAGTCACACTTGCATGTTATTTTAGATGATATATACAAACCAGCATGGTGAACAACATAGGGAAGCATTGTAATGAATGAATGAATGTGTGAAAATAAAACCAACTTTACCTTAATCCTATCAGTCCATCTCAAGTGTAAAAAAAAAAACTCTATTTCTATTTATTAACATATGGTCTAATTATTTTACTTACTATAACATTTGTTTTTAATGTTTTAACTGGGCCATTAGAAAAAAATCCTTGGCGTTTAGCTTTGTGTAAGTCTAAAATTTCATTCATAATAGTCTATAAAAGATCTTAAAAAGTCCAAAATTTGACTTGATCAAACCTGTAGTAACCATGAATAACAAACACACTATTCCAGCTATTTACTTAACCAATTTGTTGCCCCATTTGTGTTAAAAATGTATGTTAATCAAATGTGCTAACTGAAATCTAACTAACCTTGGTCAGTACTAATGAGGTGTGTTCATGTCTTTACAGTTAATTGCTACAACTGTGACTTCAAATCCACAATACTGCAGTTGGAAGTGCTGTTCACTGGTTTGGTGCTGGAATTGTGATTTTTGCTGCGAGGAATCTACAGTGTGACCTGCTGTCTTCAATAAACCCCAACGCCATGGAGTGAGTCCCAAACATTAACATCATCTTATGTGTAAAAAACTTGTAGGAGTCAGAGATCATTTAGGAATGTTAGAATCTATCTAAACCATTTACAAATGACTAAACGTATCAACAAGCTGCAGAAAATACTGTAATAAATGTCATAAAGTTGGAAAATGTTAGTCGCTTTAGCTTTTGAAATGGACTGAATGTCTCTTTTCACTGCCCTAGTCGTGCTTCGAGTGCAAGTCAGCTGATTGCCAGCAATGTCACAAATAAAACGGACCCACGGTCCCTGAACTCAAGGGTCTTCATTGGAAACCTAAACACTATGCTGGTCACCAAGGCAGACGTTGAAGCCATTTTTAGCAAATATGGCAAGATTGTTGGCTGCTCTGTGCACAAGGGTTATGCTTTTGTTCAGTTTGCCCAAGAAAGAAATGCTAGGACTGCTGTACAAGGAGAGGATGGACGGATGGTTGTCGGACAGGTGCTTGGTGAGGACATTAAAAAAATATATATATATATATTTTTTTTTTTTTCTTCAATGTTTTTTTTTTTTCCTTGAATTGAGCTTTGAATCTTGTCTTTCACTCAGATGTTAACTTGGCAGGAGAGCCCAAACCTCACAGGTCAAAAACTACAAAGCGATCAGCTGGGGACATGTACAGGTAGGAAATACATTAATTATTGTTTTCACCTATTTTAATGTTTTATTTCAGAGGGTGTTGTTCACACTTTAACTTTGGTCTGGCTAAAAAAAAAAAAAAAAGATACATTAGATTCTGAATTGCTTAATGTTCACTGTCAATTTTAAGAACCTACAGATACAAATAAAGGTTATGATCAGGCCAATTGGAACAAAACACTGACTGTGACTTTCCACATGGGATTATTAGTGTGCACGCCCAAGGCTGCGTTTGATTGGCCACAACATTTTCGAGAGAGATTGCAATGATAATTCTGCCCCTTATTTTTAAGTTTATCTAAGTTTATATTAAAGGGCCATGAAACCCCCTCCTTTCAGCAGGGTGTATTCACACCTCTACTTTGGAAAAAGTCAGAAAAGTGGGCGTGTCCAGCTCTGTTTAGGGGGGAGTGTCGGAGGAAGAAAAGAGGCTTGGTATGGGAGTGTCTATTTGGGCGCACTGAATTTCAGAGTCAAAACACACACCCAACAGGGGAGAAAGGGACTGTTTACATGGACATCTGTAGTCGAATTATTTGCCAAATTATTAAATGGTGGACTTTAACTGTAGTTTGGCTCTTTCATTCAGGGAATTCAGTCATCTCCCTCGCCACAAACGAGATAATTGATTCGAGGAACTGCTCTAAGCGTGTATTTTCATGCAATGTTTGATACCGCACTGCGAATGAGAGAAAACCCTCTGCATTTCCTGGAAACTTAGATGCACTCAGCAGGTAGTGTCAGAAAGCCGCGTGTGTTATTCTGGTCACAAAATCCTACATGAGGTTATAGTTTGGTTGTAAAGCTAACTTGTTTACACTCTGTGCAATAGTTTGTTCGATACGAATAAAATACGAACTGAATAAACGAAGAGCACTCACTTACCAAATCTGTAGAGACAGAACAATCACCAGCAACTAGAGCCGCGTCTTTATTTAGAGGAGACTACAAACGAATCCAGATCTCAGCGTTTTCAGATGAGAACAGCTCTCAGGCAAACAATAATCCTCCTTAGACATTTAAGTTATTGTTGTCGAGCGTCACGTACACTGTAATCCACACGTGAGTCTGAGCTCTCACAGAGAGAAAATGAAAAAACTTAACTGCAGCAAACTATAAAAGCAACACTTCACGCTTGTTTTGCCAACACAACGTGGCGTCTCTGCCGTCGGAACACTATGACAGTAATGAATATTAATGTTGCACAATAGAGCGCGCTGATTGGTTTGAACCAAGCCTTACTCATGCATTAATGCATCACACTGTAAGACGTGATAAGACTCACTCTGGCACAGGCGTTCAGTCTGCACGCTGGAATACAACGCTATTATGTCATGACCGTGACGCAGCTTCAAAAATTCGTTTCAAACCGGAAGTACGAATTTGCTTGAAATAACGCAAAAACAACCAATTTACACTTTTTAGTGAAATATAGGTGTCCTAATAGTGTTTTTAGCAGTGTGGGACACATATACGACTGTCAACAGCTCAAAAAATGTGTTTTGGTGTTTCGTGACCCTTTAATCTTGCTGCGCAATAGCCCAGTGATTAGTGCGCCAACATATAGTGCAGAAATGCTCCGAGCGTCTTGAGTTTGAATCTTGGCTCATGTACCTTTCCCGATCCTACCCCCTTCTCTCTCCCACTTCACTTACGGTCAACTTACTGTGCTCTCAAATACAGGCAAAAATGCCAAAAATAAGTCTTAAAAAAGAAAACTAGCTATGTGGGACTCTTATTTTGAAAAAAGGGGAGGCAGTGATACTGCAGAGCGCACAACACATGTACACAGTAATAAACTTCATTTGTTTATGCCAAGGTTTGATATTAATTCCATCCACCGATTAGAGATCTCCACCACTTCTGTTGAAAAGGTTTAAAAAGGAATCTACTAAATTTGGTTATAGTTTTAAGTGTGGTTTTGTTTTTTTGTGCTTACTTAAGCCACATTCCTACAATGTAGATATCAGAACAATTTTGCATGTTGATTCAGTGCATTGAAGAGTGCCTTAAAGACTTAATTAAACACTAACAGCAGACGCACAAGATCATTTTAATCAAACCAAACCTACAAAATGGGAACATGCCCTCATTTACCACACTTTTTGTTGTCATCATTGCTATAATCTCTAATTTTCCAAAATCTCTCCAGCAGTAGCTCGTCTTTCGAGCTTGATTATGATTTCCAGAGAGATTACTATGACAGGTAAGACTTCAGTCATCAATGTGTATTCTTAATACTCTGCATGTGTTTTTACTGAAAGTATGTGCTGTTATTTCTTATAATCTTATACTCCTTGTGTTGTGCAGAATGTATTCATACCCTTCCCGTGTGCCTGCACCTCCCCCTCTCTCACGAGCCGTGATCCCATCCAAGCGTCCACGGGTCAGCACGAGCGGAGCAACCAGCCGTCGCACCAAGTCCAGCTTCGCAACTTCATCCAAGAGCAGCCAACGGACATCCTCTCGAACCCGTCAGTACCTCTTAAATTATTCTCACTCTTAAGATGGTTTCTTTTTAAAATTGTAGTGTTTAACACATAATTTGAAAGGGGTGGAATAATGTATTTGCTGTTAATTTATTTGCCCTCATGCTATCAAAAAATGTAGATTTTTAGTTTTTCTGATTGAGTGGAACATTAAAGTTGAAGTTAATGAATTGCAAAAGACAATGGTTTCAGCTAAACATCGTCAATGGACACTAGAACTTTGATAGTCAAAAAATACCTGTAAAACAAAATAATAGCACTAGTTCCTGATGATACACTGAATCCTATGAAGTGTAATGGTCAGTCTGTGCGAGAAGCTAGAGATTTTTTGCAACTTTATTACCTTTAATCCACAGCTCTGCAAACCGTCCAGAGCATGCTCATGAGCACAAGCTTCCTTCCTCTATTATGACAATCTTGCATGCAAGCTGTGTGTTGTATTGTTCATCAAACAGTGTTTGTTGTTCAGCTTGGTTGCTGCAACCTCCATAGCAAGTAGGGCTGTGGTGAAAATGCATTCTCAATTGATTGTGAGATTTTCAAAATGCTTTGTTTTTCACTCTTGAATAGGGTATATGCACATGGGCTTTTAATTTTCAGCCAGCCAGGGTAATTGTTACCGGAAAACTATTGTGCCGTTACAAAATTGCCACTTTGAAGATCACTGATTTATTAAGAAATCAGATCTTAACTGTCTGATTGATAAACAAAATTAAGAGTCCCAGACCAGACAAGAAGTACTGCATTTAAATTCCATTTTTATTTTCAAATACGTAAATGTATTTTACCCCAGTATTTTCAATGGACTTTCCGCACTGACCTGCTGCCACTGATGCCACTCGCCTTTACACTTTCATCTCATTTTATTCTTGGACAACTTAAAGGGCCATGAAACCCCCTCGTTTCAGCAGGGTGTTTTCACACCTCCACTTTGGAAAAAGTCAGAAAAGTGGGGGTGTCCAGCTCTGTTTAGGGGGGAGTGTCGGAGGAACTAAAGTGGGAGGGTGTGGGAGTGTCTATTTGGGTACGCGCGAGTTTCAGTCAAAATACACACACAGGAGAAAGAGATGGTGTTTAACCTACATGGACATCTGTAGTGGAATTATTTGCCAAATTATTAACTGGTGGACTTTAACTGCAGTTTGGCTCTTTCATTCAGGGAATTCATTCATGTCCCTCGCGACAAACGCGATATTTGATTCGAGGATCTGCTCTAAGCGTGTATTTTTCATGCAATGTTTGATACCGCACGGCGAATGACAGAAAAAAAACTCCGCATTTCCTGGAAACTTAGACGCACACGGCAGGTAACGTCAGAAAGCCGCGTGTGTTATTCCGGTCACAAAATGCGGTGCTAACATGTTTGCCCTCAGTGCAATAGTTAACTTAATTCGATACGAACAAACTGAATAAACAAAGAGCACTGGTCGCTCACTTACCAAATCTGTAGAGACAGGTCAATCACCAGCAACTAGAGCCGCGTCTGAAGAGAAGACTACATCCGGAATCCGGATCTCAGCGTTTGCAGATGAGAACAGCTCTCAGGTAAACAATAATCCCCCTTAGACACGCAAGTTATTGTTGTCGCGCGTCGCGTACACTGTTAATCCACACGTGAGTCTGAGCTCTCACAGAGAGAAAATGAAAACGAAACTTAACTGCAGCAAAATTTAAAAGCAACACTTCACGCTTGTTTTGCCAACACAACGTGGCGTCTCTGTGGTGTAAAGACGGTGACACTAATGAATATTAATGAAGTTGCACAATAGAGCGCGCTGATTGGTTTGAACCAAGGCTTACTCATGCATTAATGCATCACACTGTAAGACGTAATAAGGCACACTCTGGCACAGACGCCCAGTCTGCACGCTGGAATACAACGCTATTATGTCATGATCGTGACGCAGCTTCAAAAATTCGTTTCAAACAGGAAGTACGAATTTGCTTGAAATAACGCAAAAACAACCAATTTACACTTTTTAGTGAAATATAGGTGTCCTAATAGTGTTTTTAGCAGTGTGGGACACATATACGACTGTCAAAAGCTCAAAAAATGTGTTTTGGTGTTTCGTGACCCTTTAATAAAGGGGTTAAATCTATTTAACTCATTGTATTTTAATTGCATTACAATATCGATGATAAAATTCAGAAAAGCCATATAAACCTTTCACCGGAAGCTTTTCAATGGCTGAAATCACTAGCTGTGCTTATACCCCATTGATTCTGAGCTTAGTTTTTAACAGTAGATAGCACTCGAAACTAGTGATTAACCATACACTCAAAAGCCCATTACTGGCTGAGTCATGTAAATTGCTTTGAAACTAAGCTCAGAATAAATTCAGGAAAAATTAGCAACGCTTTCTGTAAATCTCAGATTCAACACGCAATCGATTTTTCAATTGATTTTTCACCACTGTTCTAGAAAACAGCATCGGGTCACGTTATGCTGAGTTCAGACTGCATTTTAGCCCTGATTTTTGACTCTCTGACAAGTTTGAGAAATCGCAGACAAATGCCTGAAATCTCAGGCAAGTCGGTGCTCGTTCATGCGAGAAACAATCAGTGTGAACTATCAAAGACGTGATCTGAGAGATTCACTGAGAATGGCGATTCAAATCATGCCGTGTGAAATGTGTTCTGATTTAAATTAACATCGCCGATTCACCTACAGCCAATGAGAGAGCAGCATGCACTAGTATGGGTATCTGCAGGCCAGCGGGAGAAATTTCTAATTCCCTTCAAATGCCATAGAAATTAATCTTGTTGCTTGTAATGTGTGACATTTTTTGGTAGCCATTAACTCGCAACATACAAACAGGGCTCGAAATTAACCTTTTTGCTTGGTAGCACCGGTGCTCCTAACTTTAAAAATTTAGGCGCATCAGCCAAAATTTTGTCACACCCACCAATTATGAGCACCGTTACTACAAGTTTTATACAAACATATTGATTGTATTTGAAATCAACACTAATCAAACTAACAAGCAAAAAAAAAAAAAATAAATAAAAAAAAAATATATATATATATATATATATATATATATATATATATATATATATATATATATATATATATATATATATATATATATATATATATATATATATATATAACGTTATATGCAAGCGTGAGGAAAATATGTCTCAACAAAATCCTGTTATTACAAGAAAATAGATTTTTATAACATAACTGAGTGACCAAAGCATACACGGTGCGCTCACCGGCCCTGCACGCACTGCTTGAATTAACGTGTTAACGGTATAACTAGTAAGATGTGTCATTATTTGTAACTGTAGATGCCATGGTTTCTAAAACAAAATCTGTCAAGTGTTATGTTATCTTCATTCTCATCTTCAGCGCTTTACAATTTTTCGCGGTAGTAGCTCTCTGTCATCCGAAGCCAGAAGGCGCTGAGTGATTGACAGCTGATATTAACCAATCATTCGCGTTCAGTGCTAGAGCAGTGGTGGGCCAATAAGAAGAGTGCGAAGACGGGGCAAGCATTACGGACTTGGATTTGTTTACTGCAGCAAGTTGACATGACAACTGTTTTAAACCATTCATGAGCGCTGCGTTTTGCGTTTCAAGTGCAGACAAAGAGCTTAGAGATGCATTCTGCGTGAATGTCTCCCGAATCCGCGCATGTGCTGAACATTTTGCAGTA
The DNA here is from genome assembly GCF_052040795.2 of Danio rerio. NCBI lineage: Eukaryota > Metazoa > Chordata > Actinopteri > Cypriniformes > Danionidae > Danio > Danio rerio. The sequence continues at coordinate 41,439,202 of NC_141022.1, forward strand.
AAAATTGGTCGCACACTACAATTTTAAACACTCGCAGAAATGCTCCCAAATATATTTCAAGGTCGCATAGATAAAATTTTGGGCACATATGCGACCAAAATGGTCACAATTTCGAGCCCTGTACAAATGACTAATGACCGGTTTGTATAAAATTGAGCAAAATGTTTCCTACATGATGAATGACCAGAGGATTAACTTAACAGAAGAGTAAATTAACAGCATATTTTCATGTTTGGACTGTCATTATAACTATCATGTAAATACCACATTCTTTATTTTAAGCCTTCCTTGCCTGTCGGTTTTTACATGAATTTAGTTTTTCTTTTTCTTCAGTAAAAGCAGATGATCTTCAGACTATTAAGAGAGAGCTTTCTCAAATCAAGCACAAGGTTGACTTTCTTCTGGAGAGTCTGGACAGGATGGAAAAGGATCACGGCAAGAAATCTGGTAAAAAAAAAAAAATCTTTTTACCTCTAATATATTTTTAGTTCATATTTGTTTATTTATTTATATAGCATCTTTCACAATGTAGATTGTGTCAAAGCAGCTTTACACAGTTCTAGTAAAGTCCAGTTTTCAGAGTTAAGGTTCAGATTAGTTCAGTTCAGCGTGGTTTAAATTTTACTGCTGCAAGTTCAAACACTGTAGAGCAAATCCCCCGAAGTGAAGCTCCAAGTCCCGATCCAAGCAAGCCAGTGGTGAGGAAAAAAAAACTTCACCAATTGATTTTACAATATAAAAAAAAACAATTTTCTGTTTCATATATTTTTTAATGTTTTTTTATTCCAACAAAATGCCAATAATTGCAGTCTTTAATGTCAGTTATTCATTACAAATAATTGTAATACGCTGATCTGAAGCACAGAAAACGTATTATCAATGTTGAAATGGTTATGTTGCTTAATATTTGTGTAAAAATAAAATTACTTATAAGTAGGCCCAAACGCAATCTGTGCGCAGAATTCTGCAGATTTTTAGCCAATCATTGATTGTTTATTTACGTGAGTAAATTTATGTTTATTCAGTTTTTAAATTAGTTACAGTAATATTGACTAATAGGGATGTAACGGTATCAGAATTTCACGGTACGGTAATACCTCGGTATGAATGTCACGGTACGGTATTTATTGAATCATTTACAGGAAAAAAACCAAACTTATGAAAATACTCCAAAAAAGTGCCAAAAGTGTCAATGACATACAAATTAGCCATCTATCTGTAAGCTTTGAAACAGGAACTTCAATTTTAATAACAAAAAATTATTAAACCATGTAAAAACAAAGTTTCAATTTAGTATTGTTGAAAACTCATCACATTCAACATTTAATCACACTCAGCCCATCTACACAGATGAGAGCTCTGCTAGTCGGACTTCTCATCAAGCATCTCCCGCTGGATCTAATCTCACTATATTTATTAAACGGGATATTTCATTTATCTTGTTGTCTTTATCTAACGACATATTCCCTGACTTTGGTCATTGGAATCTATTACTTGTTCTCAGGTAACGTGTTTTGGCTGAGTGCAAAGATAAGTTAATGATTAATGTAACCACGTACATTCTGTATATTGACTGATCGCTTGCCTTTATTTCCTATAATGTATAAACTTATTGTATGTTATACTTTTAAAATGGCCATTATCGATTCTTAAAACTGATACTCAGCAAAAGAGAGGGTGTGTTTCGTATTTTCACTGAAATTGAAAGGAGGCAGTTGTTATCGGCTCCGTTTTGTTATAAATATCCACACAGTGAAGATGACGCTCATATATGCAGCAAGACGCCTCAACATGTCTGCTGTCTAAGTTGCTAATATTAAAATGAAAATAGGCAGTTCCTTAAATCATGTTTACATTTTATTGTTGATAAAGTGAAACAACGAAGCCAGGGTGATGTGAATGAAGTAATAAAGTACACTGTTCCCTTTGAAGATTTACCCGTGTCCTCGGTATAGTCTGCTTTTCCATATCAAACTGAGAAGAAGAGACTGCAGCCTTGATCAAACTTGCGAAGTCTGAACTTACAAGGAGAGGATGCAGGACTGAACTGTGCGTGTTAGGCTACTTAATATTCAGGAAAAGCCCCAATCAGAGAGGCGAACGTCTGCAGCCCCGCCTCCGTTTTCAGACGTCTCCGTTTTCCATTATCCACACAGACATTATCCACACATTTCGAAACGCTCCGTTTTCGGCGCTCGAGAACTCCGGCGTAGTGTGGACGGTTGGCGTAACCGTAGCAAAACTTATGCGTTTTCAAACTAAAACGCATTAGTGTAAACGGGGCCTTAGAGTTTTCCAGCTCTTTTCATCCCCGCTTCTAGCAGCACACTCCATTTCCGCATTACTGGATCTGTAGCGACAACAGACCGCAAGGGATGATGGTCAAGCATGGGCTGATGGGTATTGTTGTTTTTGCTACCTCCCGTTCGCTTCATTCGCCTAAGCAAATTTTCTCAGAAGACCTATAGTTTTACCGAGTCATGCGACTTCGGTAATATCGAAAAAAATTAATATTGCGGTATGACGGTATTTACAATACCGTTACATCTCCATTGACTAACATGAAAATGTTTGTGATTTATTTACAATACAGTTTGTACAGTAATATTTTCTGTCTTTTAGTAGAGATATGAGAGACTTGCTTTGTTTACCAAATAAAGTGGATCTAATTGGATTTAAATTGTTAACCATTAAATACAAGTCAAAAATGTATTACTTTTTATTTCATATGTTAGGCTTTTAGTTCTGATACTCCCAAAAGTCATTTCACAAAATCCTGGCCCTGCTTATGTTATTATAAATAAATAGAAATTACATTAAATGTTTTATTTGTTAATTTATTGTAAAATAAACATTTAAAATGCATTTTATATTCATTGCTTATCTGTCTACGGTTACTTCAGAGGGAAAGAGTGTGAAGGCAGAAGTTGGTGAGGTTTCTCCCCTCCAGCATTCCAGCAAGAAAGAGAGAGAGAGGGAAGAGCAAGAGATAAACGATTCAGAAGAGGAGAGAGATCTGCTGGGGGAGGAAGAAGAAGAAGAAGAGGAAGAGGTGCGTGTGGTGGTTGCTGGAGGAAGACACCCAAAGCCGTGTGATATTCTGATGTTGCTGAGGCTGACAAGTGTCTTTGTTCTTCTCAGGTTAAAAGCCAGGGTGGAGAGAATGAGAATGAGGAAGAGGAAGGAGAAGAGGAAGAGGGTGAGCATGAAGAAGGGGAAGATGATGGCGATAGCATTAATGGTGACGACTCGTAATTTTAAACGCTCTGGATACCAGACTTCCACTCAGATTTCAGCCCTTTCAGTTCTTTTGAAAAGGTTGAAGCAAGTCTTTAAAAGATCCATCTATGATAATGTAGATGTCTGTGCTCTTATCTTAGCTGACACTGCGATCACGTCAGTTTGAGTGATGTCAGTTTATTTTTAATGTTAGCATGACATCTTTCAGGCTCTTGAAGTATCCCTCAACCTTGAAGAAGATAAACGTCTGTTTTCAACACAAACTATTACATTCTCCACTTAATCTTAATCATTGAGACGTGAACCAGAGATGATTTTATTTATCACTAGCAGAATATGTCTATAATGCTTTCTCTGTGTGGATCTGGCTTCTTCCTTGTTTGCCTTTTTGTCTCTGGTGAGTTTTTTTTTTTTCTTTCTGTGAGCAAAGTTAAAATTTGTATTTTAAAAAGGGGGAAACTTTACAGTGACTCCTTTACAGAGAGTCACCGAAGCTTCCAGTGAGCATCTATGTTTGTATTTACCTGTCTTTTTATATTGCCCTGTTTAAGAATAATTCTACAGGATCATTTCAATAAAATATTAAATTAAATTGTGCTTTTCTTTTTTTTAAACTGACGGAAAAAGTTTTTGACAGAATATTTAGGATTATTCAAAAAAAAAATTCGAATTATTTGCTTTTATCTAATAGTATTTGTATAATTATGTATTTATGTAGACATTCACAAAGGAAAGATCAGAAAACCACTGAAACTAGTGTAACTTGCTATATCGTCATAAACCCAGGTGTTCCTCCAAAGCTTTGTATACATTTGATCACCGGGCTCCAGTGTGAGAACAACACCATTGCTGCCATTACCGTTGCTTGTAGGTTTCCAAGCATGCACAGAGCACTGGGTTACACCATTTTTTTGTAAACTGATTGCCATTGTGGTTCCACCGTGGCAATGACCATAAAATCTGAAGTAATATACTCCTTTCACTGGTGCTGTGAAAATACCTGTAAGGTATAAAAGTATCCAGAGGAAATGTCATGGTATTCAAGCAGGAGTGCAATCTGTATGAATTTTCTTTACAGCACTTACCAGTATTTGAGTCATAGGCATTTCCAACATTGCTGAAAACTTTTTTGTAGACCAGAGTTTTCTCTGAACCAATGGGCCCAGTCTGTCCTTGTCCAGATGCCATAAGTCCAGCTGAGAAGGCAATCTTGTTCACTGTGAATAAGTAAACGGACTGATGTAAAGAAATTAATTTATAACATTGAAATATCTTTGTGAACAGAATGTAATGTTTACTTGCCTTCGTTGTCTTTTTGGAAATTTTCTATTTTAATTTGTGACTCTTGCAGTAAGGTTTTCAAAGCTGTTTTAGTAATACAAAATAATATCTAGTTACAGTATACAGTGCTAAACTATTGCAAAGCAAATGTCTTTACAATAATTCATAATTACATGTTCAATACAAGCAACTAGAGTTAACCTTTTATCTTACCTTCGTTCTCATTTTCTAACTTTTGTATTCTTTCCTCCATGTTTTTCAGCTTCTCAAGTTCAGCAATAATGTTCACATTTGGTGAAAATAAATCTTCTGCAATTGAGCTGCCAACACAGAACAGCAGTACGATTTGTAACACCGCCATCATCTCTTTTACTTAACTCCTGTGATTGTTCTGCTATTGAATGCCAAGGTTGCATAAGTTGTACTTTACACTTATTTGTTTATTTTAGTTGTCCATTAGGACAGGTCAGATGTTCAGTTGAGCTACACAAAGTAGTTGAAAATTAATCATGGAGTGCGGGTTAGTATTATTCTGTCATAGCAAAAAAAAAAAAGTATGGTTATTTAATCATATCGTAGTACATTTAAGGCAACTCGATTCCTGGAGAGCCGCAGCTCTGTGCAGTTTAGCTTCAACCACCTCCAACTGATGCTGTGGTCACATTAGTTTGTGCATATGAAATTCTGTTGCATGGTGCTGCAAAAAGGGGAGGGATTAAATAAGATGATTAGAAATTTTTAAATAGTAAGCGATTGGTCCATGTTTTAAATTCCTGTGCGGAGCGGTCATGTTTTGATTTAAGATTGGTGTCACATAATTATGTGATGCGATTCCGCTGGTCAGAGTTCACGAAGCTTGAACTTTCCAACACGGCATACTGTGAAACTTGTCGCTCGAGCTTGCGTTTCTTGTCTGCCACATTCATGTGCGTATGAATGCAAGTCTATGGGGAGAAAAGTCCAGTGTGACCGCAGCTTTAGTCTTGAACACCTTGATTATTTGGAACAGCTGTGTTTGATTTGGTTGGAGCAAAACTGCAGAACTGCGGCCCTCCTGGAGACCAGTTTAAGACCTGTTATTTAAGGGATAGTTCAGCAAAAGCATTTTTTTTATTTAGTCACCCTTGTTCCAAGCTTTTGAGTTTATTTATTCTGTTAAATATAAATTAAGATATGTTGGAAATCGGTAGCTATCAACTATAGTATTTGTTTTTCCTACAATGGATATTACTGTTACAGTTTTTCAGCTTTCTTCAAAATATCTTCGGTTTTCAACAGATTAAAGAAACCCACGAAGGTTTTTAAATCACTTCAGATTTGGTAAACAGTGAGTTTATTCTCATTTTGGTATGAGCTATTCCTTTAAGAAGTTTTTTTTATTTTTTTTTTATTACTTTAAGAAGTACATTATTATTATTGCTAAGTGTGACGTCACGCGGAGCGGCTTCCGGGTCCAAGCGCTCTATTCAACTGAATGGGGAGATTCATGAAATGGCAATAATAAACGTTTACAAAGCGATTTAATGCTTTAGAAAAAAAATCGCTTTGTAAACGTTTATTATTGCCATTTATCCATGCCTAATATCCAATGGCCAGAAAGTGATTAATTTTATATAAATTGTAAAATTTTTGGTATTTGTTATGCAGCAAGCCCAGAGATTGTTGTGTACACTGACTTTATGTAAAATTAACTTAAATGTGTGATAGGAATAAAACGTGATCATAAACGAATGATTTTCCGCTCAAATGAATGGCAGCTTGGACCCGAAAACAGTATTTCATACGTCACAAACACGTCACCACTTAACAAGCGGATAGTTTGGGTTGGAAGTAAAAGTGTTTTTTTTTTTTTTTTTTTTTACCCCCTTCCCCTGATCTGGAATCAGTCAGCTACATCTGGCGACACTGGCAGACCATTCAGCATCAGTGAAGAAAAAGAGATTAACTCCAGGGAAAGTCAGATTTGCTATTTAAAACACAAACGTAAAAGGTATGTCTAAAATAGCAGCTAATTTGTATTATTATAAATCTGTTTATACGCTCAATCAGTGTTTTAACCGCGAAAAGTTAAAGCAATTGTTAGGCCTCTTAACTGAAAACGTAACGTTTACTTCGTGAAAGCTCTTCAGTACCTAAAACTCGTGAGGTTACAGAAAATCTAATACATAAACGGTCAGATACAACTGTGACCATGGCACGACAAATATTTGTTATAACTATTATAACAAATAATTGTTGATATAATTATTATTGTTACAATAATACATACAAAAGAGATGAGATTTTTTTATGGGAAATGACTTTTTACAAATGACGTTTTGTAGGGACAGCATCAGAATAGTAGCTTTATTTAAAACTACAGAATTTCCCAAAAGGAAAAAAAGGTCAGTTTTTATAAAGAGAGTCATAGAAAGTCAAATAGGCCTATACATTTACCGGCCACATTTTTCTACACCTTGCGAGAATCCGGCTCGACCCAATTTTCTCTTCGGATCTGCCTTGATTCTTTGTGACAAATTCAACAAGGTAGTCTACTGGAAATTTTCCTCAGACATTTTGTCCCATATTGACATGATAGCATCACACAGTTGCTGCAGATTTGTAAGCTGCATATCCATGCTGGAGGTAGCCATCAGAAGATGGGTACACTGTGGTCATAAAGGGATGGACATGGTCAGCAACAATACTCAGATAGGCTGTAGTGTTGACACAATGCTCAATTGGAACTAATGGGCCCAAAGTGTGCCAAGAAAATTCCCCCACACCATTACACTACTATCGCTAGCCTGGACGGTTAATACAAGGCAGAATGGATCCATGCTTTCATGTTGTTGACGCCAAATTCTGACCCTATCCGAATGTCACAGCTTTTTCAATCTTCTGCTGTCCAATTTTGGTGAGCCTGTGCAAATTGTAGCCTCAGTTTCCTGTTCCTAGCTGACAGGAGAGACACACGGTGCATCTAGTGCTGCTGTAGCCCATTCGTCTCAAGGTTGGACATGTTGTGTATTCACTTCAGAGATGCTTTTCTGCATACCTCGGTTGTAACAAGTGGTTATTTGAGTTACCGTTGCCTTTTTATCAGCTCGAACCAGTCTGGCCATTCTCCTCAGACTTCTGGTATCATCACGGCATTTGCGCCCACAGAACCACAGCTCACTTTTTCGGACTATTTTCTGTAAAGAGATGTTTGTGTGTGAAAATCCCAGTAGATGAACAGTTTCTGAAATACTCAGACCAGCCCATCTGGCACCAGCAACCAGGCCATGATCAGTCACTTAAATCACCTTTCTTCCCCATTCTGATGCTCTGTTTGAACTGCTGCAGATCGCCTTGATCATGCCTCAATGCATTGAGTTGCTGTCATGTGATTGGCTGATTAGAAATTTGCGATAACCAGCTGTTGGACAGATGTACCTAATAAAGTGGCCATTGAGTGTATATTATATTGAAATATGCTGTGAAATGGTTGTGCTCAAAACATGACCGATCTTGCAGGCTATATAACCTTAGTGTTTTAAAAACATAAGCAGACAGTTCAGACTGTATTTTATCTTACACTAAGTATTACATTTATGTAATTTGTGTCTGATCTTCATAATATCTCATCTACACTGTAGCATTAGTCACATTGTACACAATATTAGGCTACCTTATTATTAGCATGTACACTTCTGGTCAAAAGTGTTAAATAATTAAGATCCTTTAATGTTTTGAAAAGAAGTTAAATTCATCTTTTTCTAAACCATTTTACAATTTAGATTTTGTTAAAGCAGCTTAACGTAGATGATTAAAAGTAAATTAAAAGTCATAAACATATTTTAGATTGTGAAACATTTCAGCAAATCAGGAGGACAGGAAAGTAGTGGTGGAAGTCTCCTATATTTTCACTAAGCCTGCATTTGAGCATTATGAATGATGCTATAAAATAATGCCAGGTTTACCACTAGATGGCATGATTATGGAAAATAATAAAAAGCAGTAGTTTGCTACAAGTTCTTAAAAAATAGGAGTAGTTCCTAACTTAGCTTATATGTTTACCATACAAAACTAATTTACAGACAATTAAAAAGTTGTGTGTTTAATGTTATATGGACTATGTGTCACTTGATTTATTTGTTTTACATATTTTGGTGTACAAATGTTTTATAATCCTTTTATAAAGGACACCCCCCTATGAATGTAATATAGAAATAGTTCATAGCTGAGACTAAAAATAGTTTTTGAGCATGTCCTACGTCATCACAGTTTAATGAAGGATTATGATTAAATAGGCTGATGTTTTTGACACAGTCTACACCGGATATGCGGTAACATCCAAGCACTCTCCTTTCACTTACATCCCCCTTTTCATCACATCATCTCTCTCAAACGCTCTGCTTTGCTTCATCATTAACCACCAGCTGACGACTAAATAGGCTTTAACTCCACAGGCCACTAAATAAAGAGGCTGAAGCAAAGAGAACATGTAAGATCACGTTACATGATTTTTATTAATACTTCGCCTCTCGTCTTTCAATTTGTCAAGCAATCTTGAGCTATTTAGCGACCTTGCGCACACATATGATCTTGTGCATACTCTAACTGTAGCGCGCTCACAGAGTTTGAACATGTAGGCCATAAAACTAAATTCTCAGCTCTGATAAACAAACCGAACATGAATGCTAGTCGGTCGTGTGTCATATGCACCATTTTGGCCAAAGCAGAATTGCAAGCCAGAACTGACTGCCCAAAATGCAAAATGACATCTGTGAAACCTAAGGAGGTTTCAGCCTCGTCCCGGACTGACCTAGTGCCACATTCTAGCACCAAGGATAAGCCAAGTGCGACAAATAAGACACCCTCCACCCCATGCCCGTCTCCAGGCCACGTCTTGTATTTTTAGCCAAGATCTGAGCGCTGTAACACTTAATATGGCATAGGACGTCTTCCTGTGTGCCTTAAGAGCTCTTTCAACTTTATTACGTGCTACTTCAATCTTTATACTCTTTCATTCATGCTTAATCTTTAGTTGTACCAAATGCACAAACTTTCCTTGTCATTTTTGGACCATTTGAATTTCTATTCAGAATACAAACGACTAATGCGAAATGTTTAATTTGTGAGAACACTTTATAATAACTACACACTATAAATCATCTATTAAGCATTAGCAAATAGTCAGTTTATTATCTGTTAAAGATTAACTCTACATTAACAGATGTTGGTAAGCATAACTGCAGATAAAAATGCTCTATTCTTGACCAATAAGCACATATATAATGTTCTTATTTATTGTATTTTCATTATTTCCATTTCATTGTATTTTCATACTTTAATTATTATATGTTCATTAGTAAATTGAGTATCACATCATTTACAAACCAGTTATTTGAGAGAAGTTGCTGGTTTTTAAAGATTATTCAGAATGCACAAGTAAAGGATTAACAAACTATTCAAATTAGCATGTATATATCTTATTAGGCAAATATTACTAGTTAATTTGTATGTTATTAACTCAACTTCATCCAGTTTGTGACCTAATCTAAAGTGAGGACTATTTATGCTTTATGCAGTGCATCCAGAAAAATTCATAGCTCTTCCCCTTTTCCACATTTTTTTATGTTACAGCCTTATTCCAAAACGGATTAAATTCATTCATTTACTCAAAATTCTACACGCAATACCCCGTAATGACAATGTGAAGAAATATATTTTTTAAATTGTTGCAAATTTATTAAAAATAAAAAAACCCTGAAAAATCACATGTACATCAGTATTCACAGCCTTTGCTCAATACTTTGTTGATGCATCTTTGGCAGCAATTACAGCCTTAAGTCTTTTTGAATATGATGCCACAAGCTTGGCACACCTGTCTTTGGGAATTTTTGCCCATTCCTCTTTGCAGTACCCCTTAAGTTCTATCAGGTTGAATAGGAAGCGACGGTGTACAGCCATTTTCAGATCTCTCCAGAGATGTTCAATAGGATTAAGGTCTGGGCTCTGGCTGGGCCACTCAAGGAAATTCACTGAGTTGTTGTGAAGCCACTCCATTGATATTTTAGCTGTGTGCTTTGGGTCATTGTCCTGCTGGAAGATGAACCGTCGCCCCAGTCTAGGGTCAAGAGCACTCTGAAGCAAGTTTTTATTCAGGATGTCTCTGTACATTGCTGCATTCATCTTTCCCTCTATCCTGACTAGTTTTCCAGTTCCTGCTGCTGAAAAACATCTCCACAGCATGATGCTGACCAAACGTAACATCTGGCATTCACTCCAAAGAGTTCAATTTTAGTCTTATCAGACCAGAGAATTTTGTTTCTTATGGTCTGAGAGACCTTCAGATGCCTTTTTTTGCAAATTCCAGTGGCTTCCGTCTGGCCACTCTACTATACAAGCCTGATTGGTGGATTGCTGCACAGATGTCTTTCTGTAAGGTTCTCCTCTCTCCACAGAAGAACGCTGGAGCTCAGACAGAGTGACCATTGGGTTATTGATCACCTCCCTGACTAAGATCATTCTCCCCCAAACACTCAGCTTAGATGAAGCTCTAGGAAAAGTCCTGGAGGTTCCAAACATCTTCCACTTATGGATGATGGAAGGCACTGTGCTCATTGGAACTGTCAGAGCAGCAGACATTTTTCTGTAACTTTCCCTAGCCTTGTGCCTCGAGACTATCCTCTCTCGGAGGTCTACAGACAAATGCTTTGTCTTCATGCTTGGTTTGTGCATTGACATGTTCTGTCAACCCTGGGACCTTATATAGAGAGGTGTATGCCTTTTCAAATCAATCAACTGAATTTACCACAGGTCAACTCCAATGAAGCTGCTGAAACATCTCAAGAATGATCAGTGAAAACAAAATGTACCCGAGTTCAATTTAGAGCTTCAGGACAAAGGCTGTGAATACTAATGTACATGTGATTTTTCAGGATTTTTATTTTTAATAAATTTGCAACAATTTCCAAAAAAACTTTTTTCACATGGTCGTTATGGGGGATTGTGCATAGAATTTTGAGAAAATAAAGTTACATAAAATATTGTGGAAAAAGTGAAGCACTTGTACTATAGCAGTATAGGGTCAGTAAGCCCTTGTTAAAAGTAGAAATCCAATTCCTGAAATCAAGAAATAGTGATAAAAATAATTATTAATATGCAAATCAATTAAGATTAAGATGGGCTGCACTACTGTCTCTATCTCTCTTATTTGCAAACTCTCTCTCTCATGTCAATCTCAGTATCTCTCTTTCTCATATCAATCTATCACTGTCTCTCTCTCTCTCTCTTTCTTCCCCATATCAATTTATCAGTCTCTCCCTCTCTCTCTTTCTAAGCCCACCCCCTAAAACACTCTGGACCCTGTTGCTCGTCTCTTTTAGCCGTGTGTTGGGGTTTCAAACAGGGGGCCTCAGGACTTGGTCTTGTCTGTTCTGGGTGGCGGGGATCACAGGTCCTTTCGAATCCAATTTTATGTTTTAAATTCAGTGGAACTACACATTTCCCTACTTTAAGTATTGAATCATGAAGTGGAACCTTGTGTTCCTTGGGCTCCTCCTGACCTTCGGGCAGCTGTCATGGGGCCAGAAGGGTATGGACATCCCGGAGTACGATGGAAAGGACCGCGTTCTTGAACTTAACGCCAAGAATTACAAGTCTGTGATGAAGAAATATGACGTGATGGTGGTGTACTACCATGAGCACGTAGGATCCAGCAAAGTCGCCCAGAAACAGTTTCAGATTGAAGAGCTGGCCCTTGAGGTGGGTTTGGGCAAAGGGAAAGGGGAGTTATTGGTAAGAGCGATTACCAGTTTAACTGTAGGCAAATGTGAAGTGTGTTGCCACCCTGCAATTACACTCTTCATTTACATATATGCTTCACGTTTGCCCACAGTTACACTTGTAACATCTCTTACCAGTCAACAAAAAATTGTTATGGCATACAATGGCACCTGACATAAAGTTTCAAAGTACTTGTTTGTGAGACTAACCTGTCTTCGCTCAAGCAAACCACTTGTAAACTAATGTCATAACCATTGTTATTGTTAACCTAATACTTTTCCTGACAAAATAATATATTAGATAATATTAGAATAGTATATTATTAATATTAGAAAGATTACTAAATATATATTTAAATGACAAACTATCGTATATGAATATATAATTGAGCCAGAAATTATTCATACCCCTGGCAAATTTAAGCTAACAAAGGTAAATTAAAGGTGAGAAATATTTTTTTTTAAATCACAGTGCTGCCTCTTGTACATCATCTTACTATCTTTTAGAAGAAGTCTTTCATTTATCATCAATAAAAAAAACCTTTACATTTAAGGTAACTTTTGCCAGGGGTATGAATATTTCAGGATTGACTGTGTATAAAATAAATGTTCCACAATATTATTAAATACTGTCTAAACATATAATTAATAGGTCAAACCCTTTCTTTTAAAATTTTCTTTCTTAATTTATTTTTAGTAAATGGTAAAGATATAGCCAGTCACAGGTAAGATGGATACACTTTAAAAAAAGACAAAAAAGTGGCACTGTGATAATATGAAGCTTTGTATCATGACTTTTTAGGTGTTTACACCATATTTTGCATTATATATGCATTAAATGTTAAATTGAAATGACAAGGGATGTATGTAATTTCACAAAAAGATAGGTGGTGATTAGCTGAGTGCAGTACAGGAAAATTAATCTAAACTACTAAGTGTACTAATCTATTTTTAGCACATATTCACATATATATACACTGATGTTATAAACTGAACTGCATCTGAATTTGCTGTGACTGAAACTGTATTTGCTCTGATACGTCAAGCATTTGTTAGTGCCCATTATTTTTGATTGTCCAAACCTGACAAAGGACAATTGTAAGGTCATTAAATGAACACACTTTGCTAAGGGCTTTAAAGGAGCAGTTCTCCACCAGAGATGGGAATGTGGTGTCGGTTCCTCCAGCCATTAGAGCACTCTGCAATATGGTGTCTGTGTTCATAAATCTGCTGATGCCACACAGTAAATTTGCACCCTGAGCACTAGCTCGGATGGCTTATTTTTCAAAGGAATTTGTCTTTCTGGTTTTAACCGGTATGCTTTGACTGTGGGTTTGTCCCCAAGTGGACACCAAGACTAATATTAAGTAGGATCCAAAAATGCATTCCTCGTATTTTCAAAAATATATACTGTGAATTTTATTGTTTAAAAGGTGAAATGCATGATATGAGTTACGTTCCTACAGCTGAGTGTGTTACACTGTATCCAACATAGTATTTTGTGACATAAGCAAAATTGTCACCTGCTGGCCTTATTTATGTTAGTACTGCGTGTATAGGGCCTGAACGACAAGGCCAGGGGCCAAACTATTAGATTACATAAGAAAACATGAATCGACAATGGTGTTGCTGTTTACTAAAAGTATTAAAAAATATAATAAAATTAAAATAAAATAAATTTCTAAATATGCTCATTTAATGTAAAACAGAATTTTAAAATGCATGTTTCTTTAAGTTAAAAGATTTAAGTATGTGTATTATTAATAATAATAGCTAATTTAATAAATGAGCTAACTTAAAACATTATATATATATATATATATATATATATATATATATATATATATATATATATATATATATACACAGTGCTCAGCATAATTGAGTGCACCCCATTTTACAAAAAAAATTTGTATCCATTTCTTAGTGAATATAGGCAATGTATTTTGGTGCATTTAAACAAAAAGATTTATTAAATAGATATATTTATTAAAATAATATTTTAGTCACCAAACATACTTTAAAATTGAAAGATAATACAATTAAATTCAAACAAAATATTGCAAAAAAATTACAAACTACAAAATTTAAACTTTTTTTTTTTTGCTTTGATTTTTTTTTCCTTTTTAAAATTTGTATTTAATATTTTTCTGTAACATAAAATTGTGTGTACTAGTTTTGGATGCTATTGTAGAGATAAGCTCCAGATTTGGCTTTAGTACTGACTAATCCAATGTATATGCATGCATGGAATATTGTATAGCTTACTATTAAAAATATTAATTTAAAAGAGAGATTTGTAAAGGGTCTACTTAAATTTGCTGAGCACTGTATATATATATATATATATATATATATATATATATATATATATATATATATATAGAGAGAGAGAGAGAGAGAGAGGGGGGGGGAAGAGAGAGAGAGAAGAAAGAAGATCTAAAATTTACAATTTAATTAGTTTTTTTTTTTATATAAAAAAAGTATACAAAAACTGTTAGAATTAATAATAGAAAAATCCACAAACTTCAACTTCTGACCAGCATTTCAAATAAACAAAGACAAAGAGTCCCAATCAAACATGCTAAAATACATGAGCCTATTCCCTTAAAGTCTCAGCAGGCAGAATTCAGCTCATGTGGTCAAAAGGTTACACCATCATTAGCCGTGCTGTCACCTCCTCAAAGCAACAGTCCTCTGTTGTTATTGAACACTTTGTGCAAAGCTCACAGTTGTGGTCCTCAAGAGACAACAGGCACTGATCTATTGTGTTGGATAATAAGATTAAATAAGATATTGTGTTTAAAGGACCATGCCACAAAAGCTATTTATTTACTTACAAACTTGCTTATAATTAAATGTTTTATTTTGCGAAAATATACAGTGCCTATGAAAAAATCCTCATACCCTTTGAATATCTTTACTCACATTACAACCTGCTTTTAAAAGACCTTCAAGATAAAGATTCAGTAAGGCACAGGTTAGGAGAAGGCTAAACATTTCAAAAGATGGGAAGGTGATTTGGAGTGTGATTTGATTTTAGGCTGACAAATAACAGGATATAGAACATGACAATAACATAATAATGATAAATAACATAGTTTTTCAAAGAGGTATGATGATTTTCCATAGGCACTGTATGTGTCAATGTTATTCAAAATATAATGCTGCAGTAATGGCATACATTGCATGCAGCCATTTATCTAAATAGACCTCTGATTTGAAAGTAATCTGTGGTGTAAAATATACGTTGTCTGTTCAGACGGTTGTATGATTAGTATGTGTGACACCAGAATACACTGTACTCAGGTGCTGATGTAATGTTACATGAGTTATAACAGCCTGTGTGAGCACATGAAATCTGCAGTGTTGGCTGAGAGTGCCGAATGTTGGGCACATTACTGTACCTGTCAGCGGATCCCGGGAACCTGAACGTCACCAGAACCTTGCCAAAATAGTCCCGGCTGATCACTTCACAGCACTAATTATAGACTTCATTGCTGTCATAGCTGTTTGGGCACCAGAGGCCTGCGATGCTTCATAACAGAAGATCTGCTTTCTGCCCTTATAGAAACTCTGGTATATGCTCTCATTTACACCAGTGTTCTGCTTAAAGTTCTTTAACGAGCAACAAATGATTCTACTTACAAAAAAAGTATATAAGAGAAAAAAAAAGAGAATACAAAGTTCTTAATTGTGTTATTATTATAAACTCTAATACTTATTTATTATTCAATGCAGAGATGTTTATGGTAGATTTGATTGGAAAAGATGGAGGGATGCAAACAGGATGAAGATAAAGGTGGCATCAAACTGCTGGATCTGTATTGAAATAAATGTGTCCTCTTTCCTCTACACAGATTTTGATTTGACAAAAGCAAACTCCTTGCAGATATCTTCTCTTGTTGACGCGTGGCTTCTTGTGGGTCACCTTATATAGCCGAGAAGATCTATTTGGCCTTAAGCCTCTAGCTGAGTTTAGCTTTAGATTTGATTAACAGACTTATATTCCTCTTACACCCCCACCTTTGAGCTCTAAGATAGTAGACTAAACTGACAGGAAAACCTTGAGATATTAGATAATACTCAAGATGTACAATCAGGCACATTGAAAAAGAGAACATTGTTTACGTACTGTAGATATTGTTGCACATAGATAAAGAACTATAAAAAAACAAAGTATTTGTACGGATTGAAATGTTTGGATAACCCTTTTAAAGGTCTAGTTCCTATAGTATAAAAAAAGTCAATTAAAAACTGTGACTAAATGTTGTAATGCAATTTGTTTGTAGCTTGTGGGTGTTTTTGCATTTGTTAGCATTTCGAGTTACATTGTGGGACCTTTAAATCTGCTCAAGATTTTTAGTCGTTTGAAAACATATATTGTACATTTTTATTCTCATAAACTATATGGAGCAGGCAGTAATTCTTTCTACATGAATTTTACTTTATTTTTCATAGAACCTTTGCAGAAACTTGTCAAAATTGTTTATTTTTTCTTACTGGAGGCTATATTGGCATGTGGCATTAACACATTATTTAAAATTTCTTGTTTACACTGGTTTCTGCAAACCAGCATAAATAGATAAAAACAAGGGGAAACTTTTGTTTTCTGTGCTCTGCTTCCATGTCAGTACCATAAATGAGAGTCACAGCTTTTAAAATTCAAAAAGGGCAAAAATCATATATTAAGAAGACCATGTATAAATACCAAATCTCAGACTGAAACTGTAGTCTAAATCATTTCCCTGGCACATTAAATAGATAGTTCACCCAAAATAAGTATTATGTCATCGTTTGCTCAGCCTTCACTTGTTTCAACCCTTTTTACATTTATTTTTTCAAGATATTCTGAAGAAAACAGCAGCAATTAACTTGCATCGTAAATTTGTTTCTACTTGAACATCCCTGCTGATTACCAATACTCTTCAGAATATCTTGTTTTGCATTTAACAGAAGTAAAAATGCTGTTCAGAAACAGTAGGGTGATTAAATTTTCACTTCTTTTGTGTGAATTATCCCATCAATAAAAAAGGCATTGGACGATTCACAAATAACTAATTTAAATCTTTTTGATGATCTCCACAATCTGAATGATTTAGTTACAGAATCAATTTGGTCAAACCATCTAAAACATAAATATATGTGCATATATTGCATAAGGTAACTTGGTATCTGCCATATTGAAACACTTTATAAACATGCAAGATCAAGAGACAGTAACTGTGTCAGAACCCTATTTAATATGATCATTTATATCTGCAGTTTAGCATAAAGATTTTTACAAGATTTAATGTTGCATATAATATTAATAATTTTGCATATATATATATATATATATATATATATATATATATATATATATATATATATATATATATATATATATATATATATATATATATATATATATATATCCCACCATAGATATCTGTGTTTGTTAGAAGCATTTGCTGTGCCATTTTATTCACTTTGAGCAAGTGATGAGCAACATGTGTAATGTTGACTGTTAGAAGATGTGATGATCACATGATCACTTTTTTTCACATTACAATTTTCCAAAACAAGGTCTCATGTTTGTTTCACGTATGACTTCAACATCATATTGACCATGAGAAGATCATGCGTATTTTTCTGTAAAGTTTATGCCACTTCTGCATCCTTTATGACGTGTAAATTCTTCATTTTCAGTCTACTGCATGGAAAAGAGTTTCAGAAAGTCATTTTCAACTATTCTACAGGTCATGGATATATTCTGCACAAACTACTGAATTGTGTAAACTATTTTAGAGTTCAAGGTATAGATAAAAATACTCAATGACAAGGAAAGTGTGTGAATATACAGGAATACAGAAGCAATTGTTTCATCTGTTTCACCCCAGTTCCAAATAATGTTTGGTGCACCTGTTTTCACCTCAGTCCCCTGTTCTTGCAGCTCAGCAGGCACACATAGACCTGCGATTGGTGGAGGCAGCTGTCCATCAGATGGGTCAAGTTTCACACCGATTTAGAAAGTGCAGGAGCAGCGTTCTTGATGGCGGCTTTTATGGATGTAAGACTGTAGACCAAACTAACTACAGTTCTTACAGCATAGCCTGAAATATCTGTACAGGCTGAAAACAAATGTGCTGTCCTGGTCCAACAGTGTGTTTGTATTACCAAAACCAGCTCTAAGGCTGATAATTAGAACATAATGATTGTGTTGACAGGACACAAACCCTAAAAAGATCAAAACAAGTCCCTTTATATTTGTGTTTCAACATGAACAGCTCTCAACGCAGTTACAACTGAAGCACATACACTTTTTATTGAGCTGAATACCAGTAAATGTTGTATTCTTTTGTTACACAGCTTGCTGCACAAGTCCTGGCAGACTTTGACGATGAGGATATTGGAATTGGCCTACTCGATGAGAAGACGGACAAAGCTGTTGCCAAAAAGCTAGGTGTGTGCATTCAATATGACCATATCTGTGATTTGACAGGCTTTACTCCAGCTAATACTATTTTACTGATGTACTGGTGAACATTTCGATTTAAAACATTGAATGTTTGAACAGAAAAAAAATACACCACAGAAAAGAATCTAAAATAGAAATTCATATAAACTTCTAGTCTTTTCAAGAGAGGTTTATGTTATGCATCAAAAAAGAATTTGTGTTTATTTATGTCTACTATTTTAAGGGATTTTCACCTAAACATTTAAATTCTGTCATCATTTACTCTCCCTCCACTCCCTACCAAACATTTTTGAGAAATATCCCCACAGGAACAAAAATGTACTTGTATTACTATACTTGTGGGTGTATCTGGTCCTATGAACACACTGTAAAAATGTTGGGTGCCACTCATTTATGCGATTTGTGTTGGGACAACATGAAGGAATTAAGTTAAATATTGATTTTTACACAATTAAGTAGACTAAACATACGTTATTAAGTTGCCCCCAACCCAAAAAAAATAATAATAAAGAATTGTGTTATTTAAGCTCATTTTAAGTAAGTAATTTGAACAAACAGCTAACATATATTTTTGAGTACATACAGATTACAATGAGCACTCACTAAGAATTTTTGATGTTGGAAACTGGTAGATGTTCACTTCCATAGTATTTTCCCCAGCATTCACAAAATATATTTTATCTAATATATATTAAAAACATCCATGTCAACAACATCCCGTGGCACTTGTCGTAAAGAGTATGGGTGTAACCCCTGGTGTCCTCGCCAAATTCCCTCCATTGGCCCTTACCAATCATTGCCTCCCAATCATACCCATACACCAAATTAGATCTATCACTTTATCTCTCTCCACTACATCTATAGTTGGTTTGTGGTGAGCGCACTGGTGCCATTGTCCTGTGGTTGCCATCGCATCATCCAAGTGGTGGTGTCGGGAGACCTCCCTCATGATTGTGAAGCGATTTGGGTGTATAGCCATACATGATAAATGCCCTATATAAACACACATTACATTACATTATAACTAAAAAGAAACTAAATTTTTCAAAATTCAGAAACTCAAAATTTTCCTGTTTTGAGTGAAAAATCCCTTTAATGCAAAAATGTCAATATATAATATTTTTGTCCAGGAAACAGGATGACAGTTTTTTTCACGTTTTTCTTAAAGTTTAATTGGATATAATTAGCCGTTTTTGTGCTATATTGATGTCTATTGCAAATTGCTTTCAGAAGAACAAACATGACCTCTTGTGGTCATTTCCCAAATTGGTCTACAAACATCCACAAGTTTTCAGAGTTTGTTTGTGCTCTTCAGGTCTGGATGAAGCTGACAGTATCTTCATCTTCATTGAGGATGAGGTCATCGAGTACGATGGAGAGCTTGCTGCGGACACACTGGTGGAGTTTATCTACGATGTACGTGAAATGAACATGACCCTGTTTGTTGTTGTGAACTTTTCATCTTGCATGAAGCAACTTCCTAATCACCTTCACATGTTTTTGTTTACTCTTAAAATGACTTTATGCTCTTCCTTCCTCTTCCCTTTGTTTTCGGCTTGGTCCTCAACATCAACAATCTGTCTTTTACATCCTTTCCTGATTGACTTTTTTCTCAGGTCATTGAGGATCCAGTTGAGATCATTGGCAACGTACGTGAAATGAAAGGTTTCAATAATATTGAAGAGGATATCAAGCTGGTGGGCTTCTTCAAGAGTGCGAAATCTGACCGTATGTATCAAATCAACATGTAATGGGATTTTTCCCCCTCATAAACCAAACTATTAAGTTGGTATACTGTATAAAAAGTTTACTAGGGGTCTTGTGACTTTTAGACTACCATGAATATGAAGACGCAGCAGAGGAGTTTCACCCACACATTAAGTTCTTTGCCACTTTTAATCCAAAGGTAATTTTTGTAATCTGCACAATTCTGTGTATGCATGGATGTACATGTTATATGGTATTTTTACTTATCTGTTACCAAGTTATAATCTAATTGAAAACTTCAAATCACAGCACATGGAATTTTTTTTGTATAAACGGAAATGTTACCAGTTTTTTTTTTTTTTTTTTGCTGTTTTTACCTTTTAAACACCCAAAGTGCACACTGCTGTTGCCACAAATACCAGTTTAATTAAGAAATTACCCTTTTTGCTATCACTTTCACTTTTCATGGGTGTAATAGTATTATATGCATGTTCACGTTGCTTGTGGCTTCATACATTTTTTTACTTCATACATCATTAATTAAATTAATAGTAAAAGTAATAAAAGTATTAAAAGCAGCACTTTTATTACTAAACATATTATCAAAAACACCAACCCAAAATAACAGTTTCTCCATTGAATAAACCCTTGCAATGGCTGTTTTCAGGTTGCTCTGAAACTAGGCTTGAAGTTGAATGAGGTGGACTTTTATGAGCCCTTCATGGATAAACCCGTCGTCATTCCTGGGAAACCCTACAGTGAGAAAGAACTTGTCAGATTCATTGAGGACAATGACAGGTGTGTTGACTAATATAGAAAATACTTCAGAATAAAACATAAAATCATTATTGAGCATTATTGAAAATGCCTCCACAGGCCAACACTGAGGAAAATGCAACCCCACAACATGTATGAGATCTGGGTAAGCTGGTGCTTTGTTGTGATGCAGTCATTTTAATGGTGCTTGCAAGGCAACATTGTATTGATATTGCTGAAACATTTTATTTTCTTCTCTTTTTTGACAGTGTGCTACAATAGATTGAGCTTGAACCACTTTGCGTACAGAATCTTTTCAAAGTTTGTGTTAGATACTGAGATGAATGAGAATGCTAAAGGATAGCGCTGTTCTTTAAATGAACCATCAAACAATCAATATATATATATATATATATATATATATATATATATATATATATATATATATATATATATATATATATATATATATATATACATATATATATATATATCATGCTTTGGTGATTTTGGTGGTCTTTTGTGGCTGTTATATATACTGGGGTTGGACAATGAAACAGAAACACCTGATTTTAGACCACAATAATTCATTAGTATGGTTTAGGGCCTTCTTTTGCGGCTTACACAGCGTCAGTTCGTCTTAGGATTAAAAGCCACAAGTCCTGCACAGTAGCCAGTGGGATTTTAAGCCATTTTTCTTGCAGAATAGTGGTCAGGTCACTATGTGATGCTGGTAGAGGAAAATATTTCCTGACTTGCTTCTCCAAAACAGCACAAAGTGGCTTAACAATATTTAGCTCTGGTGACTGTTCAGGCCATAAGAGATGTTCGACTTCACTTTCATGTTAATCAAACCACTCTGCTAGCAGTCTTGCTGTGTGTTTCAGTGCATTATCAACCTGATACATGGCACCACCTTCAGGATGCCATGATATTGCAGCCATGCAGCCATGCTTCACTCTGGGCATGCAACAGTCAGGGCGATGCGCCACTTTGGGGATAGGATTGAGGGAAAAAAAGAGAACGTGGACTCGTCAGAAAACAATACATGTTTCACATTGTCCACAGCCCAAGATGTTTGCTTCTGGTACCATTGAAACTGACGTTTGGAATAGGCATAAGTGACCAAAGGTTTGGCTATAGCAGCCCGGCCATGTCATGTACATTGACCTGTAGAGCTCCTGATGAACTGTTTTAGTTGAAGCAGGACTGCTTAGGTGCACAATTCTGCTGGTTTTTATGTTTGTTGGATATACAATCTGGGATAGCATCCCAGATCCTACATCTCTTTCAGACAGCATTCTCTTGCATCCACAATTATTCCTGTTGGATGTGGTTCATTGTTCTTGTTGGCATGCTGACATCGCTCTGGACACTGTTGCTCTTTATACATCCTCTAACAGTAAATTAGCCAGTGGTTCAATTGTCCAACTCCTGTATATATATATATATCACTGAACTGATGCTGCTACTTTGGGGATCAGTAAGCTGAAGTTTTCATGTCACAAACAAGAAAGATGAATTATTCATCATAAATTATTACCATGAATTATTCTTGTAACTTTTTTTCATTTGTTCAAATAAAATGTCCTGTATTAAATCAGTGCTGCATGAAGTTTTATTTTTTAACTAGTAGAGAACAAGTTATCTAGTGTAGCTTTAAAATAGTGCAAAACAAATTATTGAAAAATGCATCATCAGTCTGTAAAGAAGGTCATCATCATGCACCAAATCCTTTTGCTGCCTTGCAAGCACTATTTACAAATATGGTATAATCACACAGGGTTGTCTATTAGAAAACCATCTGTGTGGACACGACAGAACTAATAAACTACTTGAAATTCTGAGTTAATGAAGATATTTGAAGATGTGATCTCATGATTTGTAACATCATAAGATCTTTCCCTTCATGTAGTGTAACCATCATTTTCTGACAGGAGGATGCTCTTGATGGCGAACATATAATTGCATTTGCTGAGGAGGGTGATCCAGGTATGAAAAATATTTAATATGCTGCTTTTATTGATTCAGTTAAATTCTCTTTTGAATTTACCTGACATGCTTTTGGGTCTCTTTCAGATGGCTTTGAATTCCTTGAAAT